>NW_027094135.1:600000-1164172 GCF_029207755.1 Chamaea fasciata | reverse complement strand
TTGAATTTAATCTTAAAAAAATACTTCTCATGAAATCCAAATGACAGGATGAGGTGTGAGGATTTTGCACCTGGATTCAACAAGTCAAGCAAACATTATTAAAGACAGCAAAGGAAAGTTGGTGAGGGCAAGAGGAAGTGGAGGAAGTGTCAGGGCAAGAGAGTCAGCCTCTAGTAATTCCTGTCTCATTAACTACACTTGTGAAGTGAATCTTCCCCTCACAAGCAACAGCCCTACAAATAAAGCACATTAATCTTTCATTTGGTTACCTCATTGTTATTCTGACTAGAGCCTCAATCTTGTATTAATCATAACCAAGATATGGTCGAAAGGCAAAGCTCCTGTAAAAAGTTCAGCTTCAATAATTACTGTTTTCCACAGAAAGAGAATTCACATGAGAAAAAAGAAACCAAAACAAAACAAAAACCCAAACAAACATACAGAAAAAAACCCAAACCAAAAAAAAACCCCAAAAACCCCCAAACCCAAGTCCCCAAACCTCCTGCAAACTCATTTTTTGAGCCAAATGAACATGGGTGTGACAGATTGTAGGACAGTACATGGCGCTGACCCTTACTGCTCTACCAGTCCAATTGAATTCATCTTTTATGTTCATGTTTCGCTGATATTTATGGGGAAAAAAAGGTAATTTGCAAAGGCCACATGTTTCTTGGATTAAAATTGTATATTGAGTTTTCAATAAGAGTTTTAACTATAACTAGTAAAGCATAATGACCACCTAAAATGGATAACCTAAAATCTAGTATATTGATTACAATAGTGGCTAATACAATGTGCTTTATTTAATATTTAATTAACTGCTTCCCATTTGTACTGAACCTTCTTAATTATTAATACATGGTTCATTATTTAACATGAAATATAAATTCAAATTCAAATCAATTAAACAAGGTGAAACTACATAGTGAGAAATGGTTTATCCTCCAGCAATAACCTTCGACCTGGAAACATAGTAAAGAGTGAAATTAGCATTTTTTCCCCCATACCTGCAAAGACTGTGCATTATAAGTGATACATATTAAGCTCTACTACTGATGTAAAATTCTTGTGATAAACACAACATCCTACAAAACTATGCTGGATAAAAAAGGGCTTCAGCTGTCACTTTTCAGAGGAACCATTTATGCAGAATATAACACTATACCTAGTTTTTCAGATTTCAGTTTCAAGTAAAATTACGTGTGTCCCTGAAGGAACGGCAGCTTACTGATTTTACTAAAAATCACTAAATATCTCAAAAGAGTGAGGATTCATAAAGAGAACTAAGAATCACTATGCAATCTACATAATCTCACTTTGCTGTGGAAACAAGAAAATGCATTTCCTAAGTTTAGGCTGTGTAATCAAAAAATCAGATACATCCATCTAAAACTCTGATACATCAGAGCAAAGATCTGGGCTTGGAGATAGGATGAGTGTCAGGAAGGTACAAAGGGAAGAGAATTTCTGGGTAGAACAGGGTCAGAAGCACTAACTTATTGATAAGGGGGCTACATGAACATATCAATATTCCTCTATCCCACTCTCCTACCAGATTCCAACACTTGTGACAAGGAGCAGATTGGGTGAGCCCCCTCAGCAGAGGTCAGGGCTGAGTGAGGAGGATGAGGATGAGAAGAAGTTCCTGCTCAGTCCTGTTCACACACAGCAGTTCCTTCAAGGGTCGGTGTGGGAAAAAAGCCCCTCAAATGTCTGTGTTTACACCCTCTATTCATGCAGTCTCTTGGTGTATCTCCATGCCAAATGGTGCTCTGTCTTCCTTAGTATTGGTTTTGCAGTAACAAATAAACAAAAGTTTGATGGAAAGCAAAAAAAAAAACCAAACAAAAAAAAAAAAAAAAAAAAACTTTTAAATTAAGTAATTGAACAACTGTGCGCAATTGGTCGTGGTTCAGACACTTTAATGAAATATTAATTTTCAAAAGGGAGTCATAAAATCCCCAAATGCTCAGTGAGCTAGTGAACATATATCTCCTGAGATAACTTAAAAGGTAGACAATAAAAGTTGTTCTGAATTGTGTTTTCATCAGATATACACAAACAAACTTGAAGTCAAAGACCACTAGAGCAGCAACCAAAACAAACCTAAAACAGTCTAAAATATTCTGTACCTTTTGTGTGACTCCAGTTGTATTTCAAGGAAAGAAACCCAAAGAAACTATATTTCTTCATTAGAATATTAATCTTTTTTACTGTTAATACCCTGTTTATTTTTGAATATTTTGAAACATTTTTTACAATAATTACCTATGCAGTTATTTATGTAACACACTATGCTTTTTTGAGTGATGATAGCTATTACATTTTATTGGACCATCAACAATAATAATTCTTTCCAGCTGAATGTATAAATAAAGCTTGCTGTGGATTGACAAAACAATCTTCCCATCAAAAATGTCATTTCAAAATTCAAATGCTTTGTGCCAGTGTTGATTCACATTACATTTGGGGGCATAGTGTGGTAACTGGTAGTTCCCATTTTCTCTATTCAATTCATTTTCACTTATTTCTTTAAAATATGAGGATCCTTAATATTATGAAGAAATGGCATTATTGAATGGAAATGTTCCCATTTCTCCAAAGCTGTCCCTCAGATTTTACATTTCACCATAAATATCAATTCAGGTTATGATGCTAGGAAAGAGCACTGCTTATATTTCATGCCATCTGCAACATGGTCTAACAATAATCACAGCTATTCCCCTTTTCTGAATTCCCTACAACACCCTAGCAACTACTGCAGGAGAATAAAAGTTACGCTCCACCTCAAAACTTAAGAATACATAATTATGAGTAGTTAGGATAAATATTTCAGGGTAAGAGGCCATGGTTTGTAATTCCCCTAAAGCAGGGTCCTGGGGTGGCTCTTTGATGTTATATCCCCAACTGTCCTCTTTATGCTGTATGTTAAGTTCTCTACCTTTAAGACTAGTTCAGAGAGAGAGGAGGGAGAAGGAAGCAGTGTGGAATTTGTTTCAGACAGGGCCTGACTCCTGCACATTGTTTCTCTTGGACAGCGTTGTCTGCAGCGCCTACGGACTGTGGGACAGAGATCTCCTGTGCTTTTAGTTAGTTTTAGCTGCCTGAGGCAGAGGAGTGCCCTGGACTGTTTTTCCTTTGCCTCAGGACTGTTTAAAGCTGCTCTGGACTGAAAAGCCCAGAGGAGCACCGGGAGCTGACCCGCGGCCCGGCGGGGCCTGGGCCCGCAGAGCTGAGCTACCCACAGCAGGGACTGTCTGAATTTGTCATCTCACTTCAGAACAACGAGAGGTTCCATTGTTTCATATTATTCATTCGTTATGCTTGTGGGCACTTTGTTTGTTAAATAAATCGTTTTTTCCACTTTTCTCTGGGGAGGTTTTTTTCCTGGACCACTTGGGGGTGGGCCCGTTTGGGTTTGCTTCCCAGAGGGACCCTTTTTTGGGGATTTTCTCCCAAATTTCCCCTAAACCAGGACAGTGCAGCGCGTGACTCCATTGTGTTTTTTTAAGACCATTTCATGACAACCAACAACCTTGAGGAAGGGCAGGCTGGAAGAGTAAAACTTCAGCGTTCCACCTGTCTGCAGGACACTGGGATTCCCCTCCCGCTTGCCTTGTCCTCCCTGAGAGGACTCTCTCCTCCATATGGCCGCAGCTTTCCTCTTGGAAAACCCTCTCAACCACAGCCTCCTTGATGACTACGCAATGGCTTCCACCCAATTTTTCACAGCAGTTTTCTGTCAAGACCACTTTGTCAATCTGCCGCCGGCTACCCTCAGCGGGCCCACGAAGCTGCTCATCCCTTTGACAAAGGCTCCGAAAAGTGTGAACACATGGAAAGGGCCATGTTTGATTAACAGCCCTGTGATTGCTGTAAAAATGAAATTTGAAAGGTAATAATTACATTTGTAATTACTTAGGTCTAAATCTCTTATGTTTCCTACTCCCTGTATTTCTGGGCAGCTGGAGCAATGACTCATTAATAATAATAAAGTCATTTAACCCTGCAGGCACGTTACAAGGAGAAAGATGTCATTTGTCACCAACGTAAATAGAACAATCACTGAAGGATACAGCAAGACCACTATTTCATATTTATTGCAAATGATAAAAGGGACATTTTGCACTCATTCTCACCATGACATCCCAATCTGCTTGTTAATTATCAGCAAACATAAGGGGACAGCATACAACATATGAGGGCCTACTAATAATGCATTGTCCTGCGGTGACATTTCCATAATCACTTTAAATCTACCCTACACATCTGCACTAGTTAGAGCTTTCAGCTCTTGAAATCATACCCCCTAGTAAGGAATGAATTATTCTTTGCAGATTGAGCACACAAAAACAGCTCTTTCTCAGAGTTTGAGGGTCTGATAGCTGACATGTGCCTCGCTATTACTTTAAGTGATAAGGTTTGGCATTCTGTTGCACTTGTGCTGGAGCACAGTGTGACTTAAAAATAAATGCAATTGTATTTTTAGGCCAGGAACTTTGCAGTTGTAAATCTCACTGGCAATATTTTAAACAAGGACTTCTGCAAGTCACTTAATTTTCCAGTGGTTTTCAGCACTGTTCTGTTCTTTGCTTCCTCAAGAACTCTGGAAGGACAACTCTGTCTTAGATGACACAAGTGCCCTTTTTCATAGGCAGCTCAAGTAAGTTACTCAGAATTTACTGGATTTTTAAAAAGCATTACTGATAATACTCCCTGTCTATGAAATAAACTTCTGAAGAAAGACTATTCTTTCCCTATATGATTATATTAAGAGCCATGAAACTTTGAGGAAAATTCTTGCAGAGAAATTTCGCCTGTGGCATCAATATGAAAACAAATGAAAGGATGTTTCAGGTAAATTATATGAGTTTCAACTCCATCAACCTAGAACTTAAATTTCTTCCTTGGTTTGCTTATTCATCAGCACTTATCTAACCATCAGACATGTAGGAAGAACCGAGAACAAACTTAACAATACGGAGCTATAAACTGTTATTGTGTGGGTTAGAAAGGAGGAAAGAAAACTTCCTAAATCTGCTTATATTTTCCCCAGGTATTACAACAAAAGAAAGACATGCTTTCAAAAACTTAAATAAGTAGTGTTAAGAAATAAGACACATCAGGAAAGAGTAAAGTGCACAGAGTAAAATTCATATTTTCACTGTTAAGATAGTGACAACACAGAAAGGCTCGTATGTGGAGTGAAATGTTTTGTCAAATTGAAAAATGGAAATAATATGAACACTACAATTTTCACATCAATTGGAGGTAAAATGTTTTGAATTACAGTCATTTTAATCTTGTTTTATAAAGAAAATGACTTCAAATGGGTGATAATTTAAAACAGCATAATCCAAACTTCATTGTGCTCCAGTCAGGCATTGGAGCGTGGCTCCAAGTGATTTGGAGCAATCTTTGCACATCAGCTCAGAGCCTCATTCTCAGCAGACATTTGAACAACAACAAAAAAAAGATTCCTGAAAACTACAGTTCCCATCATTTACCTGAGAGTTCAAAATCACTGACTGAGATGGCTCCAACTTCCTAATTGGGCCATTATAGGCATTGCTGGCACCTTCAGAAATTTGGGCAGCATCCTACTGAGGGAACGCTGTCACAGCTACCAGCTCTTTAACAGTCCCTTGTGTACCAGCTTCTCCACTGAAATTTTTCTGTTTGGTTGGAAGTTCCTCATCTCACTCACATGAGCCTTCTCCGACTATTAAGAAGTTTTTTGGGCATCAAGGAGTTTTGCTGACAGGATATATATTAAAAAATATTTATTTATTTATATATTTATTTTTATATATATTTATATATTTATATATATATATATATATATATATGTTCTCCAGAGTAAATTTCAATTAAAAATATAAAAACAGTGGAATTTTAGCTAGCAGCATTACTAAACTTACGTGGTTCTCCATAAAACATATGATTTTATCAGCCCCTAGACAATTGACAAATGATGGGAATAATTTAGGCCAGATCAACACTTGACACAATCCTTTACAGAACATTTTCTCCTAGCATGGATAATTTTAAAAGGACATTGTTAGGAAACAGTGATAGCTGTGATTGTTCTGGAAGATTTTAGTGTCAGTAAGATCAGCCAAAGGAATGGAAGTGAGCAGCTGCTGACAGCATCTTGTCAGCCCATTGCAACAGCTGTCAGGAGTGGTTCTGTGACCTGCAGCCATGAGGACTATGATTCTTGAAAACAGGGTAGTGGTTATTGTTGTTGTTATTATTATTATTATTATTATTATTACTACTACTACTACTACTACTACTACTACTACTACTACTACTACAACAACAATTAATTACGCAGAGCATAACGAATAGAAAACTGTGGGGGTATTAAGTTAAACTTCATGAGGTATCCAATTGTTCGTGAAATTAAACTTCATTACTTGGAAATATTTTAAAATGGAAATAAACACACTGGTTGATCTTTAAATTCTGCTTTTATAAGCTCAATTATATAAACATCTTATAACCACACACTGTCTGTGTGTCTGTGTAAGGATTCTGAGGAGATTTATTGACCTTCAAATTTCAGAGAGTAGGTGTCAAGTTTTGACTCAGACCTCCTTATATTCATATTTTTATACATTGAACCATAGCTGTCTTTTCAAAAAAATTTAACGTTCACTCCTGTTTGATAAGCTTTGGCATGAATATGCCTAGGCTAATAAAAGCCTAACATATATTATTTAACAAGGTTAAAAACTAGCAATCAGACTTGTCAGGGAACTTATCACCTCCTTTAGAATATAAGCCTCAATCAGCCATTTCTCTACTGCATGGGACAGGGGCTCTCTTAGGTTTAGATTTAAGAAAATCAGTTCTCACAAAGTCACTAAACTTCAGCATCCAGCTCTTTTGAAAGTCCGAGTTTCAAATTAGTTTTGAAATCCTGTTCAGGGCAGACACACACTGGAGGTAACCAAATAAATCCCAGCAGTTCTTGCTGGGTGTGAAAATTCTTGAACTAACCTAATCTCTAGTTCATAAACCCACAAAATCCCATAATATATGTTTATTTTTTCTTAAGTCCTACAGAAAGGATATTTTAAGTCTGGTTAAGTGCTGCTCTGGCAGATGCCATATAGAAAGCTGTCAACACTTTTGGCACAGATTTCTTTTTGAGAGGGTTCAAACCTGAATTTCTGAAGGTGATGTTCCTTGAGCTTCATCAAACTGCATTTCACAAGCACCTTTCCTACAGTTCCTGTGGATGGCAGGAGAAGTTTTGACTCAGTCTGTGTTCCAAAGGGCTGCTTTAAATCTTTCTATGTTTTTTAATTAACCATAGGATATAAAAGGACCTAAATGAAAAGCTACCAGTCAATTGCTGACTAAGTGTTCACCAGCCTGTTATTGAACCTATTTCATCTATTTGTTCCTTAATTCACCCATAGTCTAGAGATGTCATTAATATGCTCAAAGTTAATTTATTATCCTCTATTGCTTCTATTCAGCCCCATGTTAACAGAATAAATTCATCACAAATGATCAGACTTGAAAAGACAGATTTGGATTCTGACAGAGAATAATTGATCATGGCTGGGAAAAAGCCTCCCACAGACTGGGCTGTTGGAATGCTGGAAGATGAAACTGGAATGACTGCAGAACTCCTGCAGAAAAGGACATGAAAGTCTTGGGGGGCAAAACAAACAAATAATAAATCCCCGACTCCATCTCCCCAAGTAGGGAGGTTCCTGACACTGAGTATTTTTCTTTTTCACACTCACAGGTCCTTTTTTTTACCTTCTACCCTGAGGCAGAAATAATCATTAGGGCTCTGCTGGTCCTCGTTTCCATACCCAGAGCTGGGGACAGAGGGGCACAGGGAGTGCCAGGGACATTCAGAGCTCTGCAGAAATTCAGAATTCAGAGCTCTGGGGCCACAGACTGCTTATCAGTACATCCATGCAGCACATGGCCCTGCTGTAGTGCTGCACAGTGCAACACTAATTTATTTAATTTGCTATTTTTTGTCACCATCCCCGTGATAACAGCAGGTTTGGGGTGATCTACTGCTCTGTTACACCACGCTTGCTACCTATCTGTATATTATCTGAATTACAAAAGCAACTGGATATAACAGCATTTATGACGTGTTTCAGGTGCTGTTACAATAGAAAAAAATCAAATCCATTTTGTAGTTATAAGTCCATTATCCAGTGGAAATGGAAAGCACAAAGATACTGTCATGAATGTGGCACCACTGTGATTGTAACAGGGGTTTGGAGATTTATTGTAAAGCCCAGAAACACTTGAAATGAAACAACTGATCGTAGCATCATAGTCAATATTCTAACTATTATTATTTCAGCAAGTTATTGTTTTGTCCCCAGCTTCAGCACGGGGAGAATTCTCCTTCCTCCACAGCAGTGGCTGCTGTGGACTGGACATGGCCCCTTTTCTGTCAGACTGTGACTCCATTTATCCATCCCTTCATGTACTTGTCTCCTAATTCTGTACACACCAGAGCCCTTTCCCTGCTCCTGCTCTTGTTACACTGAGTAAATATGCAGCGTCAGGACTTGAGTTACCAAATTTCCCCAGGGAAAAAGAGGGGGAAAAAACCAGTGAGTAGCCCAGACCTGTCCAGGAAATAAAAAAACTCGCTCGGCTCAGCCTAGATATTTTACAGAGGATCTTATATACTGATATAGCAATGAATATCAGTACCCAAGTGTTTGTAAATATGTAGATTTATCTGGATGATTCCTTCAGAACATCCCACCTCCCTTTACCCTCTTTCTATCATATTCCAGAACCCACCTGAATTGTGCTTCTAAATGTGCTGCTATCAATATCTGGGTGGGTGGGGGTTTTTTGTTGTTGGTGGTTTTTTTGTTGGTTTTGGTGGTGGTTTTTTTGTTGTTGTTTTTGTGGGTTTTTTGTTTGTTTGTTTGTTTGTTTGTTTTTTTCCCCCAGATTCAAATGCTTATTTATTCTATGAATGCCTTGGAACTAAGACCTTCAGTGAGGTGAATGTACCAAAGGTCTGATCAGTACCGGATGTCCCAATGCAGAACCTCTGTACCAAAAGGGATCCAGTATTTCCCAGGGAAGCAATGGAGAGTTAGAAAGTGCAAACTCTGCAATATTAATTCAGGACCCTTGTGTAAATGTATTTTGATGCAAACTTTAATTAAATTATCATATACTATTTTTCTCATTGGACCCTTGGGCCCAATTCAGAGAGTAAGTAGTTATTCAATATTTCTCTTTATCTACTCTAATCAGCATGTGGCCATACACCTTTTTAATTAATATTTTCAAAGCCTTGTGTTGAATGCAGATTTATTCATTTCCTCATGTACTCTGTTGTTTTCACAACACAATCAAAAGCTTCATGAACATGAATAACATCCCACCTGAATTATTTGCTTTATTGAGGCCATTTGCATCTGGGAAACTGAGGATTTAAAAAAATTGAGTAAAATTATGCAGCCTCCATTATTTCATTATTTCTGGATGCCCAACATGAGATAACTTAAACCAGATTGTTATACTCTTGAGCACTGGATACTATATTAGATGTAGTTTTCAAAGCTTCCCTGTTGGAGAAGGGGATGATGTCCTTGGCACTCAAAGAAACTCAAAGAAACCCAAATGATGAAACATGATAGCAAAAACTCAGTTTTCCCCCACCACCAAAGAGCTGTGCTGCCCATTTCAAAATGTACAACAAAAATACAGGAATGTTGAAGAGCTGTCTTTCATTGTCCTTACTAAATCTAACCAAACAGAACATCAAAAAAACCCATGAATGTACTTTGAATAGTCTTACAGTGATGAAGAGCTCATTATTTTAATAAACCACTAAAAATCTGAGAATTTTATGAGCTTTGATGATTTCTTACAGTGCCAAAACTTTCCAGAAGATATATCTTAAAAATTAGCACTAACTGTAATGTAATAAAATGCAATGATTTCATAAAATTTGACATGGTAAACCAATTCTAGAAATTCCTCAAAGTGCTTCTCAGAATCAAATTTTAGTTCATTTTTAAAATAGACTGGACTATAGTTACAACTGTTCCTACTGTAAAATCTCATTATTTTTATGTAAGTTAAAATAGATTGGCCCCTTTGCAGTGAGAAATGCACAACTACATGAGTGTTTCTCAGAACTGTGCTGCTGTTACCCCTGGCTGATGAGTGACTTGTTTTGCAGCCTTTTTTCCCTGTCTGTTTCTGCCATGGGTTGTACCTGTGGGGAATATTAAAGGTAAGGTGGCTTTCAGAAAGCTGTGAAAGCAGGCCCCAGAAACAGAAGGAGCAGAAAAACTTGGAATTAGCTGCAGCTGTCAAGCCTGAAAGTAGGAAAAGTTACAACAGTACAGCAAGCAAGGACATGAAACAATAGTCTGAGACTTAGGTTTGGCCAGGATAGACCTTAAGGCTGCGGAAAAATCTGCTTAGCAATATAGTAGAAGGTTTTAAGTTTAATAATGGAGTATTATGTATTATAAACAGAAAGCATCCAAGCAAGCATTGTTTGAAGCAGGTGTGTGTGTGTTTTAAGTGACTGGCTAGAACAATTGTCTGTGAGCTTTAGCAACATGCTATTGGCTGGAAAACTTTTAAAATGCCCTGTGACAGAGAGATCTTTGGCTGCTGCTGGCAGACAAGAGCTGTTGCCATCTTTCAATTGTCTCAAACCCTGTTATGAGGCTGATGCTGCAATAAAGACTCGAGGAACATCGTAAACTTTGTTCTGAGGTTGATTTGTAATAAAGATTTGAGAAGTGTATTTAGTAGTCCTGTCCCATTCATGCACAAACTTCCAACACGGTACCCTTTTCTCCCTAAGCTCTGCAGACAGGCTGCAGTTTCCATGCCAAACCCTCCTGTCCTTGGGGAATGAGCCAAGTGCAGAGACTGACAATGAAGAGAAGGGAACGGGACACACGCAGAAGAATGCAGGAAACACTTTTGAGAGCAGCAACTCTGCTCTCCCTTTCTAGTTCCAACACCATCATCACCTGTGGGAAAGTGACTTTACAAATGGTTATCATGGAGATGGCAGAAAGCTCAGAATTCCCTGGGCTCCTCAGCAGCAGGGAGCTCAGGGCAGTGACTCTGCAGCTGGGCTGGTGAGCTGTGTGATCACTGAAGCCACAGCCATCAAATCCCCCTGGATGAGCTCACACCCCTTTTCACAAGAAAGACTCTTCAGGGGAACTAAGGAGCACAGAAAAAATGGGTTAGAGCTTGGCATTTCATGAAAGCAGAGATTAGATCAATATAATTATGTAGCAGAGTGTGTAAATGGGCTTGAGGACAGCTCCAAAGCAGGAGGAGAAGAAGGGGTATCCAACTCCCAACAAAAGAGCTTGGCACTTGGCCCCTGGACTTGTGACAACTTGAAAAATAAGAGCTCTGAAGTGAATGGTCATATTTCTCTCATTCCAGAGAAAAGAAGAGGGGAAAAAAGCAGATATTAATATCTATCCTTTCATGAAAGAGAAAAGGGAAGTGGGGAAAGCAAGATGCACTCCCAAGGAGTTCTGGTCCATCAGATTTTAACGCCAGGCTTTTAATTGCAAAGTTCCATCTTCACAAGTAACAAGGTGCTGGCCACCTCAGAGGAAGTTCAGCAAACTGCATTTTCTAATTTGGACTCTAAGTACCCACTAGAAAGGCCATTTATCCAAAGATTTTTTAGACACAATTGCTTCAGAAGTTCCACAGGCTCACAGTAAGCAGCCAGAATGAAGGCTTCTCTCTCCAACTCAAAAAAAAAAAAAACCAAAAACAAACAAAACCAAAACAAAACCAAAACAAAACCAAACAAACAAACAAACAAAAAAAATCAAAAAAAAAAAAAAAAACCACCCTGTTAAAAAATGCTCACAACTAAACACAACTAAAGTTTGAGCTCGTAACTTTTGCCGGCCTGCATGAAATGGTAACTAAGAACTGCCAAAAAATTAAAATAGGTATAGAAAATAAGTATTAAAAAAAATATTGGCCAGAGCACACAGATTCAAGCACATAGTCAAATCAAAACTGGTAATTGCTGTATTCCAGTCAATTAATAGGGTGTTACAAGAAACTCTCAAAAAACCTCATAAGTATCTGATATAGTTTAAGAGAACAAGCGACTGTGAAATGATGCATTAAAGGAAAAGAGGCTGTTCTAATAATTACCTTTCAGTCCATCCAGTGGCTCTGTACGATTCCAGAATGTGACATTCCTGTACTGCTGACTCTGGGATTCAGTACTTTCTCCTCTGACATATATGGCAAATTCTGTCACTCACCCGACATATCATGTTCATCACAGATACACTTTTTTTCTGACTTATTTTGTGCACAGCTTATCATATTACCAAAAATGGGTAAAACAACTGGAGGAAAAACAACTGGGCTCCCTGTGAAGGGGCAGCACAGAAAAAAAATTTATCAATTCAGATTTTTAAATAGCTGTGATACTTTGAATGGAGTGTGTGAGCTCTCAAGAATTTGTTACTTCTTGTAAATTATTGGTCCAGGGTTCTTTACCTTCTGAAGATTTTTTTTTAATTATTAATATTTTAGTTACTGCTTTAGATTGTCCATCAAAAAGAAATAAAGAAAGGAGCAAAAAAGCCACAGGGCACCTAAAATGCCATGAGGCAACAAGCTTCATCAACATCTTTAAATCAAAGACTTTATCTTCATATTTTCTCCACTTCATAACAAAACTGGATAATACATGGAGAAATGTTCATTATATTCTCAAAACACAAGCTTTTATGAACCTGATAATACTAAAATTTTACCTTGCCAAATGGTTCACCATGACCACATTAAATGCATTACATTGGCTTGTTATTTCCATGCTAAATGACCAATATAAAATTACTGCACAAGTTCTATGGCTGGTGAAATAAATCTGCTCAGAGGACACTCTTGATTTCCAGTCAGCCAAATCTGGCTGCCATCTGACATATTAGACAAAAAAGAAAAAGTCATCTTTATATATATATATATATATATATATATGGATGGATAGATAGATAGATAGATAGATAGATAGATAGATAGATAAGTAGATATTAATAACAATCCAAACTACCCATGCTTTTCTAAAATTGGGTCAAAATCTCAAATCCTGAAACATATTTCATTTCTGCTTCTGTACATGAATCCCAGTGACATTTCATGCCAATCTCTGTGTGGATTTTCTGTCCTGAAACTTGGTGGATAAGTCACAAATTATGCTGGGGTGGAAGAAATAGGTGAAATGAAAATATCCCTTGAAATCAGTGTTTTTAGTATGATATGTGGAGGGTCTTTTTGCACAGAAAAAATGAGATGATTAACAAAAAGTTGTCTTAGTTATGTTAATTATCAATTTATCATAATTTTGAGAAGATCTGTGAGGATTGCTGGAGATGTGCTGACAAGATGTAAGAAGAATGGATAAAGGAATAAAAATAAACCCATGGAGGGTGATTGGGATGTTTCCTTAGCTACAATTAACTGAGATTTTTATGGAAAATTTTAAAAAATCTATTGCAATATGGAAAAAGATATTTTTTGAGTATTTAGGAGTCCGTTTAAAGGTAAGACTTTTCAGGCTACTTTTTGTAAACCCATCAGCTCTGCTAAAGCACTGTTTTTACTTCTAAGGAAGACAAAATGTCACTTCCCAAGGAAATTGATTCCAGAATAAAAAAAAAAATAAAAAAAGCTGTATACAGGTCACAAAATCTACTTGTCTAATTCATTTCTTGCTTCTTCTTCTTCGCCTTTTTCCCCTCCCAAACACCCAGTGCAGCGCTGGGCCCTTCTGTTTAGTCAGTGGCCAATTACAACTTCTCTGGCGCAGTTTTTCATCCCAAGGCAATTTGGTAATCTTACACTGATTAATTAAACCCGGGTCTCTAAACAAACTGCTCCAATTCCTGTATCCAGAGCTTGCATATCTAATCCAGATAACAGGATAAGCAACGTGACTGTCAAAGTTCACCAAGAAATGAAAACAAGAGCCCTGTGTTCATTCTTCTTTGTGGAGTTTCTAAACAAAGACTAAGTTGTACTTCTAGGTAGAAAATCTAATCTGCATTTAAATAGAATTTCTCCAAATAATAAACAAAAGCCTGAAGCAACAGTTTTACAGCAAGTCTCGCTGCTAGTGCAGAGCCTAATCCTTCTATCTCTATCTGTAATCCCTTCTACCCTTGTATATTAATTTCCTTGCCGGTTTATCAAGTCATCTTGGCAGAGTTCACAGGAACAGCAGCCTCTCCTCACTTCCTCAACTCTCTGCAAAGCTGAGCCTAAAGCTGCTCCAGCTTTGGGTGGTCAGCAACTCAAGGCAAACTCAGATTTATGAGAACAAAGGAAAGTTATTAACCTCAAGAGGGAGAAGGATGGCCAGTAGCAGCATAAATCTCCCCGCAAAAGAGGCTTAGGCTTAAAACAGCAAGATGCTAAATGCTGCAGATTAGTTTTTAAAATCTTCTGGGACAGAGAAGTTTTCAGATGCTACCTTGCCACTCAGTATTTTATTTTTATGTTTGAAGGCAACAGATCTGATACCACCTGAAGACCTCACCTCTCCTACTGCTTTCCCTCAAAAGAACTATTTACATATTTCAGTAAAGAAATTTAAAAAAAAAATTACCCCCCTTCCCAAAAAGGGGCTCTGTTCTAAATTTAAAAACAATGAAGGAACTCATTATTAAATGAAAAAGATACCTCAGAGGAAAAGACAGAAGGATAGAATTAGCATTCTAGATGAGATTTGCCAGATTCTCAGATATAAAGGAAGTTAGTACCAGATGAGCAATAACTAATTTAATTCAGGCAGCTCTGCTTTAATACAGGTCACTGCTAATTAGACAAATACCCACTAGATTTGTCTACCTGATTCCCACTCCACTCCTAATATTGACAGACCATCAGCACATCAGCCTTTAAAATATTTTCTCGCTGTAAGCCCAACAAATTTGACCTATAACTCTATTGAATTATTAGATGTTGTTCCAGGCTGACTTGTTCTCTAAAGGGCCAAGGGGACCCAGCTGCCTTTGAACCAACACATTTTGCAGTCACAGGGATCATCTTGTTTACAGGACTCAACAATATAGAATTTTTTTTTTCCCTGAAAACAGAGTTGTAACTCCCATTTTGTGAAAGGCATTTTTTGATTTCAAGAAAGAGAGATAAGTTAGGAGTCAGTTTTCCTCCAGACTGTAGCACTTATTCACATTCAAGGAAGAAAAACAACAATATTAAGGATTCTGTAAAAGAACTTGATAAGCTCCTTTGGTAAGCAGAAAAAAAGAAAATCCCAAACCAATTAGTCTCTCAAGGGAACATTCTCTTTATGAATCAAAGCTATGTGCCAATAAGTATTTCTTATTAAGTAGAAGATTCTTGCTCTGCAGGGTAGGAGATGGACACTGCGTAAATTGCGTAAGTGTTAAACTGAATGAGAAAATGGTTGTAGGCAGAGAAGAAATTGAATAAAAGGGGAAAAAAAAAAAAAACCAACCCCAACCAAGCTTTCTACTTCACTACTAAAGATAGCAAGTTAAAATTAGAAAAGGATATACAGTAATCTTGTATTATTGATGGATTAATGATATATTTATTAAGAGAGAAAATACACTTTGCATCATTATAATGCCATAGGGACAATAAACTGCTTTGCTAAGTGTATAGGGGATATTTTAGCTACGGCCAGAGGCTTAAATATTTCACCATTCCACTGGAAAACATGTAGGAATTCAGATGGAAAACAAAATCCTATGTAAAAGACAATCAACTCACAGCAAGAATAATTAAACCAGCATTTTATGTTCCTGTACAGTCAAGTATGGAGATGATTATTTGAAGTGTTCTTACAGGAGGTCAGGTTTCCTGGCCTGGCTGGCAGACACAGGGAACTGCACAGAACTTACTCCAGCTGTTGGTGCAACCAGTTTAAAAGTGAAATACAGCACCAACCTTGCCTCTTTTGATGGATGACAAAACACAATGAAGAGAAGGAGAGGAAAAACTTTGGGTATTCCCTCATTTCTCAGATGGCAGGAGAGGTTCACATCTGCCCCACTCTCTTTGTTTTGCTGGGAAGTGCATTTTTACACCACATTTGCCCATCTTTGGCACCAAAGATAAGCAATGGCACATGAGAATTGGCATGGCTTAAAACCCTGAGCAAACAGAGGACTTGCAGAAAGTGAAATCCAAAGATCAAGCATGATGTCACACTTAGGGAACATTTTATAGAGCTGCATTCACCTCTGCCTTCATGGTTTTTGGATCTTCGGGATTCATGTTTTGAGGCTTTTTATCTCAGTCCTCACAGGTAGAAGCCTCTTTTCAAAATCAAAGTCTTCCCAGATGATCAGAAAACAGAACATGGTCAAATAGCATGAAAACAAAGGGAAAACAACTAACTAGAACTGAGAAGCAGCAACTCAGGGAAATTGGAAAATTTTGAGTACAAAAGCCTTTGGCCTACATATAATTTTTTTTAAGTCCTCCATATTATAATCTCTTAGAAAACAAATTTAGCCACATAATAGCAAAGTTTTCTGTAGGTGTTCTGGAATTTTTACTGAAAAATCCCCAATATTACCAGTTTCACTTTAAAGAGTCACACAATACAAAAAAAGCACTCATAAAGTCAATTAGAAGTCAAAAGAAAATAAGCGTTGAACCAAAGTAATTAAACTATGCAATAAGAACGATTAATCTGTGAGAGTTCACGGCAAAGGTAAGGCACGAATCTGGCATGTACAGTGGAGAATGGATCTAAAAAATTCCCTAATTAGTTGGAATTAAGTGGTCACCTCCCTTAATTGGAAGGAAGAATGAATGCAAACTTCAAGAGGAAAGGTTTTCTTTTTTTAAAGCAGGGAAGAGGCTTCCTGCTCCCTCTGGCTGTGCCCCTGCCCGGGGCAGTCCCTGACCCTGGATTTGGGTTTCATCTCTCCCTGCTGGCACATCCCAGGCTGGCCCATCCCAGCCTCCTCCTTCCAGCAGGGAATGCCACAGCTGGGAGCATTTCCAGCTGCATCCTCTCAGCCCCAGGGAGGGCAAAGCTGAGGATGAAGTGCTGGCTCTGCCCATTCTTCTCCAGGAAATGAACCCTGACTCTTCCCAAACCACTCGGGTTCAGCCGTGGAGACAAGAAGGAAATCAGAAGTGTAATTTGTAGCTGCTGGGCCAGGGGCCACACCAATAAAAAGGATATTTTGTGAATTTTAGAGGAGAGCTATTAGCAGTCTTCATTTATCCCTCCTCCGAGTAAGTTTTACCAGGAGTGACAGTGGCGTTGGCACTCTGTGAGGATGTTCTGGAGCCTGGGAGCAGGAAACAGCAGGGGTGCTAAAGCTCCACCTCAGACCCATGCCCAAGCCATTACATCTCCACATCAGCTTTTTTGCTTTTTTTTTTTTTTTTTTTTTTTTTTTTTTTTTTTTTTTTGGCATGGAGCATCACAACTTTGGCCTCACAGCAAAAAGAAAAAACATCCAAAAAAAATTATTTCAGCTTAAAATGTACCATTCACTTCTGATCACTTTCTTTTTTTTTTTTTTAAATTCAGTTTGTTGTGAACATAAATCACCCTTTCCCAACAATCTTCCTGGCACACATGTGGGTGCCATGGCAACTGTCACAATCTCCAAATCCTGTGCTCGTGAAACACACAACTGGGTGATGAAAGGATTGCTATCTGTGAATCCATAGATCTGCAATCACCCCCTAGCCGTGGCTAAATAGTATAAATAATTGTAGCATGGGTCTGTGTTTTTTTTTTTTAACGGGGAGAAATCCAGCAATAAGAACAGAAATTCAAATATTGCTTTTCCAGTCCAGATGTATCAAGATATCCAGCATTACAAGTCTCTTAAGAAACTGAGTAATTAATTACATTGCATTCAATGTAGTGAATAACTGCCAGGAAGCAGACTTAAAACTCGGATTCTGTTTTAATTTATTTTATTTATGGGCACAAGTGAGGCCTTCAGGTAACTGAATACAAAATAAATTGGACTGTGACTGCTAAAAGAAAAGTAGATTTAAGGTAGATTTAAGTAGAACAGGTACTTAAAACTAAAGAATTGCTTAAAAACAAAGCAAAAACAAGACGGGAAGAGGAAAACAGGGTCATTCTAACCTTGGTAGTCCACATCCCGATGCCTGAGGTAGGAGGAACGAACCACATACTAAAATATCCCTTCATATAACTTTTCAGACTCATCTCATGTCCTTTTCAAACCATCTGAGTCCCAAAACACCCCATACTTTAGAAGATTCTGAAATTAATATAAGCTTATTTTCAAAATCTGCTTCTGGTTTAAGTCAGGTGAAAGGAAACACAGAACAAGTTCTGCTGAGAACTATTCTTGTTTTGCCTGAATTGGTTTTTCCCCCCTTCATCCAAACTAATTAAAAAATGTTCAAAACAATGAGATTTCCTCAGCTTTCTTACCATGGGCAGGGATTTATTCCTGGGTTACAGGATTGCAGAGGTATTATTCAGATAATAAAAAAGAAGGCCAGAGATTTGTAAACAATGGCAGAACAGCTTAACCATTTGATCCGCACTTTTCTAATAGTCATCATTATAAGAGCTTATTTTGTTATTATATTCCATTCTTCCTGAAATATCCAGTAAAAAACCACAGTTCAACTTACCCTTGAAGTATTTCCCTTTTCCATTTTAACAAAACTTGGGAGTTTCTGAATATTTCTATGCCTCTATCTGTATTCCATGAGGCTGCCCATTTCCTGAGCAGCTGAAGCCCTGAAGGAGAATCCTTTGGCCATATATTCCCTTTATAAATCCCCAGCTGATGCAGTTTACAATACTCCACTGAACTCCTGACTTTCATTTACAAAGCTCAGAAGAGAACTCATACCAGTGCCAGGCTGTTATGTACACCAAAGGATGTATCCATTTGATTAAGTCTCCTCCTTTATTCTCCACATTGGAACAGAGAGAGCAGGAGTAGCTTTTTCTTCTTTTTCTCCTCAGTGTTGCAGTTTTTTGTTTTCAGTGCAAGCTACTGGCATAAAATATTTAGCAAGATGTGAACCAGAAAAAAAAAAAAAAACACAAAAAAACCAAAAAAACCCCACCAACTAATATTTTCATAGTGAGAATGTATAGATTACACATGGAATAGATGGAAAGGCACAAAATTAATTCTCAAAGGGCTGGTAAAATTACATCTGAACTGTCTGAAAGCACAGATCTGGTGTGTATTTAACCACCATTGTGATTGGTGCTTTCAAAAAAAAGAGGAGTCCCTCAAAGTTACCTATTTCTGTTTGAAATTTTAAAACTTTTTTTGCATGTGTTACAGTTTACTTGTTTCACCCAGCTCCTGTAACCCCTGCCACTGCTTGCAAATGCACATGTGCAGTAAATCCACTGTGGACTCACCTGGAAGCCAGGGGCAATTAAGGAGAAATAACTAAGGTAGCAGTATTTTATCATTGCAGGCCCAGAGTCATGAAAATTACCAAGAATTTAATTAATGTGTTCGCTACCCTGTGCATGGCAACTGCCATTCATTAAGATATAATCAGCAGTAATATATAGGCAGAGGGTAGATCCCAAATGATTGGAGGGTTGAGATGAGCCCTGAGTTGCTGCCAGGCAGAGCTGCTGTGCCCTGGCCCACTCCTCTTTCCTGATCAGAGCCAGGTCTTCCCTCTGCTGCCCAGTGGCACAGAAAAGAGCAGAGAGCACCAGCACAGGGAGCTGTGAGCACACAAATAGGAGACTATCCCTCACCAGGAGCTCCAAGGGATCCACCTGGCATGGCAGGGATGGCTCCTGTGGTGCTGTTTTGGGGCTACCTAAAAACAGAGGCCAAACAGAGTTAAGGGAGTAAAAATATATTTATTTTTGTTCTTTAATTTTATAATAAATATATTTTTTGGAGGGGCTTCAGGTACAGTTTGGGCAGACAAAGCCCCCCAAGGGCTGCACCCAAAAATGACCACAGGTCATGGGTTTTCACACTTGTATAAGTTTGGTCCATTTGCATATTGGGGGTTAATCTTGCAATTACAGCTTCAGCTAATGAAGCAATTTACCTCAAGTTTGCTCCTCCCAACTCACTTTTGTTTCCATCTCACAGTCCTGAGGCAGTGAGGTGCCCTTGATCCCCAGGCCTGGGGAGGAATTGTTGTGTCAGAGCAAAATGGGGAAGCAGCAGCTCACCCTGTGTGTGGAGTTTAGAGTTATACACGAAAGAACTGCAGGATTGCAAATAAATGAAAAATATAAAAGCTGAAATCTTAAGGCATCACCTGCAGCCACCAGCACTGCCCTGAGCCCTGGTGCTGGCTGCACCACAGGAGAGCACACCTGTGTTCCCTGTCAGGGCAGCACTCACAGCCGTGGACAAATTGATACTGGGATTGGGAATGCTGGCTCACAAGTCTCTGGCATGATCTAACCATAAAAAAAATAAGATACTGTTGTTTTGTTGGATGTTTTTTCCCCTTATGTGTTGGAGAATGGCAAACCCATCTATGCCCATGATCTTGAAAACATTCTTCCTTTTGGCCAAGGCAGAATATGTCTTTGCAGCATTTCATTTGCTCTGTGATTCTAGGAACCTTAATTAAAAAAAAAAAAAAAACAAAAAAACAAACAAACAAACAAAAAAACCCCTGCACAACATTTGAAATCAATTCTTCCTGTACTGTTTCAGCCTGAAGAGAATCAAATTCTTTCAAACCAACTTATTTGAGAACTACCATGAATATTGGATGTAAGTAAAAAGAGATTCCAAAAGCATTGTGGGCACAGGTATGTTCTTTCGCTGTTACCCAACTTGAAATTTCAGGGACCCTGAGAAAGTTGGCAGCCTCTGATGAACAATTTTTGGATAGACCAAGAATATACTGAGGCAATCTTGAACCATGCTTGGCAAAAACTGAGCAAGACATGGTTCAAAATTATGTTGATCTGTCACTGAGGAAAAACTTTTTGTGATGAAGTGCTCAAAGATAACCAAGTTATGAAAAGAAAAATCACTGGTTCCCATGATGAACAGGTTATCTGAGCAAATATAATCAGATGGACGTCCAGAGAACAGACACATTAGCAAATTAAAGAAAGAAACCAAACCAAATCAGAAAGCCCTTGTGGAAATTAACCCAGCACAGGAATCACTCGAGTGCAATGTGGGGAATCAAAGTTGATCATAACTTATGGCACAGGTGGAATCACATCTAAATTGCCCAAGTAATGCTGCAACAAACCTTAGTGAGCTGTGCTTGATCCCCCATCCTTCAGAGCTGGGTGAAACAGGATTAATAATTTCATTAAATGCTTCTTTATGCATAAATTATCATCTCATTATCCTGAAAAGGAACTGGATCTCGGGATCTCGTTTAAGTTTACTTGTGTTGGATTTGGTTGGTCTGGTTATCTCTGAGTCGAGGTTGCAACACAGCACAGGGAGAACAGAGGTGAAAATATGAGTTGCTTTCATTCAGTAACACCTTATTATTTATTAAAAAGCATTTGGCTATGTCAGAGTTTGCCAAATGTAATAATTAGGTGTCATGCCCTCATAAAAATGTAAGCAATATGACAGCCACTAATGGAGAAAGAATTGAAGGCTAAGTAAAAAAATAAGGAATCAATGGAACAGCCAGAGATTCATCAGAGGAATCCCAATGTCTGGTCTAAATACACTTCTGGTGGAATTTGTCTAAGGTCTCAGATCACTTGTAGATGAGACTTTCGGTTTTCTGAATTGTAGATTGTGGACATTTGGAAAAGAGCTAAGTTAGTGCTAATTAATCCTACAGCACGAACAGCAAATGCCCGTGTTTGGCCTGAACTTTAAGACACTCGTTGCCATCTCCTTGCAGACATGACATTATGAGAACCCCTCACAAATTAGCTTACATAACAGAAAATAAAAAGGAGTTTACCCTTTAGAAAGACAGAGTTCACCATCTTCAGGTGCTGGAAGCAAAGACTAGAGCTGAAAAGAGGCCAAATTGCTCTAACATTTAACCAATTTGGATCAGACGGGCTGAAGTCTATGGTCACAATGGACAAAGTGAAACAGAAAGGAAACTTAATTCTCCCGTTTTGTTCTACTGAAAAATGGGTTTCTGGTAAAGCACAGTTAATCACGGTGAGGAAATGACATGTCATAGTCATGGCACAATTGTGACAGCACCGCTGCTGCTAACTTATGAAGTCTGTGACCATTTGTGATTCTCTCCTTTGTACTAAATCAAAGGTTGAAGGCCAGAGTACTCCAGGTTTGTATGTGATTTTGCTTTGACAGGCACCTCATACAGAATATCCTTATAAAATGAAGATATCTATTATACTTTTATCATTTTCTAAGTTTGGGAACAAAAATGTTAGGATAATTGAACAAGGTATTATTGCACGGCTAAGATTTGGTGGGGATCCTTTTCCTTTTCCGAAGTGCCTTTTCTAGCAAAAACCACATCAAGAAATACCACCTAGATGACAAAGAATAATTTTTGATTGATCCAGGACACACTTTGCTTTAATAATGTTTTTCTTTTACTTTCTAGGAAGCTGCTTATTGAAGAAAGGAAAGGGACACTTAAATAAAAAAGTTTCTTGCGAAGTTATTTCACACAGATGAATCAGTGCAATGGAGACCTTTTTGCTACTTCATCTACTGTCTAATGAGAAAAAGACATCCCAGCTTTTAAATCCAATTGCACTTTAGCTGACCTACAGTTCTATTCATACAGAGGTAGATGGGAAAAGGTAACAATTCTAACAATTCCCACCTGACCCAAAATTTCAGGACAGTAATAAATTTCAAAGCATTTTCCTTCTGCAGGCTGAGTAGTATTTCCATGAAAGTGAGCAATAAATGCATTTCTGCTGATCTCTGCACTTCATTCTGATGAAAACAAGTGCAGGAATACACATGACCTGGGAATTCTGTGGTCTGGGAACCACGGGATCCAAAATGCTAAATTTCATTGTTACTGAGCTGGTGAAGTTCCCCACTCAGGAGCTCATGTTCCAACCAGAACCATCCCACCTTCTGCTTGAAAAAAACAAAACCCATCCCACAACCTGCTGATGAAAAAAAAATCACTCCAACAGAAAAGGTGTAGCAATGATCACATAAAAATACGTCTGGCCTACAGTGGGCATGCTGTGACTTAGATGGGGTCTTAAAGAGGAGGAGGAAGAATAATCGTGTTTGTTGAAGATGTAACATAATTCTGAAGAAATTGAAATTGTTGCCTCTGTATGTGGTAGGCTTAAACAATATTTAACTGGCTGTTATTTCACTTTGGAAATCTGTTCTGCTGTGTGTTCTGTTGAATTAGATCAAGAATAAATTTGGATGAAGATAAAGTGCCAACTCCATCAGTGAGAGTGGATCAGAGATCACACTCGAGTCAGAGGAATAAAAAGAATGATTAAATGAGGTCTACGTGCGTTTTGTAGGATGTACGGCTGGAGGCTCTTTTATGTGAAACGACTTCAAAGCTACCTTGTAAGAGTATATTAAAAATAAAATAGCACCCAGAAAAGATATGAGAGGGCAGAATTTTAACCCTGAAATTTTCTGCTTTTCTTGGTAAATTACAGATAACACTCATCAGCAGTACTTAAGCCACTTCTCCTCCACGAGCTCGACAGTGGCAGGCAGGAGTGTTGCGACAGTCCAACTCCTTTTAGCGGCACAGAGACAGCCTAGAAACAGTCAAGTGACAGGAAGATTGTCTAAAAGGCACAATGATTGTAGGGACAAATGTCTACATGCAGCAGCCCCCTACCACCCACACTGTAATAACGATAACCCTCAACACAGAGAAGACACCAAATTGTACTTTCTCATCTGCAACACTGACATTACAGACTGATATTTGTACATTTAAATGGTCCAGTGCCTCCTGTTGCTGCATCCAAGCTGGTATTACATGTGTGCATTGCTGGGAGAGAAGGTACTCTATCCTTTATAAAGCAAACACACCTGGTGTGCAAGCCTTCTTTTTATGGTGTCTGATTTTATCATGATGGCTGCACATTCATGAAACAAACAAAAAACACCAGTTAGGCTTTAGACTTGCAATTGGAGCCCTTGCTGAGATTTTTCAGCCAAGATGCTACGTCATTAACAGACGTTTAATATTGATTTCATGCCAAACTATTTGCTACACACCATATTTGTGGTTCCTTGGATGTTTCAAATCTTAGCTGTCTCAAATCTTTTCTCTCTTCACAACCTGCTCTTCCTTTACAGAGCTATAACCTCTTCAGGGATGTATCTGGAACAACTCTGGGTGAGGGGAGCAATGAGACCTTCTTTGCTCCCATCTCAGTGAAATGGAGCACTGCAAGCACCCTCTTCCCTTCCACCCTCCCGTGCCAACCTCCCCTGCACCATGCCCTTGGGGTTCCTTGGCTCTGTGCCCCGCTGATGGGGAAAGGAAGGTGCCAGAGTGTCTTAGGTTGCAATATGTAACCAAAAATGATGTATAGGGAACACGGCCAGAGGTGGGGAGTCTGCAGCCTCTCTGGGTAACCTGTGCCAGGGCCTCACCATCCTCACTGGGAGAATTTCTTCCCAATATACTATCTAAACCTGCCCTCCTTCCCCTTATGGCCATTCCCTGTTGTCCTGTCACTCTGAAGGCCATTCCCTCTTTTCCTGTCACTTTGTTCAAAGTCCCTCTCCAGCTCTCTCAAAGCCCCTTTAGGTGCTGGAATGGACTCCAATGTCTCCCTGGAGCCTTCTCACAGCCAGGCTGAACAGCTCCAGCTCTCTCAGCCTGGCTCCAGAGCAGTTCCAGCCTTGCAAATGTCCATTGTGACACTGCAGGGCTTCCTGTAACCAAGGGTGCATTGTCACACTGTGGAACCAAGGAGACCCTTATGACACTGGGGTCCCCATGGAAACAAGGGGCCACTGTGACACTTTGGGGCCTCAAGGAACCGTAAGTGTCCTTTGCGATACTGCGGAACCAAGGGGCCATTGTGACACTCTGGGGCCCCATAGAAGCAATGGGACATTGTGACACTTCAGGCCCTCATGGAACCAAGGAGAGCAGTGTGGCACTCCAAGGGCTCATGGAATAAAGGAACCCTTGTGACACAGGGGAGGCCAAGGAAACCAAGTGGTCCGTTGTGACATTGAGGGGCCTCCGAGAACCAAGGGGCCATTATGACACTTTTGGGTGTTATGAAAGCAAAGGGGATCCTTGTGGCACTGTGGGGTCTTGTGTAACCAAGGGTCTGTGTGGCACAGCAGGGCCTCATGAAACCAAGGCCATTTCAAAACTGCTGAGCCAAGTAGACCATTGGGACACTGTGGGGCCTGATTGAACTGATGAGAATATGGTGACACAGTGAGACTTTATGGAAACAAGGATCCATTGTGACACTTTGGGGTCTCCTTTAACCAGGAGTCCAATTGTGACACTGTAGAGCCAAGGAGATCATTGTGATCCTACAAGGTCTCATGAAACCAAGTGACCATTGTGTCACTTTGGGGCCCCATTGGACCAAGGCCACCGTTGTGACACTGTAGGGCATCGTGGAACCAAAGGGCCCTTGTGACACTGCAGGGCCCCATGTGTAAGAGACAGTCCAAAGATCTCTCATCTGCCTCACGACCATCGTCAAGGACAGAGACTGAAACCCCTAAAAGGGACTTTAAAATCTCAGCACAGGAGTTCTGGCCTGGCTGAGGTGGGATGTTGACCAAGTGCTGCCTGCCGGTGTGTTTGATGGAAAAAACCCAGCACGCATTTCTATCGGAACATCAGAACCTGAGCAGAAACAATGGGCAAGTCACGGTGAAGAGACTGCGCCTGCTGACTTGTACTGGTTGACACTCTACCTGCTGACGGCTGACCTGTTCTGAGTTCTCAAAACGAACACACTGTAATGATTTCCCCCCCCTGTCTGGCCAATTGCCTGTCGCTTCAGAGAGGACTATAAGGACCCCTGAGTTAACCACAGACTTTGAGATCTCCCCACAGAAGAAGACGGATCTATTGGCCAGACCACGAGGATTTCGTCTCTCCGTTGGTAGCTATAACCCACCTCCTCTTTCTCTTTTCTCGCTATCCTTTATTTCCCTTGAAATCCCCACTATCGCATTTGTTGGCACTAAGTAAAGGTGCATTTTTGATTGAGTAAACTGAGTTGTCCCCTGCTGTGTCTTTTGCGCCTTGAGATCCTTAAAACAAACCATCAGCTTCCCCGCATATATTTGCGGACCCTGACATTAAATTGGCGTCACGGACAGGATCTTGATGGACAGAGGGGTTGCGGGTTTTATACAGTTTGTAAAAGGAGAAGGACCCTCGTCTCAGCCGCACCTAGCACACCACTTCGGTGAGCGCTGTTAGAAAGCAAGGGGGGCGAGGGAAAATTCCCACAAACTCTATAGACCCAGGCAAATAGCACTCCCTGTCATCAGGATTTCACAAAAAGATCTCATTGTGCAAAAGATGGGACTGTAGTTAGGTTTTTTTGTGTGTTTTGGGCTGCTTGGTGTAGTTGAGGAGACAACTATTTGTAACTAAGGTGAACCTCCCAGGCAGTTTTGGTCTCCTCGCCCATTCCAGGGAAGCAAAGGGAAACACAGTTGTAGCTGTGCTTTTGGTGTAACTTTAAGAATACCTCCCTGAGAGTGGTTTTGGTCCCTTCACAAAATGAGTGAAAAAGATAAGAATGCATTTTATGCTTTGTTAGCGAAACATGGCACTGGACCTTCTCCAGACGGAGAAAGGTGGGCACAGAATAATTGGTTTAAATTTGAAAACATAGTAACTAGAATATATTCTTTACAACATGATGCTAGATATAAACTGGGCAGAAATAAAACCATTCTTTGCTCAGTTTTGGGGGCCTGTCTTTCGGCAGCCATAGCAACCCGTTCTGAACGGGTAAGTGAAGAAAAAGCAGTAATAGAATCCCTATTAAATTTGGTAGAAGCTTTGCAAACACAATTAGAACAGGAAAGAAAGAATTATTTGCTGCAGACTTCCCTTGCAGAAGGGCGAAGTAAAAACTTAAAATCTGCAGATTCACCCACAGAAACAGAAAGAAAGGAGACATACAACATTAAACAAATATACTCTCAGAAAGAATTAGAACACATGCAAAATTGTGGGGAACACTGTTGCTCCAACTTGAGACCTCTCATCAAAACAGAATATAATTCTATAAATGAAGAGGATCATGATCCCCACATAACCACCAAAGAAATACCATACATGGCCACTGAATTAGCTAAATTAAAGAAAGAATACTCCCGCCTCCCAAGTGAATCACAGACAGAGTATGTTTTTAGAGTCTCACTCACTGGGGGTGACCAAATTCAATTAAGTGAACAAGA
Organism: Chamaea fasciata; assembly: GCF_029207755.1. Lineage (NCBI taxonomy): Eukaryota > Metazoa > Chordata > Aves > Passeriformes > Sylviidae > Chamaea > Chamaea fasciata. The sequence continues at coordinate 1,136,801 of NW_027094135.1, read as the reverse complement.
AGCAAGTGGCTATTGGGGACATGGAGTTTTCCTAACAACAGGAAATACACGTGCTCCATGGTCCCTGACACAGCGTGCAGCTTACTGGGCAGGGGGGTTAAACCCCCTTGAGAGGGACGACCCTCTGGCAATAGTCGGCACTCCAGACCAACTCCTAGAAAACATACACAAAGCTGCATGCTTGCAAATGATACATGAAAGGAAATTAATCTCTGGCTATGAGTCACCAATGCAACAGCCTGTCAAACCTGAGATCATGACCCCCCCAATTCGAGGTTTGCCAGAGTCTCTAAAACCAACAGCAATTCTTCTTCAATAAACAAGAGCATCTATCTCTCTGGTAGATAGACTTGAAAGATTTCTTGGCCATACAAGAGATCAAACTGGTTCCACTGACTCCACTGACTCCTCACCTTTTACAACTCCTAGCACACAATATAACAGCAGTCATAAACTTTGGACATGGAGTGAGGTAGCAGAGGAGTTAATAAGTTACAGTAGAAAATATGGACCAGTGAAGTACTCAGAGGACAAACAAGAAAAACCCAGAGGAGTCAGGCACATTGCCTTTCCTAATGAATAATCAGAAAAGGGAAAACAAATTTCCAACTGGCAGCAACGGTGGTGGCTAGGACTGAAAAGGGGAGTTCCACGAGAAGTAATGAATAAATTGCCATATGATAAATTGGCTAAAATAATTTCTAATTGGCTCTGTCCCAAACATATTGTATTGGAACCATCAAACCGACAACCCAGCGCACCTCCTGTCCGCAAAGACGACAGCCCATACTCCACTAACTTGGAAATCCAAGCAATTTTTGGACAAAGATCTGCAGAACTAAGGCCATCTGCAGGATTCAGAGAACCAGTGTCCCAAGAACAGCAGCAGGAGCCAGTGAAGAGAACATCGCTCAGTGTCACTCCAGGCACGGCTGATGCTGGGCACAGCTCAGCCTGTGGGGAGCTCCCATAGCTCCTGCCTTCTCCCTCCCTGCTGACAGCTCCCTCCCTCCAGCCCTCAGACCCTGCCCATCCCCCCTTATTCCCTCCCAGCTCATCCCTTTGCTTTGCCTTCCATTAATAAACACTTTGGCTTCTTCACTTTACCTGCGTCTCTGTGGAGCTGAAGCGGCGTAAAAACCTGAGCCCTGGCACACACAGGCCCCTGCTGCCGTCCTCTTCCGTGCTGTGTTTTGTGCAGAGACACAGAGGAGCGAGGCCGCGTCAGGCTGGAAAGGTGCCTGTGCTGAAGGTCCAGTTCCACAACACTGTGCAGTTTAAGGTCCTACTGAGCAGCCTGAAGCTCCTGGATTTTGGAAGAGCCAACCTGAGTATGCTCTGAACCCAGCTGTGAGGGATTCCATGGCAAGCATCTACAGAGGGCAAAGGAGCTTGGAATGCTGGAAGCTTTCAAGAATGCCTTCCTGAAAGCACAGCAGTGCTCCATCCCTGCGCAGGGTCAGGGAGAGGGCAGAAGCAGAGACCATCAGGCCTTAACAGGGAGCTTTGGGTGTGCCTAAGGGCAAGTGAAGCAGCAGCAGCACGGTGGCCGAGACTTGGACGCGTGACCGAGCCAATGACCCGAGCGCCGTCAGGCAGTGCCGGGATCCCGGCTGCGGTTCTGGTGCCCAGAGCTGAGGAATCGCAGCCCCTGCCTCAGAGCCTGTCAGAAAGCCAAGCAAGTGAGAGCAGAGGGAGGGCAGCCTTCCAGTCTCTCCTGGGCATGGCCACAAAGCAGCCCCTGCTTCTCCTTCCTCCGCCTGTGTTTGGGGTGTGCTGATGGCAGCGCCAGCCAGGCTGTGCTCTGTGTTCCAAAGGCTGTGGAGAGTGGGCATGAAAAGTGCTGCGTGCACAGCGGAGAGTCCTGGAAGGTGCTGGCAAGAGCGTCCTGCGGGAACAGGGCTCTGGTCTCTGGCCGGGAAGAGCCTGGTTTTGCTGCTGTGAGCGCAGGCAGGCGTCGAGGCAGGTGAAGAGGCAGCGGGCAGCTTGTGTTTGTAGAGGGCCTGGGGCTGCCTGTGCAAACCTCCACCTGGAATCACACTGGGGGAAATCCCAGCTAGAGCTGGAGCGCCTGTCCAGAAATGACCCGAAGGAATTCAGCCTTGCCAGGGTTTCTTAAGAGTGTGTTGGTGTTCCCCAGGAAAGGTACACATTTGGGGAAACGCCTCTGGGGGAAAGGGGCTTGCTGCGAAAGGAAAGCACTTTCCTAGGAGCTCCCGGTGCTGTCGGAGCAGCTGTCCCCCTTTGGCTCTCTGTGGTCCTTTCAGTCCTTGAGGCCTGTTGCACTTGGCAGATGGACAATGGAAGGGAGAAGGCTGTGAAGAGCAGGTTTGGAATCCACCCGGACCTGCGGAGACCAAGGCCAGCACCTGCAGCAGGGTGTGTTCCCCCCCTTTGGACACAGGTGTGAGCAGGAGCATCTCTGTCCAGCTGCCAGCCCCAAAGCTGTCTTTGATAGCTGTGAATTCAAAGGCCTTCACGCACACACCTCTCACATCTTACCTGTCTGCTGTGTTTCAACTCTTGGCAATATGCATTTGCCTCTTGTTTGCTGGAAGCTGCTGCGGCCCAGAGGGCCGGCACCGAGCTGGGCTGTGTGGGCCAGGCGGCACGGAGAGTCTTGGCTGATCTTGGGGTGTCCGTGGCCTCAGAAAAGGCTTGGAAGGTTTGCCTCCCAAGGCGCCCTGCTCACTGGCTCTCCCTGTGCATCTTTGAGAGAACAAGGCTGGCATTTCTGGCAGCTGGGCATTAGCAGGCCTTCAAATGGGGGCGTGTTGAGGAGCAGGCTCAGCTGAGACACCCTGAGAGGAGCCCAGCACTCCTTGCCCCTCTCCGCAGACACGTGAGCCTTGTCTGCTTTCGGGATGACCCCGGCTGTGTCAGGGGGTGCTGCTACGTGGACACGAGACAGCCGGTCCTGTCCTGCCGGGTCCCAGCAGTGCCTCGCAGCAGTCCTGCATCCCCATCAGGATGCCGGCCAAGAGAGGTTCTGGAAGCTGAGGGAGCCGATTTGAAGCTTGCGCGGGTGCCTACAGGTCAAGGCCAAGGGCGTTCCCTCAGGATAGAGCAGTCCTGAGAGGTCTCTAGAATTCAAAGAAATCAGCAGACAAATGCATTGTCCACCAAAAGCTCTTTGATTGGCAGGAGGTTAGGGCTCTGCACCCCACCACAAGGCTTCTTTGCCACGTCCAAATTGCAGTGGGTTTCTGTAGGAATTCTATCAAAAATACCTTCCGTCTTTAGTCATCCTGCTTCTCCTGCAGAGAAGAGGAGGGGAGAGCTGTGCTTTCTTGGCCACTTAGATATCTGTAGCAGGGGCAGGATTAGGCCTTTTGCAATCTACTCCTTTGTTTGGGCTGCTTTTGTAACACTGAGTGGACTTTCATTCGTGGAGAGCTTTTATTCCTTAAGAGAATTAGGCTCTTAACATGCCTTCCTAGAAAAATGTTTGAAACCAAAGCAAGGCCTTTATTTTGCCTCTGTGTGGTCTTAAGCTTTGTAAAGTGACCTTCAGTGGATGACCTTAAGGCAAATGTGTTACTGCTTTGAGGTGGGAAGGAAACTTCCAAATCTACCAGGTTCTCAGGCCATTGCTATTAATTTAGGAAGTTTGCAACTTTTTGGAACTACTTGAGTTGAGTAATGGGAAGAAAAGCTTTCCTGAATTGAAGATTCTTAAATGCCAGATCCTTCTCTGCCTCTGCTGCCAGGGTGATTTTGTGCTTCAGGAAATGGCTCCAAGTAGAAAACAATTTCAGCATGGAGTAACAGCTTCTGACAGAGCGCAACAGTTGCCAGCACTTGCTCCAGGTGCTCCTGACAACATGCCCCGTAGGAAGGAGAACGGCCTCCAGCGCACATTGGCTTTGGCTGCCCTGTGGCAGAGAAGTGCCCCGGGGCACAGGTCTCTGGGGCAGGAGATGACACCAGCACTGCCAGGGCTCGGGGGGCAGCAGCTCTGCTTGGGCGGGGGCTCCGTCACACCTGCCGGTTTCAGCGCTCCCCTGGCCCCAGGGCTCAGAGCAGCATCCGTGCCCTGGCCCACACGTTCCTCGTCTGCGTCACACCCGCGGGTTTAGGACGGCCAGCGGATGGGGACGTGTCCCAGGGAGGCCGTGCCAGCTTCTGTGCAAGGCCCCGTGCCCTTCCCGCTGCGGCCGCGTCGGCAGCCCTGGGGGCTCCTTCTGCTGCCCTGGGCCCGCAGAGCCGGGCAGCGTTTGCCCACGGTTTGAGCCGCTCCGAAAGATGCTGTCTCAGGGCTGTCTTCGACACTTGGGGTGAGGGATTCCTTCCAACCTGGGCCACCTTGGCTGGGCTGGGGGTGGCCCCAGGGCAGGTGGCAGTGTGTGCATTGGCCCTTTGTGACACGGTGCAGCAGCGGGGTCACCATGGCATGGAACGGGACAGGGTGTCAAAGGACCCTTTGTGACCCGTGGTGACATAGGTGCTGGCGGTGACTCAGCCAGGCCACAGTGCTCGGAGCAGGCGACGGGACAGGACGGGATAGAGCGGTGTCGTGAGGAGCCCCCCCAAGGCACACTCATTCCCGTCTGATCCGGAGCTTTTCCGAGGCGGTATTCCTAGAGGTGACCTCGAGGCCAGACCACAGGACTTGGTGACCTGTGGCCTACCCGAGGCTTCTCTTTTGCACGTACCATCGAGGACTTGTTGACTCAGAGCTCTTCTGAGCCATCTCTCTAGAAGGCTCCCTCAACACCACACTCTGGCATGGCGGGCAGATTTCTTGGCCTCTTCAAAGTCTTCAGGGGGGAAAGAAAGCAAGCCCGTGGAGCACAACGGCCTGAAGAGCCAGAGCAGTTCCAGCCAGTGCAGGACGGTGAGTGGCAGAACTGGGCCACAGGGCTGATGGCTGCAGCCAGCTTGGCTCCGTCCTCTCCCACCTGTTGTGGACATGCCCAAGGACAGGACGGAAGAGGGGCTGGGGCTGAACCTGGCAGCACCCATGTTCCATCCCCTGGGGCATCCCGGGGCAGTCCCAGCCCGGGGAGGACAGGGCTGGGCTGTGTTCTCCGGCCTCTCCCACAGCCCCTCAGCTCTGCCTGCTCTCGCTCTTTGCCAGATGCAGCCACGGACGGCACACAAGAGCACAGGCCTGCCAGTGGCCGCTTCCGCAGGACACTGAAGGTACCTGCAGCCCTCCCCACCTGGGCTGGGCCTGCTGTCACTGCTCGGCCGAGCACCGCGCTTGGAGCGCTCCACGGAACATCCCTGGCTTTGTTCCCCTGCAGATGTTCCCGAAATTCCTGCGCATTCGGCGTAGGAACACCAGCAGCACTGCAACTGCAGGTACAGCCAAGCTTAACTCCAGGCTGACCAGCTGCCAGGAAGAGCCTGATGTCAGCACAAATTTGACTGCACGCTCAGAAAATTTTGTCACTGCAGTGAATGATCTCCGGGCGAAGGCTGTCGTCATGGAAATGACCGAGGGCACGACCATCACAGACACTGCCACCAGAATGACTCAAGGCCTCCCAAATACTGACAGCACCCCCACTCCCACCATGACTCATGCTCCCACCGTGGATTTTTTCGAGGAGCGTTCTGTTTCTCCTCAGCAGCGGGTAAGCAGCCTGGGGCCAGGGCTGGAGGCCTCCCAGGATTGTGTGTCCCCTCCAGCCACTGGGTCCTCTCAGCCTCTGAAGCCATTAGAGTACTGTGGGAAGGGAAGCTGGAGAAGTTGCTCCCTTAGACAGTGCTCCAAGTCTTCCCCATGCCTCCACCAGGTACCAGCCATTGTTAGGAATGTTCACCAGAGACTAGCATCCCATGTCACTGTGGATGCCGGGATGCAAACTGACATTGTGAGGCTGGCTGACGAACACCCAGCGGACGTGGTGCTGACCCTCCTGCGCTGTGCCCCAACATGTGACAGGTATGGGCTCACCTGCCTTGAGAGCTCAGGGCTCACCGGCCTTTAGGGCCGTGGCCCTGCCCGGCCTGTGCAATGGGCTCTGCCAGACAGGCAGACAGGTCCAGGACCCTCGGGCCCCTCTGTTTCCTGAGCCTGCTGCCATGCTCCCTCCCTGCCCTTCAGGGCACCGGGGCTCTGTCCCCTGGCCCCCAGACCCGCACAGGGCATGGTAGTGTGGCTGAGATGTCCCTCTGACAAAGAGCTCTGATCCCACAGAGCTGCTGCCATGATGTGGAGAACCATAGGCTCATCGAGTTCCACGGTGGAGAAGGTGCTGCCAACACTCCTCAGTGTGATGGAGGACTGGCCTCTGTCTCGCATGTTCACCTCTGATGGGGACAACGAGGACGTCTTTGCTCTGGCTGTGAGTTCCTGGGCATTTGCTCACCCCCAGGTCGCCTCTCCAGCAGCTCTCCATCCTCTCCCTGCCTCAGGCCCTGGGCTGAAACCTGGGCCAAGGGCAGGCTCAGGGGGCACCAGGCCTGCTGCTCCCCCTGCGTCTCCCCTGGGGCCCTGCCACATGGACACCTCAGCACTGAGCGCTCTCCTCGGCAACTTCTTTTGCAGGCAACTCTGGTGGTGTGGGTGATTGTCCAGGTGCCTGAGTGCCACGAGGCACTGATCCTTTATTCCTCCCGCCTCTTTGTGGCTCTGCTTTTCCATGTTGTCATCACCACGCAGCAGATGCCACCACAGGAAGTCGATCGCTTCTGGAGAGCATGCCGAGAGGAACACCGCCTTCCCAGCGACCCCAACAGGTCTCCGCCCTCCTGTCCTTCCCATGTCCTTGTGGCCAGTCCCAGTGCTCCCAGTGTGACCCGGGCTTTGCTCTGCACACAGGTTTACAGTGCAGGCCATGAAGTCCCTGCTCTGCCGGCTGGAGTGTGACAAGGAGGTGATCGCTGTGGAGTCCAAGCATGGCTGGGACACACTGCCCTGTGCTGACACCCAGCACTATGCTATGGCTCTGCTGGCCAGGTGAGACCCCCTTCTCCCTGCTGTCCCTGGAATTTGTGCCCTGTGCCCGGGCTGCCCCACACAGTCCCTGTGGTCGTGGGCCAGAGGGCCTCGTCACTTTAGGGATGGCCGAGCAGACTGGAAAAGGCTGGGAGAGGAGGGTGCACAGGAGTGGCCGCCTCCCAAAGTACCCACGTCCCCTGCAGGGATGCTGGGGAAAGACTGCACCTCTATGAGTCAGTCCTGAGAAAAGTGTGCCCCCCCACCTCAGGCTCTTTGTTCCTTTTTGCCCCTGACAGGGAGATGTGCCATGTCTCAATCCCTTTGTCTTCCTGCGTCGCAACCCACTTGCTCCGGCTCCTCAGCACTGAGAAGCCAGGCTGCGATCTGCCTCTCCTGGCATTCCTTGTGGAGGTGAGCCTGAAGGCCAGCGCGGCCTCGCTGAGCTGCCTCCCAGCTCTCTGCCCTCTCGCAGCTGCATCCCTGGCCTGGGATGGAACCAGCGCCCTGTGCTGCTGCCTGGGGCTGGCCCTGTGCACTTCTGGGCTCCTGCCAGCCGGGCCCTGTGCCACTGCCCTCTGCCTTTCAGGTCCTGGAGTGCCTGGACTTTACTAAATGTGGTGGCTGGGCCCTGATAGTCGTGTCGAGTTACCTGCAGATCGAGCGCAGGCAGATGTGTCGCCTGGCGCTCAGAGGCCTCCTGGTGCTCAGCAAGGATCCCCTGATGGTGAGAAAGGGGCAGCAGCTGAAGCTGCACTGGGGAGAGCAGCCCCATGGGCTGGCTGGGCTTCAGGAGCTGAGGCAGCTGCTCCCAGCTCTCCTGCCTCAGCTGCCCGAGTGCTTTGGAACGGGCCTTTGGTGTCTGGGCCCTGCGGCAGCAGGCTGGGCTTGCAGTGCCAGGGCGCTGTCGCTGGTGCAGCTGCTGACGGCTTCACAGCGCAGCCTTGTGTTCCACACAGGCCAAAAAAATGTGCTGTCTGTCTCAAAGCTTTGTGGATCTGCTGGGCGATGAAGATGGAGTGGTGGTTGCCCTGACCCTCCGTGTGCTTACTGATATGCTGAAGAACGAAGGCATCCTGATATCCAGCACCACCGCCCCGAAGCTGGCTGAGGCACTCCTGGCGCTCTTTAACAATGTAAGGTTCTGCAACTCAAGCCACAGGCATTGGGTGCTGCCCAGAAACTTTGCGCTGTCTGCATTTTCAGGCCTTTGCCTAGGTGGGCCTGGAGTAATTGGTGTAATCGGTGCTTAGGTTTTTTCCTTTCCTCTAGGAAAATAGCTTCATGCAACTGCTCTCCATTGACCTCTTCCGTAAGGTGATGGAGGTGGTAGTGGATGAGGGAAAAGAACCCCTGAAGACAATTGTCAACAAGAGCCTGCACCTCCTTTTAATCTACTGCCGTGATGAGAACCGGCGTGTGGCAAATGTGAGGTTTTGGGCATCCCTGGGAGGGGGCTCAGCCACCTCCTGCCCTGGTGCCACGCAGGCTGCGTCCTCCTCCAGGCCTTGGCACAGGGATGCGGGTCCTTGTGCCCTGGGCTGTGGTGCCATCTCTGCATCTCTGCTGCTCTTCAGGCCTCTCGGGAAACCCTGCATTGTGCGGCCAAGTTCCTGGAGTGGAGGGATCTGGAGGAGCTACCGACCAAGGAAGATCTGTTGAATATCGATGAGTGTAAGGTAAGGATGGCTTGGAGAAGTGCCAGCCTCAGCCTGGAGAAGATCCGTGGCCGCGGGGCTGGCAGCCGTGGCCCCTGCCCAGCGCTGCACCCAGGGGCTCCGGCCTGCGCCCCACACGCCGCTCCCTTCCCTGGGCCCCGCGGGCTCTTCTCCAGGCTCCTGCGGCCCCGAGCCGGGTGCCCGTGGAGTCCCGGCCCAGCGGGGCTGCGGGGCGGGGCGGCACCGCCACTCCCCGGGCAGCAGCCGGCCCTCTGCCCCCTCCAGAGCCCGGCACCAGCGGCTGCTGGCCGGGCCTCAGGGCCGTGCGGGCAGGGGAGGCCGGGGCTGGGCGCGGCCAGAGCCCGGCCCAGGGGCTGAGCCCGCGCCCACCCTTCCCTCCTGCCGCTCTCTCCAGCTGGCAGACGACAGGAGCCGAGCGGCCGAGCACCTGCAGAACCCACAGGAGTCCCTGCTGGAGGCGGCCATGGGGTTCATCGGTAAGCCACGAGCCCGGGCTCCCTCCCCGGCCCGCCGCAGCTCGGCCCCGGCCCCGGCTGCTGCCCCGGCTGCAGCGGCATCCGGGCCCGGCGCCGTGGAGCCCCGCCTGCCCTCGGGGCTGCTGCCGCCCTCTGGCAGCCGTGCCCTGGGGCGGCAGCAGGCGGCAAGGGCCCGGGCTGAGCCCTGCCGGGGCAGGAGGCCGTGTGGCCACAGGGCTGGCAGCGGCGCTGGCAGGGAGCCGTGCCGCTGGGGCCGTGACACACTCTGTGTTCACAGGCATGGCCGTGCGGTTGATGAGGATGTAGCAGGGAGAGCTCCAGCTCATCGCCAGGGGTGAGTGAGGGCAGCGGGTTGTCAGCGGCTCTGTCTGGCGGGGGAAGCTGCGCTGCCTGGGCCGAGAGCTGCAGTCCCCGGCTGTGGAGGGCTTTGCTCCTTGTGTGGACGAGGGCTGAAGAGGGCACAACACACAGAGATTTCAGGGGCACGTGGGGGATTCGTGGCAAGCACCTTCTGGCTGATCCCAATGTCTCCTGCTTCCTTCTGGGTGGGATGGCCCTGGCAGGAAGATCTCCTAGGGTTCCCACAGATCCCGGCTCTGACCATGGCTCTGTTCTTCTCTCTTCCAGCCCTTCAAACCCAGAGGCATGACAGCAGCCCGTCATGCTCTAACCTGCAAAATGAAGCCCGGTTTCCCCAAAAAGCTCAACAACTGGGGACGTCTTCTGAAACCAGTGAACCAGTGTCCCAAGAACACACCGGGAGACACTGAAGAGGACACCATCTCTCAGTGCTGCTGGAGCTCCACGCACAGCTGAGGCTGAGCACAATTCCCATGGCTTCAGACCTTTCCCTGTTTGTAGTTAGCTCCCTCCCTCCAGCCCTCAGACCCTGCCCATGCCCTTTTTTTTCCTCCACTCTCCAACCCTTTTGACAGCTCTTTCCATCCCAGCCCTCAAACCCTGCCCATCCCCCCTTATTCCCACCCAGCTCATCCCTTTCCTTCGACTTTCATTAATAAACACTTTGGCTTCTTCACTTCACCTGCATCTCTGTGGAGCTGAACCGGCGTAAAAACCTGAGCCCTGGCACACACAGGCCCCTTCTGCCGTCCTCTTCCGCGCCGTCTTTTGTGCAGAGACACAGAGGAGCGAGGCCGCGTCAGGCTGGAAAGGTGCCTGTGCTGAAGGTCCAGTTCCACAACACTGTGGAGTTTAAGGTCCAACTGAGCAGCCTGAAGCTCCTGGATTTAGGAAGAGCCAACCTGAGTATGCTCTGAACCCAGCTGTGAGGGATTCCATGGCAAGCATCTACAGAGGGCAAAGGAGCTTGGAATGCTGAAAGCTTTCAAGAATGGCTTCCTGAAAGCACAGCAGTGCTCCATGCTTGCACAGGGTCAGGGAGAGGGCAGAAGCAGAGACCATCAGGCCTTAACAGGGAGCTTTGGGTGTGCCTAAGGGCAAGTGAAGCAGCAGCAGCATGGTGGCCGAGACTCGGACGCGTGACCGAGCCAATGACCCGAGCGCCATCAGACAGTGCCGGGATCCTGGCTGCGGTTCTGGTCCCCAGAGCTGAGGAATCGCAGCCCCTGCCTCAGAGCCTGTCAGAAAGCCAAGCAAGTGAGAGCAGAGGGAGGGCAGCCTTCCAGTCTCTCCTGGGCATGGCCACAAAGCAGCCCCTGCTTCTCCTTCCTCCGCCTGTGTTTGGGGCGTGCTGATGGCAGCGCCAGCCAGGCTGTGCTCTGTGTTCCAAAGGCTGTGGAGAGCGGGCATGAAAAGTGCTGTGTGCACAGTGGAGAGTCCTGGAAGGTGCTGGCAGGAGCGTCCTGCGGGAACAGGGCTCTGGTCTCTGGCCGGGAAGAGCCTGGTTTTGCTGCTGTGAGCGCAGGCAGGCGTCGAGGCAGGTGAAGAGGCGGCGGGCAGCTTGTGTTTGTAGCGGGTCTGGGGCTGCATGTGCGAACCTCCACCTGGAATCACACTGGGGGAAATCCCAGCTAGAGCTGGAGCGCCTGTCCAGAAAGGACCAGAAGGAATTCAGCCTTGCCAGGGTTTCTTAAGAGTGTGTTGGTGTTCCCCAGGAAAGGTACACATTTGGGGAAACGCCTCTGGGGGAAGGGGGCTTGCTGCGGAAGGAAAGTGCTTTCCTAGGAGCTCCCGGTGCTGTCGGAGCAACTGTCCCCCTTTGGCTCTCTGTGGTCCTTTCAGTCCTTGAGGCCTGTTGCACTTGGCAGATGGACAAGGGAAGGGAGAAGGCTGTGAAGAGCGGGTTTGGAATCCACCTGGACTTGCGGAGACCAAGGCCAACACCTGCAGCAGGGTGTGTTCCCCCCCTTTGGACACAGGTGTGAGCAGGAGCATCACTGTCCAGATGCCAGCCCCAAAGCTGTCGTTGAGAGCTGTGAATTCAAAGGCCTTCACGCACACACCTCTCACATCTTACCTGTCTGCTGTGTTTCAACTCTTGGCAATATGCATTTGCCTCTTGTTTGCTGGAAGCTGCTGCGGCCCAGAGGGTCCGCACCGAGCTGGGCTGTGTGGGCCAGGCGGCACGGAGAGTCTTGGCTGATCTTGGGGTGTCCGTGGCCTCAGAAAAGGCTTGGAAGGTTTGCCTCCCAAGGCGCCATGCTCACTGGCTCTCCCTGTGCATCTTGGAGAGAACAAGGCAGGCATTGCTGGCAGCTGGGCATTAGCAGGCCTTCAAATGGGGGCGTGTTGTGGAGCAGGCCCAGCTGAGACACCCTGAGAGGAGCCCAGCGCTCCTTGCCCCTCTCCGCACACACGTGAGCCTTGTCTGCTGTCGGGATGACCCCGGCTGTGTCAGGGGGTGCTGCTACGTGGACACGAGACAGCCGGTCCTGTCCTGCTGGGTGCCAGCAGTGCATCGCAGCAGTCCTGCATTCCCGTCAGGATGCCGGCCAAGAGAGGTTCTGGAAGCTGATTTGAAGCTTGCGCGGGTGCCTACAGGTCAAGGCCAAGGGCGTTCTCTCAGGATAGAGCAGTCCTGAGAGGTCTCTAGAATTCAAAGAAATCAGCAGACAAATGCATTGTCCACCAAAAGCTCTTTGATTGGCAGGAGGTTAGGGCTCTGCTCCCCACCACAAGGCTTCTTTGCCACGTCCAGATTTCAGTGGCTTTCTGTAGGAATTCTATCAAAAATACCTTCCGTCTTTAGACTGCTGAGGCGATTCCATAGGCAGGGGCTTAGAAAGAAGCACATTGCGCCAGAATCCTAGACTTGAAGCTAATGTCCACCTGCTGGCCAGGAGGAGTCTCAACGCACCAAAGCAGCTCATCTTCCTCACCCCTTCCCTGCACAGGGCTGATTCTGTAGCCGCCCTTAGGTCTTCCCCAAGGCTATGGCTAAAGCTTTTTGTCAAGTCACTCTCTTGCCAAGTTAGGCTTCCAGGTTTTTCTTATGTTAACTGGTGCTAAGTACTTCTGGATATCTGTGCTAAGTACTCTTTCCTTCTGTCAATTGCCTGTGCTTCCTTACATCAAACAAAGGCCTTGTTTCATTCCTAAATGTGCCTGATGCTGGCCCAAGTTTTTGGCACTGCTTGCTTTCCTGTGGCATGCTCTACCTCCCCTGAGAGTAAAGAGGGAGCTGGAGAAGGAGCTTGCCAGGCTGCTCTCCATCCTTTACCAGCAGTCCTGCTTAAGCGGACAAGTCCGAGCTGAGCACAAATGGAACAGCCGAGCACGGGAAGGGTGGGTGGGAAGGATGATCCAGGAACCGTAGGCCTGGCAGCCTGAGCTTGCTGCCGGGGAAGGCCTTGGAGCACATCCTCCTGAGTGCCATCCCACGGCACGTGCAGGGAACCAAGGGGTGAGAAAGCTCTGCGGAGGGATGGGGACAGCTGCGGGTCTTGGCAGGGCGTTGAGCTGGGGTTGGTGTTGCTGGGCGTGTTGGGGAAGGAGTCGTCTGGAAGAGGAGAGGTCTAGGCTGGAACTGGAGTCACTTTGAAGGCACCACCTGTGGTATGGCACAGCTTTGGTTATGGAGGACAGAAGGAATAGCTGGGACTTTTTCTCTTAGTCATCCTGCTTCTCCTGCAGAGAAGAGGAGGGGAGAGCTGTGCTTTCTTGGCCACTTAGATATCTGTAGCAGGGGCAGGATTAGGCCTTTTGCAATCTACTCCTTTGTTTGGGCTGCTTTTGTAACACTGAGTGGACTTTCATTCGTGAAGAGCTTTTATTCCTTAAGAGAATTAGGCTCTTAACATGCCTTCCTAGAAAAATGTTTGAAACCAAAGCAAGGCCTTTATTTTGCCTCTGTGTGGTCTTCTGCTTTGTAAAGTGACATTCAGTGGATGACCTTAAGGCAAATGTGTTGCTGCTTTGAGGTGGGAAGGAAACTTCCAAATCTATCAGGTTCTCAGGCCATTGCTATTAATTTAGGAAGTTTGCAACTTTTTGGAACTACTTGAGTTGAGTAATGGGAAGAAAAGCTTTCCTGAATTGAAGATTCTTAAATGCCAGATCCTTCTCTGCCTTTGCTGCCAGGGTGATTTTGTGCTTCAGGAAATGGCTCCAAGTAGAAAACAATTTCAGCATGGAGTAACAGCTTCTGACAGAGCGCAACAGTTGCCAGCACTTGCTCCAGGTGCTCCTGCCCACATGCCCTGTAGGAAGGAGCACGGCCCCCAGCGCACATTGGCTTTGGCTGCCCTGTGGCAGAGAAGCGCCCCGGGGCACAGGTCTCTGGGGCAGGAGATGACACCAGCACTGCCAGGGCTCGGGGGGCAGCAGCTCTGCTTGGGCGGGGGCTCCGTCACACCTGCCGGTTTCAGCGCTCCCCTGGCCCCAGGGCTCAGAGCAGCATCCGTGCCCTGGCCCACACGTTCCTCGTCTGCGTCACACCCGCGGGTTTAGGACGGCCAGCGGATGGGGACGTGTCCCAGGGAGGCCGTGCCAGCTTTACTGTGCAAGGCCCCGTGGCCTTCCCGCTGCGGCCGCGTCGGCAGCCCTGGGGGCTCCTTCTGCTGCCCTGGGCCCGCAGAGCCGGGCAGCGTTTGCCCACGGTTTGAGCCGCTCCGAAAGATGCTGTCTCAGGGCTGTCTTCGACACTTGGGGTGAGGGATTCCTTCCAACCTGGGCCACCTTGGCTGGGCTGGGGGTGGCCCCAGGGCAGGTGGCAGTGTGTGCATTGGCCCTTTGTGACACGGTGCAGCAGCGGGGTCACCATGGCATGGAACGGGACAGGGTGTCAAAGGACCCTTTGTGACCCGTGGTGACATAGGTGCTGGCGGTGACTCAGCCAGGCCACAGTGCTCGGAGCAGGCGACGGGACAGGACGGGATAGAGCGGTGTCGTGAGGAGCCCCCCCAAGGCACACTCATTCCCGTCTGATCCGGAGCTTTTCCGAGGCGGTATTCCTAGAGGTGACCTCGAGGCCAGACCACAGGACTTGGTGACCTGTGGCCTACCCGAGGCTTCTCTTTTGCACGTACCATCGAGGACTTGTTGACTCAGAGCTCTTCTGAGCCATCTCTCTAGAAGGCGCCCTCAACACCACACTCTGGCATGGCGGGCAGATTTCTTGGCCTCTTCAAAGTCTTCAGGGGGGAAAGAAAGCAAGCCCGTGGAGCACAACGGCCTGAAGAGCCAGAGCAGTTCCAGCCAGTGCAGGACGGTGAGTGGCAGAACTGGGCCACAGGGCTGATAGCTGCAGCCAGCTTGGCTCCGTCCTCTCCCACCTGTTGTGGACATGCCCAAGGACAGGACGGAAGAGGGGCTGGGGCTGAACCTGGCAGGACCCATGTTCCATCCCCTGGGGCATCCCGGGGCACTCCCAGCCCGGGGAGGACAGGGCTGGGCTGTGTTCTCCGGCCTCTCCCACAGCCCCTCAGCACTGCCTGCTCTCGCTCTTTGCCAGATGCAGCCACGGACGGCACACAAGAGCACAGGCCTGCCAGTGGCCGCTTCCGCAGGACACTGAAGGTACCTGCAGCCCTCCCCACCTGGGCTGGGCCTGCTGTCACTGCTCGGCCGAGCACCGCGCTTGGAGCGCTCCACGGAACATCCCTGGCTTTGTTCCCCTGCAGATGTTCCCGAAATTCCTGCGCATTCGGAGTAGGAACACCAGCAGCACTGCAACTGCAGGTACAGCCAAGCTTAACTCCAGGCTGACCAGCTGCCAGGAAGAGCCTGATGTCAGCACAAATTTGACTGCACGCTCAGAAAATTTTGTCACTGCAGTGAATGATCTCCGGGCGAAGGCTGTCGTCATGGAAATGACCGAGGGCACGACCATCACAGACACTGCCACCAGAATGACTCAAGGCCTCCCAAATACTGACAGCACCCCCACTCCCACCATGACTCATGCTCCCACCGTGGATTTTTTCGAGGAGCGTTCTGTTTCTCCTCAGCAGCGGGTAAGCAGCCTGGGGCCAGGGCTGGAGGCCTCCCAGGATTGTGTGTCCCCTCCAGCCACTGGGTCCTCTCAGCCTCTGAAGCCATTAGAGTACTGTGGGAAGGGAAGCTGGAGAAGTTGCTCCCTTAGACAGTGCTCCAAGTCTTCCCCATGCCTCCTCCAGGTACCAGCCATTGTTAGGAATGTTCACCAGAGACTAGCATCCCATGTCACTGTGGATGCCGGGATGCAAACTGACATTGTGAGGCTGGCTGACGAACACCCAGCGGACGTGGTGCTGACCCTCCTGCGCTGTGCCCCAACATGTGACAGGTATGGGCTCACCTGCCTTGAGAGCTCAGGGCTCACCGGCCTTTAGGGCCGTGGCCCTGCCCGGCCTGTGCAATGGGCTCTGCCAGACAGGCAGACAGGTCCAGGACCCTCGGGCCCCTCTGTTTCCTGAGCCTGCTGCCATGCTCCCTCCCTGCCCTTCAGGGCACCGGGGCTCTGTCCCCTGGCCCCCAGACCCGCACAGGGCATGGTAGTGTGGCTGAGATGTCCCTCTGACAAAGAGCTCTGATCCCACAGAGCTGCTGCCATGATGTGGAGAACCATAGGCTCATCGAGTTCCACGGTGGAGAAGGTGCTGCCAACACTCCTCAGTGTGATGGAGGACTGGCCTCTGTCTCGCATGTTCACCTCTGATGGGGACAACGAGGACGTCTTTGCTCTGGCTGTGAGTTCCTGGGCATTTGCTCACCCCCAGGTCGCCTCTCCAGCAGCTCTCCATCCTCTCCCTGCCTCAGGCCCTGGGCTGAAACCTGGGCCAAGGGCAGGCTCAGGGGGCACCAGGCCTGCTGCTCCCCCTGCGTCTCCCCTGGGGCCCTGCCACATGGACACCTCAGCACTGAGCGCTCTCCTCGGCAACTTCTTTTGCAGGCAACTCTGGTGGTGTGGGTGATTGTCCAGGTGCCTGAGTGCCACGAGGCACTGATCCTTCATTCCTCCCGCCTCTTTGTGGCTCTGCTTTTCCATGTTGTCATCACCACGCAGCAGATGCCACCACAGGAAGTCGATCGCTTCTGGAGAGCATGCCGAGAGGAACACCGCCTTCCCAGCGACCCCAACAGGTCTCCGCCCTCCTGTCCTTCCCATGTCCTTGTGGCCAGTCCCAGTGCTCCCAGTGTGACCCGGGCTTTGCTCTGCACACAGGTTTACAGTGCAGGCCATGAAGTCCCTGCTCTGCCGGCTGGAGTGTGACAAGGAGGTGATCGCTGTGGAGTCCAAGCATGGCTGGGACACACTGCCCTGTGCTGACACCCAGCACTATGCTATGGCTCTGCTGGCCAGGTGAGACCCCCTTCTCCCTGCTGTCCCTGGAATTTGTGCCCTGTGCCCGGGCTGCCCCACACAGTCCCTGTGGTCGTGGGCCAGAGGGCCTCGTCACTTTAGGGATGGCCGAGCAGACTGGAAAAGGCTGGGAGAGGAGGGTGCACAGGAGTGGCCGCCTCCCAAAGTACCCACGTCCCCTGCAGGGATGCTGGGGAAAGACTGCACCTCTATGAGTCAGTCCTGAGAAAAGTGTGCCCCCCCACCTCAGGCTCTTTGTTCCTTTTTGCCCCTGACAGGGAGATGTGCCATGTCTCAATCCCTTTGTCTTCCTGCGTCGCAACCCACTTGCTCCGGCTCCTCAGCACTGAGAAGCCAGGCTGCGATCTGCCTCTCCTGGCATTCCTTGTGGAGGTGAGCCTGAAGGCCAGCGCGGCCTCGCTGAGCTGCCTCCCAGCTCTCTGCCCTCTCGCAGCTGCATCCCTGGCCTGGGATGGAACCAGCGCCCTGTGCTGCTGCCTGGGGCTGGCCCTGTGCACTTCTGGGCTCCTGCCAGCCGGGCCCTGTGCCACTGCCCTCTGCCTTTCAGGTCCTGGAGTGCCTGGACTTTACTAAATGTGGTGGCTGGGCCCTGATAGTCGTGTCGAGTTACCTGCAGATCGAGCGCAGGCAGATGTGTCGCCTGGCGCTCAGAGGCCTCCTGGTGCTCAGCAAGGATCCCCTGATGGTGAGAAAGGGGCAGCAGCTGAAGCTGCACTGGGGAGAGCAGCCCCATGGGCTGGCTGGGCTTCAGGAGCTGAGGCAGCTGCTCCCAGCTCTCCTGCCTCAGCTGCCCGAGTGCTTTGGGATGGGCCTTTGGTCTCTGGGCCCTGCGGCAGCAGGCTGGGCTTGCAGTGCCAGGGCGCTGTCGCTGGTGCAGCTGCTGACGGCTTCACAGCGCAGCCTTGTGTTCCACACAGGCCAGAAAAATGTGCTGTCTGTCTCAAAGCTTTGTGGATCTGCTGGGCGATGAAGATGGAGTGGTGGTTGCCCTGACCCTCCGTGTGCTTACTGATATGCTGAAGAACGAAGGCATCCTGATATCCAGCACCACCGCCCCGAAGCTGGCTGAGGCACTCCTGGCGCTCTTTAACAATGTAAGGTTCTGCAACTCAAGCCACAGGCATTGGGTGCTGCCCAGAAACTTTGCGCTGTCTGCATTTTCAGGCCTTTGCCTAGGTGGGCCTGGAGTAATTGGTGTAATCGGTGCTTAGGTTTTTTCCTTTCCTCTAGGAAAATAGCTTCATGCAACTGCTCTCCATTGACCTCTTCCGTAAGGTGATGGAGGTGGTAGTGGATGAGGGAAAAGAACCCCTGAAGACAATTGTCAACAAGAGCCTGCACCTCCTTTTAATCTACTGCCGTGATGAGAACCGGCGTGTGGCAAATGTGAGGTTTTGGGCATCCCTGGGAGGGGGCTCAGCCACCTCCTGCCCTGGTGCCACGCAGGCTGCGTCCTCCTCCAGGCCTTGGCACAGGGATGCGGGTCCTTGTGCCCTGGGCTGTGGTGCCATCTCTGCATCTCTGCTGCTCTTCAGGCCTCTCGGGAAACCCTGCATTGTGCGGCCAAGTTCCTGGAGTGGAGGGATCTGGAGGAGCTACCGACCAAGGAAGATCTGTTGAATATCGATGAGTGTAAGGTAAGGATGGCTTGGAGAAGTGCCAGCCTCAGCCTGGAGAAGATCCGTGGCCGCGGGGCTGGCAGCCGTGGCCCCTGCCCAGCGCTGCACCCAGGGGCTCCGGCCTGCGCCCCACACGCCGCTCCCTTCCCTGGGCCCCGCGGGCTCTTCTCCAGGCTCCTGCGGCCCCGAGCCGGGTGCCCGTGGAGTCCCGGCCCAGCGGGGCTGCGGGGCGGGGCGGCAGCGCCGCTCCCCGGGCAGCAGCCGGCCCTCTGCCCCCTCCAGAGCCCGGCACCAGCGGCTGCTGGCCGGGCCTCAGGGCCGTGCGGGCAGGGGAGGCCGGGGCTGGGCGCGGCCAGAGCCCGGCCCAGGGGCTGAGCCCGCGCCCACCCTTCCCTCCTGCCGCTCTCTCCAGCTGGCAGACGACAGGAGCCGAGCAGCCGAGCACCTGCAGAACCCACAGGAGTCCCTGCTGGAGGCGACCATGGGGTTCATCGGTGAGCCACGAGCCCGGGCTCCCTCCCCGGCCCGCCGCAGCTCGGCCCCGGCCCCGGCTGCTGCCCCGGCTGCAGCGGCATCCGGGCCCGGCGCCGTGGAGCCCCGCCTGCCCTCGGGGCTGCTGCCGCCCTCTGGCAGCCGTGCCCTGGGGCGGCAGCAGGCGGCAAGGGCCCGGGCTGAGCCCTGCCGGGGCAGGAGGCCGTGTGGCCACAGGGCTGGCAGCGGTGCTGGCAGGGAGCCGTGCCGCTGGGGCCGTGACACGCTCTGTGTTCACAGGCATGGCCAGCCGGTAGATGAGGGTGTAGCAGGGAGAGCTCCAGCTCATCGCCAGGGGTGAGTGAGGGCAGCGGGTTGTCAGCGGCTCTGTCTGGCGGGGGAAGCTGCGCTGCCTGGGCCGAGAGCTGCAGTCCCCGGCTGTGGAGGGCTTTGCTCCTTGTGTGGACGAGGGCTGGAGAGGGCACAACACACAGAGATTTCAGGGGCACGTGGGGGATTCGTGGCAAGCACCTTCTGGCTGATCCCAATGTCTCCTGCTTCCTTCTGGGTGGGATGGCCCTGGCAGGAAGATCTCCTAGGGTTCCCACAGATCCCGGCTCTGACCATGGCTCTGTTCTTCTCTCTTCCAGCCCTTCAAACCCAGAGGCATGACAGCAGCCCGTCATGCTCTAACCTGCAAAATGAAGCCCGGTTTCCCCAAAAAGCTCAACAACTGGGGACGTCTTCTGAAACCAGTGAACCAGTGTCCCAAGAACACACCGGGAGACACTGAAGAGGACACCATCTCTCAGTGCTGCTGGAGCTCCACGCACAGCTGAGGCTGAGCACAATTCCCATGGCTTCAGACCTTTCCCTGTTTGTAGTTAGCTCCCTCCCTCCAGCCCTCAGACCCTGCCCATGCCCTTTTTTTTCCTCCACTCTCCAACCCTTTTGACAGCTCTTTCCATCCCAGCCCTCAAACCCTGCCCATCCCCCCTTATTCCCACCCAGCTCATCCCTTTCCTTCGACTTTCATTAATAAACACTTTGGCTTCTTCACTTCACCTGCATCTCTGTGGAGCTGAACCGGCGTAAAAACCTGAGCCCTGGCACACACAGGCCCCTTCTGCCGTCCTCTTCCGCGCCGTCTTTTGTGCAGAGACACAGAGGAGCGAGGCCGCGTCAGGCTGGAAAGGTGCCTGTGCTGAAGGTCCAGTTCCACAACACTGTGGAGTTTAAGGTCCAACTGAGCAGCCTGAAGCTCCTGGATTTAGGAAGAGCCAACCTGAGTATGCTCTGAACCCAGCTGTGAGGGATTCCATGGCAAGCATCTACAGAGGGCAAAGGAGCTTGGAATGCTGAAAGCTTTCAAGAATAGCTTCCTGAAAGCACAGCAGTGCTCCATGCTTGCACAGGGTCAGGGAGAGGGCAGAAGCAGAGACCATCAGGCCTTAACAGGGAGCTTTGGGTGTGCCTAAGGGCAAGTGAAGCAGCAGCAGCATGGTGGCCGAGACTCGGACGCGTGACCGAGCCAATGACCCGAGCGCCATCAGGCAGTGCCGGGATCCTGGCTGCGGTTCTGGTCCCCAGAGCTGAGGAATCGCAGCCCCTGCCTCAGAGCCTGTCAGAAAGCCAAGCAAGTGAGAGCAGAGGGAGGGCAGCCTTCCAGTCTCTCCTGGGCATGGCCACAAAGCAGCCCCTGCTTCTCCTTCCTCCGCCTGTGTTTGGGGCGTGCTGATGGCAGCGCCAGCCAGGCTGTGCTCTGTGTTCCAAAGGCTGTGGAGAGCGGGCATGAAAAGTGCTGTGTGCACAGTGGAGAGTCCTGGAAGGTGCTGGCAGGAGCGTCCTGCGGGAACAGGGCTCTGGTCTCTGGCCGGGAAGAGCCTGGTTTTGCTGCTGTGAGCGCAGGCAGGCGTCGAGGCAGGTGAAGAGGCGGCGGGCAGCTTGTGTTTGTAGCGGGTCTGGGGCTGCATGTGCGAACCTCCACCTGGAATCACACTGGGGGAAATCCCAGCTAGAGCTGGAGCGCCTGTCCAGAAAGGACCAGAAGGAATTCAGCCTTGCCAGGGTTTCTTAAGAGTGTGTTGGTGTTCCCCAGGAAAGGTACACATTTGGGGAAACGCCTCTGGGGGAAGGGGGCTTGCTGCGGAAGGAAAGTGCTTTCCTAGGAGCTCCCGGTGCTGTCGGAGCAACTGTCCCCCTTTGGCTCTCTGTGGTCCTTTCAGTCCTTGAGGCCTGTTGCACTTGGCAGATGGACAAGGGAAGGGAGAAGGCTGTGAAGAGCGGGTTTGGAATCCACCTGGACCTGCGGAGACCAAGGCCAACACCTGCAGCAGGGTGTGTTCCCCCCCTTTGGACACAGGTGTGAGCAGGAGCATCACTGTCCAGATGCCAGCCCCAAAGCTGTCGTTGAGAGCTGTGAATTCAAAGGCCTTCACGCACACACCTCTCACATCTTACCTGTCTGCTGTGTTTCAACTCTTGGCAATATGCATTTGCCTCTTGTTTGCTGGAAGCTGCTGCGGCCCAGAGGGTCCGCACCGAGCTGGGCTGTGTGGGCCAGGCGGCACGGAGAGTCTTGGCTGATCTTGGGGTGTCCGTGGCCTCAGAAAAGGCTTGGAAGGTTTGCCTCCCAAGGCGCCATGCTCACTGGCTCTCCCTGTGCATCTTGGAGAGAACAAGGCAGGCATTGCTGGCAGCTGGGCATTAGCAGGCCTTCAAATGGGGGCGTGTTGTGGAGCAGGCCCAGCTGAGACACCCTGAGAGGAGCCCAGCGCTCCTTGCCCCTCTCCGCACACACGTGAGCCTTGTCTGCTGTCGGGATGACCCCGGCTGTGTCAGGGGGTGCTGCTACGTGGACACGAGACAGCCGGTCCTGTCCTGCTGGGTGCCAGCAGTGCATCGCAGCAGTCCTGCATTCCCGTCAGGATGCCGGCCAAGAGAGGTTCTGGAAGCTGATTTGAAGCTTGCGCGGGTGCCTACAGGTCAAGGCCAAGGGCGTTCTCTCAGGATAGAGCAGTCCTGAGAGGTCTCTAGAATTCAAAGAAATCAGCAGACAAATGCATTGTCCACCAAAAGCTCTTTGATTGGCAGGAGGTTAGGGCTCTGCTCCCCACCACAAGGCTTCTTTGCCACGTCCAGATTTCAGTGGCTTTCTGTAGGAATTCTATCAAAAATACCTTCCGTCTTTAGACTGCTGAGGCGATTCCATAGGCAGGGGCTTAGAAAGAAGCACATTGCGCCAGAATCCTAGACTTGAAGCTAATGTCCACCTGCTGGCCAGGAGGAGTCTCAACGCACCAAAGCAGCTCATCTTCCTCACCCCTTCCCTGCACAGGGCTGATTCTGTAGCCGCCCTTAGGTCTTCCCCAAGGCTATGGCTAAAGCTTTTTGTCAAGTCACTCTCTTGCCAAGTTAGGCTTCCAGGTTTTTCTTATGTTAACTGGTGCTAAGTACTTCTGGATATCTGTGCTAAGTACTCTTTCCTTCTGTCAATTGCCTGTGCTTCCTTACATCAAACAAAGGCCTTGTTTCATTCCTAAATGTGCCTGATGCTGGCCCAAGTTTTTGGCACTGCTTGCTTTCCTGTGGCATGCTCTACCTCCCCTGAGAGTAAAGAGGGAGCTGGAGAAGGAGCTTGCCAGGCTGCTCTCCATCCTTTACCAGCAGTCCTGCTTAAGCGGACAAGTCCGAGCTGAGCACAAATGGAACAGCCGAGCACGGGAAGGGTGGGTGGGAAGGATGATCCAGGAACCGTAGGCCTGGCAGCCTGAGCTTGCTGCCGGGGAAGGCCTTGGAGCACATCCTCCTGAGTGCCATCCCACGGCACGTGCAGGGAACCAAGGGGTGAGAAAGCTCTGCGGAGGGATGGGGACAGCTGCGGGTCTTGGCAGGGCGTTGAGCTGGGGTTAGTGTTGCTGGGCGTGTTGGGGAAGGAGTCGTCTGGAAGAGGAGAGGTCTAGGCTGGAACTGGAGTCACTTTGAAGGCACCACCTGTGGTATGGCACAGCTTTGGTTATGGAGGACAGAAGGAATAGCTGGGACTTTTTCTCTTAGTCATCCTGCTTCTCCTGCAGAGAAGAGGAGGGGAGAGCTGTGCTTTCTTGGCCACTTAGATATCTGTAGCAGGGGCAGGATTAGGCCTTTTGCAATCTACTCCTTTGTTTGGGCTGCTTTTGTAACACTGAGTGGACTTTCATTCGTGAAGAGCTTTTATTCCTTAAGAGAATTAGGCTCTTAACATGCCTTCCTAGAAAAATGTTTGAAACCAAAGCAAGGCCTTTATTTTGCCTCTGTGTGGTCTTCTGCTTTGTAAAGTGACATTCAGTGGATGACCTTAAGGCAAATGTGTTGCTGCTTTGAGGTGGGAAGGAAACTTCCAAATCTATCAGGTTCTCAGGCCATTGCTATTAATTTAGGAAGTTTGCAACTTTTTGGAACTACTTGAGTTGAGTAATGGGAAGAAAAGCTTTCCTGAATTGAAGATTCTTAAATGCCAGATCCTTCTCTGCCTTTGCTGCCAGGGTGATTTTGTGCTTCAGGAAATGGCTCCAAGTAGAAAACAATTTCAGCATGGAGTAACAGCTTCTGACAGAGTGCAACAGTTGCCAGCACTTGCTCCAGGTGCTCCTGCCCACATGCCCTGTAGGAAGGAGCACGGCCCCCAGCGCACATTGGCTTTGGCTGCCCTGTGGCAGAGAAGCGCCCCGGGGCACAGGTCTCTGGGGCAGGAGATGACACCAGCACTGCCAGGGCTCGGGGGGCAGCAGCTCTGCTTGGGCGGGGGCTCCGTCACACCTGCCGGTTTCAGCGCTCCCCTGGCCCCAGGGCTCAGAGCAGCATCCGTGCCCTGGCCCACACGTTCCTCGTCTGCGTCACACCCGCGGGTTTAGGACGGCCAGCGGATGGGGACGTGTCCCAGGGAGGCCGTGCCAGCTTTACTGTGCAAGGCCCCGTGCCCTTCCCGCTGCGGCCGCGTCGGCAGCCCTGGGGGCTCCTTCTGCTGCCCTGGGCCCGCAGAGCCGGGCAGCGTTTGCCCACGGTTTGAGCCGCTCCGAAAGATGCTGTCTCAGGGCTGTCTTCGACACTTGGGGTGAGGGATTCCTTCCAACCTGGGCCACCTTGGCTGGGCTGGGGGTGGCCCCAGGGCAGGTGGCAGTGTGTGCATTGGCCCTTTGTGACACGGTGCAGCAGCGGGGTCACCATGGCATGGAACGGGACAGGGTGTCAAAGGACCCTTTGTGACCCGTGGTGACATAGGTGCTGGCGGTGACTCAGCCAGGCCACAGTGCTCGGAGCAGGCGACGGGACAGGACGGGATAGAGCGGTGTCGTGAGGAGCCCCCCCAAGGCACACTCATTCCCGTCTGATCCGGAGCTTTTCCGAGGCGGTATTCCTAGAGGTGACCTCGAGGCCAGACCACAGGACTTGGTGACCTGTGGCCTACCCGAGGCTTCTCTTTTGCACGTACCATCGAGGACTTGTTGACTCAGAGCTCTTCTGAGCCATCTCTCTAGAAGGCGCCCTCAACACCACACTCTGGCATGGCGGGCAGATTTCTTGGCCTCTTCAAAGTCTTCAGGGGGGAAAGAAAGCAAGCCCGTGGAGCACAACGGCCTGAAGAGCCAGAGCAGTTCCAGCCAGTGCAGGACGGTGAGTGGCAGAACTGGGCCACAGGGCTGATAGCTGCAGCCAGCTTGGCTCCGTCCTCTCCCACCTGTTGTGGACATGCCCAAGGACAGGACGGAAGAGGGGCTGGGGCTGAACCTGGCAGTGCCCAATCTCCATCCCCTGGGGCATCCCGGGGCAGTCCCAGCCTGGGGAGGACAGGGCTGGGCTGTGTTCTCCGGCCTCTCCCACAGCCCCTCAGCACTGCCTGCTCTCGCTCTTTGCCAGATGCAGCCACGGACGGCACACAAGAGCACAGGCCTGCCAGTGGCCGCTTCCGCAGGACACTGAAGGTACCTGCAGCCCTCCCCACCTGGGCTGGGCCTGCTGTCACTGCTCGGCCGAGCACCGCGCTTGGAGCGCTCCACGGAACATCCCTGGCTTTGTTCCCCTGCAGATGTTCCCGAAATTCCTGCGCATTCGGCGTAGGAACACCAGCAGCACTGCAACTGCAGGTACAGCCAAGCTTAACTCCAGGCTGACCAGCTGCCAGGAAGAGCCTGATGTCAGCACAAATTTGACTGCACGCTCAGAAAATTTTGTCACTGCAGT
Organism: Chamaea fasciata; assembly: GCF_029207755.1. Taxonomy (NCBI): domain Eukaryota; kingdom Metazoa; phylum Chordata; class Aves; order Passeriformes; family Sylviidae; genus Chamaea; species Chamaea fasciata. The sequence continues at coordinate 1,111,725 of NW_027094135.1, read as the reverse complement.
GAATGATCTCCGGGCGAAGGCTGTCGTCATGGAAATGACCGAGGGCACGACCATCACAGACACTGCCACCAGAATGACTCAAGGCCTCCCAAATACTGACAGCACCCCCACTCCCACCATGACTCATGCTCCCACCGTGGATTTTTTCGAGGAGCGTTCTGTTTCTCCTCAGCAGCGGGTAAGCAGCCTGGGGCCAGGGCTGGAGGCCTCCCAGGATTGTGTGTCCCCTCCAGCCACTGGGTCCTCTCAGCCTCTGAAGCCATTAGAGTACTGTGGGAAGGGAAGCTGGAGAAGTTGCTCCCTTAGACAGTGCTCCAAGTCTTCCCCATGCCTCCTCCAGGTACCAGCCATTGTTAGGAATGTTCACCAGAGACTAGCATCCCATGTCACTGTGGATGCCGGGATGCAAACTGACATTGTGAGGCTGGCTGACGAACACCCAGCGGACGTGGTGCTGACCCTCCTGCGCTGTGCCCCAACATGTGACAGGTATGGGCTCACCTGCCTTGAGAGCTCAGGGCTCACCGGCCTTTAGGGCCGTGGCCCTGCCCGGCCTGTGCAATGGGCTCTGCCAGACAGGCAGACAGGTCCAGGACCCTCGGGCCCCTCTGTTTCCTGAGCCTGCTGCCATGCTCCCTCCCTGCCCTTCAGGGCACCGGGGCTCTGTCCCCTGGCCCCCAGACCCGCACAGGGCATGGTAGTGTGGCTGAGATGTCCCTCTGACAAAGAGCTCTGATCCCACAGAGCTGCTGCCATGATGTGGAGAACCATAGGCTCATCGAGTTCCACGGTGGAGAAGGTGCTGCCAACACTCCTCAGTGTGATGGAGGACTGGCCTCTGTCTCGCATGTTCACCTCTGATGGGGACAACGAGGACGTCTTTGCTCTGGCTGTGAGTTCCTGGGCATTTGCTCACCCCCAGGTCGCCTCTCCAGCAGCTCTCCATCCTCTCCCTGCCTCAGGCCCTGGGCTGAAACCTGGGCCAAGGGCAGGCTCAGGGGGCACCAGGCCTGCTGCTCCCCCTGCGTCTCCCCTGGGGCCCTGCCACATGGACACCTCAGCACTGAGCGCTCTCCTCGGCAACTTCTTTTGCAGGCAACTCTGGTGGTGTGGGTGATTGTCCAGGTGCCTGAGTGCCACGAGGCACTGATCCTTTATTCCTCCCGCCTCTTTGTGGCTCTGCTTTTCCATGTTGTCATCACCACGCAGCAGATGCCACCACAGGAAGTCGATCGCTTCTGGAGAGCATGCCGAGAGGAACACCGCCTTCCCAGCGACCCCAACAGGTCTCCGCCCTCCTGTCCTTCCCATGTCCTTGTGGCCAGTCCCAGTGCTCCCAGTGTGACCCGGGCTTTGCTCTGCACACAGGTTTACAGTGCAGGCCATGAAGTCCCTGCTCTGCCGGCTGGAGTGTGACAAGGAGGTGATCGCTGTGGAGTCCAAGCATGGCTGGGACACACTGCCCTGTGCTGACACCCAGCACTATGCTATGGCTCTGCTGGCCAGGTGAGACCCCCTTCTCCCTGCTGTCCCTGGAATCATTGCCCTGTGCCCGGGCTGCCCCACAGTCCCTGTGGTCGTGGGCCAGAGGGCCTCGTCACTTTAGGGATGGCCGAGCAGACTGGAAAAGGCTGGGAGAGGAGGGTGCACAGGAGTGGCCGCCTCCCAAAGTACCCACGTCCCCTGCAGGGATGCTGGGGAAAGACTGCACCTCTATGAGTCAGTCCTGAGAAAAGTGTGCCCCCCCACCTCAGGCTCTTTGTTCCTTTTTGCCCCTGACAGGGAGATGTGCCATGTCTCAATCCCTTTGTCTTCCTGTGTCGCAACCCACTTGCTCCGGCTCCTCAGCACTGAGAAGCCAGGCTGCGATCTGCCTCTCCTGGCATTCCTTGTGGAGGTGAGCCTGAAGGCCAGCGCGGCCTCGCTGAGCTGCCTCCCAGCTCTCTGCCCTCTCGCAGCTGCATCCCTGGCCTGGGATGGAACCAGCGCCCTGTGCTGCTGCCTGGGGCTGGCCCTGTGCACTTCTGGGCTCCTGCCAGCCGGGCCCTGTGCCACTGCCCTCTGCCTTTCAGGTCCTGGAGTGCCTGGACTTTACTAAATGTGGTGGCTGGGCCCTGATAGTCGTGTCGAGTTACCTGCAGATCGAGCGCAGGCAGATGTGTCGCCTGGCGCTCAGAGGCCTCCTGGTGCTCAGCAAGGATCCCCTGATGGTGAGAAAGGGGCAGCAGCTGAAGCTGCACTGGGGAGAGCAGCCCCATGGGCTGGCTGGGCTTCAGGAGCTGAGGCAGCTGCTCCCAGCTCTCCTGCCTCAGCTGCCCGAGTGCTTTGGGATGGGCCTTTGGTGTCTGGGCCCTGCGGCAGCAGGCTGGGCTTGCAGTGCCAGGGCGCTGTCGCTGGTGCAGCTGCTGACGGCTTCACAGCGCAGCCTTGTGTTCCACACAGGCCAGAAAAATGTGCTGTCTGTCTCAAAGCTTTGTGGATCTGCTGGGCGATGAAGATGGAGTGGTGGTTGCCCTGACCCTCCGTGTGCTTACTGATATGCTGAAGAACGAAGGCATCCTGATATCCAGCACCACCGCCCCGAAGCTGGCTGAGGCACTCCTGGCGCTCTTTAACAATGTAAGGTTCTGCAACTCAAGCCACAGGCATTGGGTGCTGCCCAGAAACTTTGCGCTGTCTGCATTTTCAGGCCTTTGCCTAGGTGGGCCTGGAGTAATTGGTGTAATCGGTGCTTAGGTTTTTTCCTTTCCTCTAGGAAAATAGCTTCATGCAACTGCTCTCCATTGACCTCTTCCGTAAGGTGATGGAGGTGGTAGTGGATGAGGGAAAAGAACCCCTGAAGACAATTGTCAACAAGAGCCTGCACCTCCTTTTAATCTACTGCCGTGATGAGAACCGGCGTGTGGCAAATGTGAGGTTTTGGGCATCCCTGGGAGGGGGCTCAGCCACCTCCTGCCCTGGTGCCACGCAGGCTGCGTCCTCCTCCAGGCCTTGGCACAGGGATGCGGGTCCTTGTGCCCTGGGCTGTGGTGCCATCTCTGCATCTCTGCTGCTCTTCAGGCCTCTCGGGAAACCCTGCATTGTGCGGCCAAGTTCCTGGAGTGGAGGGATCTGGAGGAGCTACCGACCAAGGAAGATCTGTTGAATATCGATGAGTGTAAGGTAAGGATGGCTTGGAGAAGTGCCAGCCTCAGCCTGGAGAAGATCCGTGGCCGCGGGGCTGGCAGCCGTGGCCCCTGCCCAGCGCTGCACCCAGGGGCTCCGGCCTGCGCCCCACACGCCGCTCCCTTCCCTGGGCCCCGCGGGCTCTTCTCCAGGCTCCTGCGGCCCCGAGCCGGGTGCCCGTGGAGTCCCGGCCCAGCGGGGCTGCGGGGCGGGGCGGCAGCGCCGCTCCCCGGGCAGCAGCCGGCCCTCTGCCCCCTCCAGAGCCCGGCACCAGCGGCTGCTGGCCGCACCTCAGGGCCGTGCGGGCAGGGGAGGCCGGGGCTGGGCGCGGCCAGAGCCCGGCCCAGGGGCTGAGCCCGCGCCCACCCTTCCCTCCTGCCGCTCTCTCCAGCTGGCAGACGACAGGAGCCGAGCAGCCGAGCACCTGCAGAACCCACAGGAGTCCCTGCTGGAGGCGACCATGGGGTTCATCGGTGAGCCACGAGCCCGGGCTCCCTCCCCGGCCCGCCGCAGCTCGGCCCCGGCCCCGGCTGCTGCCCCGGCTGCAGCGGCATCCGGGCCCGGCGCCGTGGAGCCCCGCCTGCCCTCGGGGCTGCTGCCGCCCTCTGGCAGCCGTGCCCTGGGGCGGCAGCAGGCGGCAAGGGCCCGGGCTGAGCCCTGCCGGGGCAGGAGGCCGTGTGGCCACAGGGCTGGCAGCGGTGCTGGCAGGGAGCCGTGCCGCTGGGGCCGTGACACGCTCTGTGTTCACAGGCATGGCCAGCTGGTAGATGAGGGTGTAGCAGGGAGAGCTCCAGCTCATCGCCAGGGGTGAGTGAGGGCAGCGGGTTGTCAGCGGCTCTGTCTGGCGGGGGAAGCTGCGCTGCCTGGGCCGAGAGCTGCAGTCCCCGGCTGTGGAGGGCTTTGCTCCTTGTGTGGACGAGGGCTGGAGAGGGCACAACACACAGAGATTTCAGGGGCACGTGGGGGATTCGTGGCAAGCACCTTCTGGCTGATCCCAATGTCTCCTGCTTCCTTCTGGGTGGGATGGCCCTGGCAGGAAGATCTCCTAGGGTTCCCACAGATCCCGGCTCTGACCATGGCTCTGTTCTTCTCTCTTCCAGCCCTTCAAACCCAGAGGCATGACAGCAGCCCGTCATGCTCTAACCTGCAAAATGAAGCCCGGTTTCCCCAAAAAGCTCAACAACTGGGGACGTCTTCTGAAACCAGTGAACCAGTGTCCCAAGAACACACCGGGAGACACTGAAGAGGACACCATCTCTCAGTGCTGCTGGAGCTCCACGCACAGCTGAGGCTGAGCACAATTCCCATGGCTTCAGACCTTTCCCTGTTTGTAGTTAGCTCCCTCCCTCCAGCCCTCAGACCCTGCCCATGCCCTTTTTTTTCCTCCACTCTCCAACCCTTTTGACAGCTCTTTCCATCCCAGCCCTCAAACCCTGCCCATCCCCCCTTATTCCCACCCAGCTCATCCCTTTCCTTCGACTTTCATTAATAAACACTTTGGCTTCTTCACTTCACCTGCATCTCTGTGGAGCTGAACCGGCGTAAAAACCTGAGCCCTGGCACACACAGGCCCCTTCTGCCGTCCTCTTCCGCGCCGTCTTTTGTGCAGAGACACAGAGGAGCGAGGCCGCGTCAGGCTGGAAAGGTGCCTGTGCTGAAGGTCCAGTTCCACAACACTGTGGAGTTTAAGGTCCAACTGAGCAGCCTGAAGCTCCTGGATTTAGGAAGAGCCAACCTGAGTATGCTCTGAACCCAGCTGTGAGGGATTCCATGGCAAGCATCTACAGAGGGCAAAGGAGCTTGGAATGCTGAAAGCTTTCAAGAATAGCTTCCTGAAAGCACAGCAGTGCTCCATGCTTGCACAGGGTCAGGGAGAGGGCAGAAGCAGAGACCATCAGGCCTTAACAGGGAGCTTTGGGTGTGCCTAAGGGCAAGTGAAGCAGCAGCAGCATGGTGGCCGAGACTCGGACGCGTGACCGAGCCAATGACCCGAGCGCCATCAGGCAGTGCCGGGATCCTGGCTGCGGTTCTGGTCCCCAGAGCTGAGGAATCGCAGCCCCTGCCTCAGAGCCTGTCAGAAAGCCAAGCAAGTGAGAGCAGAGGGAGGGCAGCCTTCCAGTCTCTCCTGGGCATGGCCACAAAGCAGCCCCTGCTTCTCCTTCCTCCGCCTGTGTTTGGGGCGTGCTGATGGCAGCGCCAGCCAGGCTGTGCTCTGTGTTCCAAAGGCTGTGGAGAGCGGGCATGAAAAGTGCTGTGTGCACAGTGGAGAGTCCTGGAAGGTGCTGGCAGGAGCGTCCTGCGGGAACAGGGCTCTGGTCTCTGGCCGGGAAGAGCCTGGTTTTGCTGCTGTGAGCGCAGGCAGGCGTCGAGGCAGGTGAAGAGGCGGCGGGCAGCTTGTGTTTGTAGCGGGTCTGGGGCTGCATGTGCGAACCTCCACCTGGAATCACACTGGGGGAAATCCCAGCTAGAGCTGGAGCGCCTGTCCAGAAAGGACCAGAAGGAATTCAGCCTTGCCAGGGTTTCTTAAGAGTGTGTTGGTGTTCCCCAGGAAAGGTACACATTTGGGGAAACGCCTCTGGGGGAAGGGGGCTTGCTGCGGAAGGAAAGTGCTTTCCTAGGAGCTCCCGGTGCTGTCGGAGCAACTGTCCCCCTTTGGCTCTCTGTGGTCCTTTCAGTCCTTGAGGCCTGTTGCACTTGGCAGATGGACAAGGGAAGGGAGAAGGCTGTGAAGAGCGGGTTTGGAATCCACCTGGACCTGCGGAGACCAAGGCCAACACCTGCAGCAGGGTGTGTTCCCCCCCTTTGGACACAGGTGTGAGCAGGAGCATCACTGTCCAGATGCCAGCCCCAAAGCTGTCGTTGAGAGCTGTGAATTCAAAGGCCTTCACGCACACACCTCTCACATCTTACCTGTCTGCTGTGTTTCAACTCTTGGCAATATGCATTTGCCTCTTGTTTGCTGGAAGCTGCTGCGGCCCAGAGGGTCCGCACCGAGCTGGGCTGTGTGGGCCAGGCGGCACGGAGAGTCTTGGCTGATCTTGGGGTGTCCGTGGCCTCAGAAAAGGCTTGGAAGGTTTGCCTCCCAAGGCGCCATGCTCACTGGCTCTCCCTGTGCATCTTGGAGAGAACAAGGCAGGCATTGCTGGCAGCTGGGCATTAGCAGGCCTTCAAATGGGGGCGTGTTGTGGAGCAGGCCCAGCTGAGACACCCTGAGAGGAGCCCAGCGCTCCTTGCCCCTCTCCGCACACACGTGAGCCTTGTCTGCTGTCGGGATGACCCCGGCTGTGTCAGGGGGTGCTGCTACGTGGACACGAGACAGCCGGTCCTGTCCTGCTGGGTGCCAGCAGTGCATCGCAGCAGTCCTGCATTCCCGTCAGGATGCCGGCCAAGAGAGGTTCTGGAAGCTGATTTGAAGCTTGCGCGGGTGCCTACAGGTCAAGGCCAAGGGCGTTCTCTCAGGATAGAGCAGTCCTGAGAGGTCTCTAGAATTCAAAGAAATCAGCAGACAAATGCATTGTCCACCAAAAGCTCTTTGATTGGCAGGAGGTTAGGGCTCTGCTCCCCACCACAAGGCTTCTTTGCCACGTCCAGATTTCAGTGGCTTTCTGTAGGAATTCTATCAAAAATACCTTCCGTCTTTAGACTGCTGAGGCGATTCCATAGGCAGGGGCTTAGAAAGAAGCACATTGCGCCAGAATCCTAGACTTGAAGCTAATGTCCACCTGCTGGCCAGGAGGAGTCTCAACGCACCAAAGCAGCTCATCTTCCTCACCCCTTCCCTGCACAGGGCTGATTCTGTAGCCGCCCTTAGGTCTTCCCCAAGGCTATGGCTAAAGCTTTTTGTCAAGTCACTCTCTTGCCAAGTTAGGCTTCCAGGTTTTTCTTATGTTAACTGGTGCTAAGTACTTCTGGATATCTGTGCTAAGTACTCTTTCCTTCTGTCAATTGCCTGTGCTTCCTTACATCAAACAAAGGCCTTGTTTCATTCCTAAATGTGCCTGATGCTGGCCCAAGTTTTTGGCACTGCTTGCTTTCCTGTGGCATGCTCTACCTCCCCTGAGAGTAAAGAGGGAGCTGGAGAAGGAGCTTGCCAGGCTGCTCTCCATCCTTTACCAGCAGTCCTGCTTAAGCGGACAAGTCCGAGCTGAGCACAAATGGAACAGCCGAGCACGGGAAGGGTGGGTGGGAAGGATGATCCAGGAACCGTAGGCCTGGCAGCCTGAGCTTGCTGCCGGGGAAGGCCTTGGAGCACATCCTCCTGAGTGCCATCCCACGGCACGTGCAGGGAACCAAGGGGTGAGAAAGCTCTGCGGAGGGATGGGGACAGCTGCGGGTCTTGGCAGGGCGTTGAGCTGGGGTTAGTGTTGCTGGGCGTGTTGGGGAAGGAGTCGTCTGGAAGAGGAGAGGTCTAGGCTGGAACTGGAGTCACTTTGAAGGCACCACCTGTGGTATGGCACAGCTTTGGTTATGGAGGACAGAAGGAATAGCTGGGACTTTTTCTCTTAGTCATCCTGCTTCTCCTGCAGAGAAGAGGAGGGGAGAGCTGTGCTTTCTTGGCCACTTAGATATCTGTAGCAGGGGCAGGATTAGGCCTTTTGCAATCTACTCCTTTGTTTGGGCTGCTTTTGTAACACTGAGTGGACTTTCATTCGTGAAGAGCTTTTATTCCTTAAGAGAATTAGGCTCTTAACATGCCTTCCTAGAAAAATGTTTGAAACCAAAGCAAGGCCTTTATTTTGCCTCTGTGTGGTCTTCTGCTTTGTAAAGTGACATTCAGTGGATGACCTTAAGGCAAATGTGTTGCTGCTTTGAGGTGGGAAGGAAACTTCCAAATCTATCAGGTTCTCAGGCCATTGCTATTAATTTAGGAAGTTTGCAACTTTTTGGAACTACTTGAGTTGAGTAATGGGAAGAAAAGCTTTCCTGAATTGAAGATTCTTAAATGCCAGATCCTTCTCTGCCTTTGCTGCCAGGGTGATTTTGTGCTTCAGGAAATGGCTCCAAGTAGAAAACAATTTCAGCATGGAGTAACAGCTTCTGACAGAGTGCAACAGTTGCCAGCACTTGCTCCAGGTGCTCCTGCCCACATGCCCTGTAGGAAGGAGCACGGCCCCCAGCGCACATTGGCTTTGGCTGCCCTGTGGCAGAGAAGCGCCCCGGGGCACAGGTCTCTGGGGCAGGAGATGACACCAGCACTGCCAGGGCTCGGGGGGCAGCAGCTCTGCTTGGGCGGGGGCTCCGTCACACCTGCCGGTTTCAGCGCTCCCCTGGCCCCAGGGCTCAGAGCAGCATCCGTGCCCTGGCCCACACGTTCCTCGTCTGCGTCACACCCGCGGGTTTAGGACGGCCAGCGGATGGGGACGTGTCCCAGGGAGGCCGTGCCAGCTTTACTGTGCAAGGCCCCGTGCCCTTCCCGCTGCGGCCGCGTCGGCAGCCCTGGGGGCTCCTTCTGCTGCCCTGGGCCCGCAGAGCCGGGCAGCGTTTGCCCACGGTTTGAGCCGCTCCGAAAGATGCTGTCTCAGGGCTGTCTTCGACACTTGGGGTGAGGGATTCCTTCCAACCTGGGCCACCTTGGCTGGGCTGGGGGTGGCCCCAGGGCAGGTGGCAGTGTGTGCATTGGCCCTTTGTGACACGGTGCAGCAGCGGGGTCACCATGGCATGGAACGGGACAGGGTGTCAAAGGACCCTTTGTGACCCGTGGTGACATAGGTGCTGGCGGTGACTCAGCCAGGCCACAGTGCTCGGAGCAGGCGACGGGACAGGACGGGATAGAGCGGTGTCGTGAGGAGCCCCCCCAAGGCACACTCATTCCCGTCTGATCCGGAGCTTTTCCGAGGCGGTATTCCTAGAGGTGACCTCGAGGCCAGACCACAGGACTTGGTGACCTGTGGCCTACCCGAGGCTTCTCTTTTGCACGTACCATCGAGGACTTGTTGACTCAGAGCTCTTCTGAGCCATCTCTCTAGAAGGCGCCCTCAACACCACACTCTGGCATGGCGGGCAGATTTCTTGGCCTCTTCAAAGTCTTCAGGGGGGAAAGAAAGCAAGCCCGTGGAGCACAACGGCCTGAAGAGCCAGAGCAGTTCCAGCCAGTGCAGGACGGTGAGTGGCAGAACTGGGCCACAGGGCTGATAGCTGCAGCCAGCTTGGCTCCGTCCTCTCCCACCTGTTGTGGACATGCCCAAGGACAGGACGGAAGAGGGGCTGGGGCTGAACCTGGCAGTGCCCAATCTCCATCCCCTGGGGCATCCCGGGGCAGTCCCAGCCTGGGGAGGACAGGGCTGGGCTGTGTTCTCCGGCCTCTCCCACAGCCCCTCAGCACTGCCTGCTCTCGCTCTTTGCCAGATGCAGCCACGGACGGCACACAAGAGCACAGGCCTGCCAGTGGCCGCTTCCGCAGGACACTGAAGGTACCTGCAGCCCTCCCCACCTGGGCTGGGCCTGCTGTCACTGCTCGGCCGAGCACCGCGCTTGGAGCGCTCCACGGAACATCCCTGGCTTTGTTCCCCTGCAGATGTTCCCGAAATTCCTGCGCATTCGGCGTAGGAACACCAGCAGCACTGCAACTGCAGGTACAGCCAAGCTTAACTCCAGGCTGACCAGCTGCCAGGAAGAGCCTGATGTCAGCACAAATTTGACTGCACGCTCAGAAAATTTTGTCACTGCAGTGAATGATCTCCGGGCGAAGGCTGTCGTCATGGAAATGACCGAGGGCACGACCATCACAGACACTGCCACCAGAATGACTCAAGGCCTCCCAAATACTGACAGCACCCCCACTCCCACCATGACTCATGCTCCCACCGTGGATTTTTTCGAGGAGCGTTCTGTTTCTCCTCAGCAGCGGGTAAGCAGCCTGGGGCCAGGGCTGGAGGCCTCCCAGGATTGTGTGTCCCCTCCAGCCACTGGGTCCTCTCAGCCTCTGAAGCCATTAGAGTACTGTGGGAAGGGAAGCTGGAGAAGTTGCTCCCTTAGACAGTGCTCCAAGTCTTCCCCATGCCTCCTCCAGGTACCAGCCATTGTTAGGAATGTTCACCAGAGACTAGCATCCCATGTCACTGTGGATGCCGGGATGCAAACTGACATTGTGAGGCTGGCTGACGAACACCCAGCGGACGTGGTGCTGACCCTCCTGCGCTGTGCCCCAACATGTGACAGGTATGGGCTCACCTGCCTTGAGAGCTCAGGGCTCACCGGCCTTTAGGGCCGTGGCCCTGCCCGGCCTGTGCAATGGGCTCTGCCAGACAGGCAGACAGGTCCAGGACCCTCGGGCCCCTCTGTTTCCTGAGCCTGCTGCCATGCTCCCTCCCTGCCCTTCAGGGCACCGGGGCTCTGTCCCCTGGCCCCCAGACCCGCACAGGGCATGGTAGTGTGGCTGAGATGTCCCTCTGACAAAGAGCTCTGATCCCACAGAGCTGCTGCCATGATGTGGAGAACCATAGGCTCATCGAGTTCCACGGTGGAGAAGGTGCTGCCAACACTCCTCAGTGTGATGGAGGACTGGCCTCTGTCTCGCATGTTCACCTCTGATGGGGACAACGAGGACGTCTTTGCTCTGGCTGTGAGTTCCTGGGCATTTGCTCACCCCCAGGTCGCCTCTCCAGCAGCTCTCCATCCTCTCCCTGCCTCAGGCCCTGGGCTGAAACCTGGGCCAAGGGCAGGCTCAGGGGGCACCAGGCCTGCTGCTCCCCCTGCGTCTCCCCTGGGGCCCTGCCACATGGACACCTCAGCACTGAGCGCTCTCCTCGGCAACTTCTTTTGCAGGCAACTCTGGTGGTGTGGGTGATTGTCCAGGTGCCTGAGTGCCACGAGGCACTGATCCTTTATTCCTCCCGCCTCTTTGTGGCTCTGCTTTTCCATGTTGTCATCACCACGCAGCAGATGCCACCACAGGAAGTCGATCGCTTCTGGAGAGCATGCCGAGAGGAACACCGCCTTCCCAGCGACCCCAACAGGTCTCCGCCCTCCTGTCCTTCCCATGTCCTTGTGGCCAGTCCCAGTGCTCCCAGTGTGACCCGGGCTTTGCTCTGCACACAGGTTTACAGTGCAGGCCATGAAGTCCCTGCTCTGCCGGCTGGAGTGTGACAAGGAGGTGATCGCTGTGGAGTCCAAGCATGGCTGGGACACACTGCCCTGTGCTGACACCCAGCACTATGCTATGGCTCTGCTGGCCAGGTGAGACCCCCTTCTCCCTGCTGTCCCTGGAATCATTGCCCTGTGCCCGGGCTGCCCCACAGTCCCTGTGGTCGTGGGCCAGAGGGCCTCGTCACTTTAGGGATGGCCGAGCAGACTGGAAAAGGCTGGGAGAGGAGGGTGCACAGGAGTGGCCGCCTCCCAAAGTACCCACGTCCCCTGCAGGGATGCTGGGGAAAGACTGCACCTCTATGAGTCAGTCCTGAGAAAAGTGTGCCCCCCCACCTCAGGCTCTTTGTTCCTTTTTGCCCCTGACAGGGAGATGTGCCATGTCTCAATCCCTTTGTCTTCCTGCGTCGCAACCCACTTGCTCCGGCTCCTCAGCACTGAGAAGCCAGGCTGCGATCTGCCTCTCCTGGCATTCCTTGTGGAGGTGAGCCTGAAGGCCAGCGCGGCCTCGCTGAGCTGCCTCCCAGCTCTCTGCCCTCTCGCAGCTGCATCCCTGGCCTGGGATGGAACCAGCGCCCTGTGCTGCTGCCTGGGGCTGGCCCTGTGCACTTCTGGGCTCCTGCCAGCCGGGCCCTGTGCCACTGCCCTCTGCCTTTCAGGTCCTGGAGTGCCTGGACTTTACTAAATGTGGTGGCTGGGCCCTGATAGTCGTGTCGAGTTACCTGCAGATCGAGCGCAGGCAGATGTGTCGCCTGGCGCTCAGAGGCCTCCTGGTGCTCAGCAAGGATCCCCTGATGGTGAGAAAGGGGCAGCAGCTGAAGCTGCACTGGGGAGAGCAGCCCCATGGGCTGGCTGGGCTTCAGGAGCTGAGGCAGCTGCTCCCAGCTCTCCTGCCTCAGCTGCCCGAGTGCTTTGGGATGGGCCTTTGGTGTCTGGGCCCTGCGGCAGCAGGCTGGGCTTGCAGTGCCAGGGCGCTGTCGCTGGTGCAGCTGCTGACGGCTTCACAGCGCAGCCTTGTGTTCCACACAGGCCAGAAAAATGTGCTGTCTGTCTCAAAGCTTTGTGGATCTGCTGGGCGATGAAGATGGAGTGGTGGTTGCCCTGACCCTCCGTGTGCTTACTGATATGCTGAAGAACGAAGGCATCCTGATATCCAGCACCACTGCCCCGAAGCTGGCTGAGGCACTCCTGGCGCTCTTTAACAATGTAAGGTTCTGCAACTCAAGCCACAGGCATTGGGTGCTGCCCAGAAACTTTGCGCTGTCTGCATTTTCAGGCCTTTGCCTAGGTGGGCCTGGAGTAATTGGTGTAATCGGTGCTTAGGTTTTTTCCTTTCCTCTAGGAAAATAGCTTCATGCAACTGCTCTCCATTGACCTCTTCCGTAAGGTGATGGAGGTGGTAGTGGATGAGGGAAAAGAACCCCTGAAGACAATTGTCAACAAGAGCCTGCACCTCCTTTTAATCTACTGCCGTGATGAGAACCGGCGTGTGGCAAATGTGAGGTTTTGGGCATCCCTGGGAGGGGGCTCAGCCACCTCCTGCCCTGGTGCCACGCAGGCTGCGTCCTCCTCCAGGCCTTGGCACAGGGATGCGGGTCCTTGTGCCCTGGGCTGTGGTGCCATCTCTGCATCTCTGCTGCTCTTCAGGCCTCTCGGGAAACCCTGCATTGTGCGGCCAAGTTCCTGGAGTGGAGGGATCTGGAGGAGCTACCGACCAAGGAAGATCTGTTGAATATCGATGAGTGTAAGGTAAGGATGGCTTGGAGAAGTGCCAGCCTCAGCCTGGAGAAGATCCGTGGCCGCGGGGCTGGCAGCCGTGGCCCCTGCCCAGCGCTGCACCCAGGGGCTCCGGCCTGCGCCCCACACGCCGCTCCCTTCCCTGGGCCCCGCGGGCTCTTCTCCAGGCTCCTGCGGCCCCGAGCCGGGTGCCCGTGGAGTCCTGGCCCAGCGGGGCTGCGGGGCGGGGCGGCAGCGCCGCTCCCCGGGCAGCAGCCGGCCCTCTGCCCCCTCCAGAGCCGGGCACCAGCGGCTGCTGGCCGCACCTCAGGGCCGTGCGGGCAGGGGAGGCCGGGGCTGGGCGCGGCCAGAGCCCGGCCCAGGGGCTGAGCCCGCGCCCACCCTTCCCTCCTGCCGCTCTCTCCAGCTGGCAGACGACAGGAGCCGAGCAGCCGAGCACCTGCAGAACCCACAGGAGTCCCTGCTGGAGGCGACCATGGGGTTCATCGGTAAGCCACGAGCCCGGGCTCCCTCCCCGGCCCGCCGCAGCTCGGCCCCGGCCCCGGCTGCTGCCCCGGCTGCAGCGGCATCCGGGCCCGGCGCCGTGGAGCCCCGCCTGCCCTCGGGGCTGCTGCCGCCCTCTGGCAGCCGTGCCCTGGGGCGGCAGCAGGCGGCAAGGGCCCGGGCTGAGCCCTGCCGGGGCAGGAGGCCGTGTGGCCACAGGGCTGGCAGTGGCGCTGGCAGGGAGCCGTGCCGCTGGGGCCGTGACACGCTCTGTGTTCACAGGCATGGCCGTGCGGTTGATGAGGATGTAGCAGGGAGAGCTCCAGCTCATCGCCAGGGGTGAGTGAGGGCAGCGGGTTGTCAGCGGCTCTGTCTGGCGGGGGAAGCTGCGCTGCCTGGGCCGAGAGCTGCAGTCCCCGGCTGTGGAGGGCTTTGCTCCTTGTGTGGACGAGGGCTGGAGAGGGCACAACACACAGAGATTTCAGGGGCACGTGGGGGATTCGTGGCAAGCACCTTCTGGCTGATCCCAATGTCTCCTGCTTCCTTCTGGGTGGGATGGCCCTGGCAGGAAGATCTCCTAGGGTTCCCACAGATCCCGGCTCTGACCATGGCTCTGTTCTTCTCTCTTCCAGCCCTTCAAACCCAGAGGCATGACAGCAGCCCGTCATGCTCTAACCTGCAAAATGAAGCCCGGTTTCCCCAAAAAGCTCAACAACTGGGGACGTCTTCTGAAACCAGTGAACCAGTGTCCCAAGAACACACCGGGAGACACTGAAGAGGACACCATCTCTCAGTGCTGCTGGAGCTCCACGCACAGCTGAGGCTGAGCACAATTCCCATGGCTTCAGACCTTTCCCTGTTTGTAGTTAGCTCCCTCCCTCCAGCCCTCAGACCCTGCCCATGCCCTTTTTTTTCCTCCACTCTCCAACCCTTTTGACAGCTCTTTCCATCCCAGCCCTCAAACCCTGCCCATCCCCCCTTATTCCCACCCAGCTCATCCCTTTCCTTCGACTTTCATTAATAAACACTTTGGCTTCTTCACTTCACCTGCATCTCTGTGGAGCTGAACCGGCGTAAAAACCTGAGCCCTGGCACACACAGGCCCCTTCTGCCGTCCTCTTCCGCGCCGTCTTTTGTGCAGAGACACAGAGGAGCGAGGCCGCGTCAGGCTGGAAAGGTGCCTGTGCTGAAGGTCCAGTTCCACAACACTGTGGAGTTTAAGGTCCAACTGAGCAGCCTGAAGCTCCTGGATTTAGGAAGAGCCAACCTGAGTATGCTCTGAACCCAGCTGTGAGGGATTCCATGGCAAGCATCTACAGAGGGCAAAGGAGCTTGGAATGCTGAAAGCTTTCAAGAATAGCTTCCTGAAAGCACAGCAGTGCTCCATGCTTGCACAGGGTCAGGGAGAGGGCAGAAGCAGAGACCATCAGGCCTTAACAGGGAGCTTTGGGTGTGCCTAAGGGCAAGTGAAGCAGCAGCAGCATGGTGGCCGAGACTCGGACGCGTGACCGAGCCAATGACCCGAGCGCCATCAGGCAGTGCCGGGATCCTGGCTGCGGTTCTGGTCCCCAGAGCTGAGGAATCGCAGCCCCTGCCTCAGAGCCTGTCAGAAAGCCAAGCAAGTGAGAGCAGAGGGAGGGCAGCCTTCCAGTCTCTCCTGGGCATGGCCACAAAGCAGCCCCTGCTTCTCCTTCCTCCGCCTGTGTTTGGGGCGTGCTGATGGCAGCGCCAGCCAGGCTGTGCTCTGTGTTCCAAAGGCTGTGGAGAGCGGGCATGAAAAGTGCTGTGTGCACAGTGGAGAGTCCTGGAAGGTGCTGGCAGGAGCGTCCTGCGGGAACAGGGCTCTGGTCTCTGGCCGGGAAGAGCCTGGTTTTGCTGCTGTGAGCGCAGGCAGGCGTCGAGGCAGGTGAAGAGGCGGCGGGCAGCTTGTGTTTGTAGCGGGTCTGGGGCTGCATGTGCGAACCTCCACCTGGAATCACACTGGGGGAAATCCCAGCTAGAGCTGGAGCGCCTGTCCAGAAAGGACCAGAAGGAATTCAGCCTTGCCAGGGTTTCTTAAGAGTGTGTTGGTGTTCCCCAGGAAAGGTACACATTTGGGGAAACGCCTCTGGGGGAAGGGGGCTTGCTGCGGAAGGAAAGTGCTTTCCTAGGAGCTCCCGGTGCTGTCGGAGCAACTGTCCCCCTTTGGCTCTCTGTGGTCCTTTCAGTCCTTGAGGCCTGTTGCACTTGGCAGATGGACAAGGGAAGGGAGAAGGCTGTGAAGAGCGGGTTTGGAATCCACCTGGACCTGCGGAGACCAAGGCCAACACCTGCAGCAGGGTGTGTTCCCCCCCTTTGGACACAGGTGTGAGCAGGAGCATCACTGTCCAGATGCCAGCCCCAAAGCTGTCGTTGAGAGCTGTGAATTCAAAGGCCTTCACGCACACACCTCTCACATCTTACCTGTCTGCTGTGTTTCAACTCTTGGCAATATGCATTTGCCTCTTGTTTGCTGGAAGCTGCTGCGGCCCAGAGGGTCCGCACCGAGCTGGGCTGTGTGGGCCAGGCGGCACGGAGAGTCTTGGCTGATCTTGGGGTGTCCGTGGCCTCAGAAAAGGCTTGGAAGGTTTGCCTCCCAAGGCGCCATGCTCACTGGCTCTCCCTGTGCATCTTGGAGAGAACAAGGCAGGCATTGCTGGCAGCTGGGCATTAGCAGGCCTTCAAATGGGGGCGTGTTGTGGAGCAGGCCCAGCTGAGACACCCTGAGAGGAGCCCAGCGCTCCTTGCCCCTCTCCGCACACACGTGAGCCTTGTCTGCTTTCGGGATGACCCCGGCTGTGTCAGGGGGTGCTGCTACGTGGACACGAGACAGCCGGTCCTGTCCTGCTGGGTGCCAGCAGTGCATCGCAGCAGTCCTGCATTCCCGTCAGGATGCCGGCCAAGAGAGGTTCTGGAAGCTGATTTGAAGCTTGCGCGGGTGCCTACAGGTCAAGGCCAAGGGCGTTCTCTCAGGATAGAGCAGTCCTGAGAGGTCTCTAGAATTCAAAGAAATCAGCAGACAAATGCATTGTCCACCAAAAGCTCTTTGATTGGCAGGAGGTTAGGGCTCTGCTCCCCACCACAAGGCTTCTTTGCCACGTCCAGATTTCAGTGGCTTTCTGTAGGAATTCTATCAAAAATACCTTCCGTCTTTAGACTGCTGAGGCGATTCCATAGGCAGGGGCTTAGAAAGAAGCACATTGCGCCAGAATCCTAGACTTGAAGCTAATGTCCACCTGCTGGCCAGGAGGAGTCTCAACGCACCAAAGCAGCTCATCTTCCTCACCCCTTCCCTGCACAGGGCTGATTCTGTAGCCGCCCTTAGGTCTTCCCCAAGGCTATGGCTAAAGCTTTTTGTCAAGTCACTCTCTTGCCAAGTTAGGCTTCCAGGTTTTTCTTATGTTAACTGGTGCTAAGTACTTCTGGATATCTGTGCTAAGTACTCTTTCCTTCTGTCAATTGCCTGTGCTTCCTTACATCAAACAAAGGCCTTGTTTCATTCCTAAATGTGCCTGATGCTGGCCCAAGTTTTTGGCACTGCTTGCTTTCCTGTGGCATGCTCTACCTCCCCTGAGAGTAAAGAGGGAGCTGGAGAAGGAGCTTGCCAGGCTGCTCTCCATCCTTTACCAGCAGTC
Organism: Chamaea fasciata; assembly: GCF_029207755.1. Classification (NCBI taxonomy): domain Eukaryota; kingdom Metazoa; phylum Chordata; class Aves; order Passeriformes; family Sylviidae; genus Chamaea; species Chamaea fasciata. Next base: position 1,094,605 of record NW_027094135.1, on the reverse strand, counting down.
CTGCTTAAGCGGACAAGTCCGAGCTGAGCACAAATGGAACAGCCGAGCACGGGAAGGGTGGGTGGGAAGGATGATCCAGGAACCGTAGGCCTGGCAGCCTGAGCTTGCTGCCGGGGAAGGCCTTGGAGCACATCCTCCTGAGTGCCATCCCACGGCACGTGCAGGGAACCAAGGGGTGAGAAAGCTCTGCGGAGGGATGGGGACAGCTGCGGGTCTTGGCAGGGCGTTGAGCTGGGGTTAGTGTTGCTGGGCGTGTTGGGGAAGGAGTCGTCTGGAAGAGGAGAGGTCTAGGCTGGAACTGGAGTCACTTTGAAGGCACCACCTGTGGTATGGCACAGCTTTGGTTATGGAGGACAGAAGGAATAGCTGGGACTTTTTCTCTTAGTCATCCTGCTTCTCCTGCAGAGAAGAGGAGGGGAGAGCTGTGCTTTCTTGGCCACTTAGATATCTGTAGCAGGGGCAGGATTAGGCCTTTTGCAATCTACTCCTTTGTTTGGGCTGCTTTTGTAACACTGAGTGGACTTTCATTCGTGAAGAGCTTTTATTCCTTAAGAGAATTAGGCTCTTAACATGCCTTCCTAGAAAAATGTTTGAAACCAAAGCAAGGCCTTTATTTTGCCTCTGTGTGGTCTTCTGCTTTGTAAAGTGACATTCAGTGGATGACCTTAAGGCAAATGTGTTGCTGCTTTGAGGTGGGAAGGAAACTTCCAAATCTATCAGGTTCTCAGGCCATTGCTATTAATTTAGGAAGTTTGCAACTTTTTGGAACTACTTGAGTTGAGTAATGGGAAGAAAAGCTTTCCTGAATTGAAGATTCTTAAATGCCAGATCCTTCTCTGCCTTTGCTGCCAGGGTGATTTTGTGCTTCAGGAAATGGCTCCAAGTAGAAAACAATTTCAGCATGGAGTAACAGCTTCTGACAGAGTGCAACAGTTGCCAGCACTTGCTCCAGGTGCTCCTGCCCACATGCCCTGTAGGAAGGAGCACGGCCCCCAGCGCACATTGGCTTTGGCTGCCCTGTGGCAGAGAAGCGCCCCGGGGCACAGGTCTCTGGGGCAGGAGATGACACCAGCACTGCCAGGGCTCGGGGGGCAGCAGCTCTGCTTGGGCGGGGGCTCCGTCACACCTGCCGGTTTCAGCGCTCCCCTGGCCCCAGGGCTCAGAGCAGCATCCGTGCCCTGGCCCACACGTTCCTCGTCTGCGTCACACCCGCGGGTTTAGGACGGCCAGCGGATGGGGACGTGTCCCAGGGAGGCCGTGCCAGCTTTACTGTGCAAGGCCCCGTGCCCTTCCCGCTGCGGCCGCGTCGGCAGCCCTGGGGGCTCCTTCTGCTGCCCTGGGCCCGCAGAGCCGGGCAGCGTTTGCCCACGGTTTGAGCCGCTCCGAAAGATGCTGTCTCAGGGCTGTCTTCGACACTTGGGGTGAGGGATTCCTTCCAACCTGGGCCACCTTGGCTGGGCTGGGGGTGGCCCCAGGGCAGGTGGCAGTGTGTGCATTGGCCCTTTGTGACACGGTGCAGCAGCGGGGTCACCATGGCATGGAACGGGACAGGGTGTCAAAGGACCCTTTGTGACCCGTGGTGACATAGGTGCTGGCGGTGACTCAGCCAGGCCACAGTGCTCGGAGCAGGCGACGGGACAGGACGGGATAGAGCGGTGTCGTGAGGAGCCCCCCCAAGGCACACTCATTCCCGTCTGATCCGGAGCTTTTCCGAGGCGGTATTCCTAGAGGTGACCTCGAGGCCAGACCACAGGACTTGGTGACCTGTGGCCTACCCGAGGCTTCTCTTTTGCACGTACCATCGAGGACTTGTTGACTCAGAGCTCTTCTGAGCCATCTCTCTAGAAGGCGCCCTCAACACCACACTCTGGCATGGCGGGCAGATTTCTTGGCCTCTTCAAAGTCTTCAGGGGGGAAAGAAAGCAGGGCCGTGGAGCACAACGGCCTGAAGAGCCAGAGCAGTTCCAGCCAGTGCAGGACGGTGAGTGGCAGAACTGGGCCACAGGGCTGATAGCTGCAGCCAGCTTGGCTCCGTCCTCTCCCACCTGTTGTGGACATGCCCAAGGACAGGACGGAAGAGGGGCTGGGGCTGAACCTGGCAGTGCCCAATCTCCAACCCCTGGGGCATCCCGGGGCAGTCCCAGCCTGGGGAGGACAGGGCTGGGCTGTGTTCTCCGGCCTCTCCCACAGCCCCTCAGCACTGCCTGCTCTCGCTCTTTGCCAGATGCAGCCACGGACGGCACACAAGAGCACAGGCCTGCCAGTGGCCGCTTCCGCAGAACACTGAAGGTACCTGCAGCCCTCCCCACCTGGGCTGGGCCTGCTGTCACTGCTCGGCCGAGCACCGCGCTTGGAGCGCTCCACGGAACATCCCTGGCTTTGTTCCCCTGCAGATGTTCCCGAAATTCCTGCGCATTCGGCGTAGGAACACCAGCAGCACTGCAACTGCAGGTACAGCCAAGCTTAACTCCAGGCTGACCAGCTGCCAGGAAGAGCCTGATGTCAGCACAAATTTGACTGCACGCTCAGAAAATTTTGTCACTGCAGTGAATGATCTCCGGGCGAAGGCTGTCGTCATGGAAATGACCGAGGGCACGACCATCACAGACACTGCCACCAGAATGACTCAAGGCCTCCCAAATACTGACAGCACCCCCACTCCCACCATGACTCATGCTCCCACCGTGGATTTTTTCGAGGAGCGTTCTGTTTCTCCTCAGCAGCGGGTAAGCAGCCTGGGGCCAGGGCTGGAGGCCTCCCAGGATTGTGTGTCCCCTCCAGCCACTGGGTCCTCTCAGCCTCTGAAGCCATTAGAGTACTGTGGGAAGGGAAGCTGGAGAAGTTGCTCCCTTAGACAGTGCTCCAAGTCTTCCCCATGCCTCCTCCAGGTACCAGCCATTGTTAGGAATGTTCACCAGAGACTAGCATCCCATGTCACTGTGGATGCCGGGATGCAAACTGACATTGTGAGGCTGGCTGACGAACACCCAGCGGACGTGGTGCTGACCCTCCTGCGCTGTGCCCCAACATGTGACAGGTATGGGCTCACCTGCCTTGAGAGCTCAGGGCTCACCGGCCTTTAGGGCCGTGGCCCTGCCCGGCCTGTGCAATGGGCTCTGCCAGACAGGCAGACAGGTCCAGGACCCTCGGGCCCCTCTGTTTCCTGAGCCTGCTGCCATGCTCCCTCCCTGCCCTTCAGGGCACCGGGGCTCTGTCCCCTGGCCCCCAGACCCGCACAGGGCATGGTAGTGTGGCTGAGATGTCCCTCTGACAAAGAGCTCTGATCCCACAGAGCTGCTGCCATGATGTGGAGAACCATAGGCTCATCGAGTTCCACGGTGGAGAAGGTGCTGCCAACACTCCTCAGTGTGATGGAGGACTGGCCTCTGTCTCGCATGTTCACCTCTGATGGGGACAACGAGGACGTCTTTGCTCTGGCTGTGAGTTCCTGGGCATTTGCTCACCCCCAGGTCGCCTCTCCAGCAGCTCTCCATCCTCTCCCTGCCTCAGGCCCTGGGCTGAAACCTGGGCCAAGGGCAGGCTCAGGGGGCACCAGGCCTGCTGCTCCCCCTGCGTCTCCCCTGGGGCCCTGCCACATGGACACCTCAGCACTGAGCGCTCTCCTCGGCAACTTCTTTTGCAGGCAACTCTGGTGGTGTGGGTGATTGTCCAGGTGCCTGAGTGCCACGAGGCACTGATCCTTTATTCCTCCCGCCTCTTTGTGGCTCTGCTTTTCCATGTTGTCATCACCACGCAGCAGATGCCACCACAGGAAGTCGATCGCTTCTGGAGAGCATGCCGAGAGGAACACCGCCTTCCCAGCGACCCCAACAGGTCTCCGCCCTCCTGTCCTTCCCATGTCCTTGTGGCCAGTCCCAGTGCTCCCAGTGTGACCCGGGCTTTGCTCTGCACACAGGTTTACAGTGCAGGCCATGAAGTCCCTGCTCTGCCGGCTGGAGTGTGACAAGGAGGTGATCGCTGTGGAGTCCAAGCATGGCTGGGACACACTGCCCTGTGCTGACACCCAGCACTATGCTATGGCTCTGCTGGCCAGGTGAGACCCCCTTCTCCCTGCTGTCCCTGGAATTTGTGCCCTGTGCCCGGGCTGCCCCACACAGTCTCTGTGGTCGTGGGCCAGAGGGCCTCGTCACTTTAGGGATGGCCGAGCAGACTGGAAAAGGCTGGGAGAGGAGGGTGCACAGGAGTGGCCGCCTCCCAAAGTACCCACGTCCCCTGCAGGGATGCTGGGGAAAGACTGCACCTCTATGAGTCAGTCCTGAGAAAAGTGTGCCCCCCCACCTCAGGCTCTTTGTTCCTTTTTGCCCCTGACAGGGAGATGTGCCATGTCTCAATCCCTTTGTCTTCCTGCGTCGCAACCCACTTGCTCCGGCTCCTCAGCACTGAGAAGCCAGGCTGCGATCTGCCTCTCCTGGCATTCCTTGTGGAGGTGAGCCTGAAGGCCAGCGCGGCCTCGCTGAGCTGCCTCCCAGCTCTCTGCCCTCTCGCAGCTGCATCCCTGGCCTGGGATGGAACCAGCGCCCTGTGCTGCTGCCTGGGGCTGGCCCTGTGCACTTCTGGGCTCCTGCCAGCCGGGCCCTGTGCCACTGCCCTCTGCCTTTCAGGTCCTGGAGTGCCTGGACTTTACTAAATGTGGTGGCTGGGCCCTGATAGTCGTGTCGAGTTACCTGCAGATCGAGCGCAGGCAGATGTGTCGCCTGGCGCTCAGAGGCCTCCTGGTGCTCAGCAAGGATCCCCTGATGGTGAGAAAGGGGCAGCAGCTGAAGCTGCACTGGGGAGAGCAGCCCCATGGGCTGGCTGGGCTTCAGGAGCTGAGGCAGCTGCTCCCAGCTCTCCTGCCTCAGCTGCCCGAGTGCTTTGGGACGGGCCTTTGGTCTCTGGGCCCTGCGGCAGCAGGCTGGGCTTGCAGTGCCAGGGCGCTGTCACTGGTGCAGCTGCTGACGGCTTCACAGCGCAGCCTTGTGTTCCACACAGGCCAGAAAAATGTGCTGTCTGTCTCAAAGCTTTGTGGATCTGCTGGGCGATGAAGATGGAGTGGTGGTTGCCCTGACCCTCCGTGTGCTTACTGATATGCTGAAGAACGAAGGCATCCTGATATCCAGCACCACCGCCCCGAAGCTGGCTGAGGCACTCCTGGCGCTCTTTAACAATGTAAGGTTCTGCAACTCAAGCCACAGGCATTGGGTGCTGCCCAGAAACTTTGCGCTGTCTGCATTTTCAGGCCTTTGCCTAGGTGGGCCTGGAGTAATTGGTGTAATCGGTGCTTAGGTTTTTTCCTTTCCTCTAGGAAAATAGCTTCATGCAACTGCTCTCCATTGACCTCTTCCGTAAGGTGATGGAGGTGGTAGTGGATGAGGGAAAAGAACCCCTGAAGACAATTGTCAACAAGAGCCTGCACCTCCTTTTAATCTACTGCCGTGATGAGAACCGGCGTGTGGCAAATGTGAGGTTTTGGGCATCCCTGGGAGGGGGCTCAGCCACCTCCTGCCCTGGTGCCACGCAGGCTGCGTCCTCCTCCAGGCCTTGGCACAGGGATGCGGGTCCTTGTGCCCTGGGCTGTGGTGCCATCTCTGCATCTCTGCTGCTCTTCAGGCCTCTCGGGAAACCCTGCATTGTGCGGCCAAGTTCCTGGAGTGGAGGGATCTGGAGGAGCTACCGACCAAGGAAGATCTGTTGAATATCGATGAGTGTAAGGTAAGGATGGCTTGGAGAAGTGCCAGCCTCAGCCTGGAGAAGATCCGTGGCCGCGGGGCTGGCAGCCGTGGCCCCTGCCCAGCGCTGCACCCAGGGGCTCCGGCCTGCGCCCCACACGCCGCTCCCTTCCCTGGGCCCCGCGGGCTCTTCTCCAGGCTCCTGCGGCCCCGAGCCGGGTGCCCGTGGAGTCCCGGCCCAGCGGGGCTGCGGGGCGGGGCGGCAGCGCCGCTCCCCGGGCAGCAGCCGGCCCTCTGCCCCCTCCAGAGCCCGGCACCAGCGGCTGCTGGCCGCACCTCAGGGCCGTGCGGGCAGGGGAGGCCGGGGCTGGGCGCGGCCAGAGCCCGGCCCAGGGGCTGAGCCCGCGCCAACCCTTCCCTCCTGCCGCTCTCTCCAGCTGGCAGACGACAGGAGCCGAGCAGCCGAGCACCTGCAGAACCCACAGGAGTCCCTGCTGGAGGCGACCATGGGGTTCATCGGTAAGCCACGAGCCCGGGCTCCCTCCCCGGCCCGCCGCAGCTCGGCCCCGGCCCCGGCTGCTGCCCCGGCTGCAGCGGCATCCGGGCCCGGCGCCGTGGAGCCCCGCCTGCCCTCGGGGCTGCTGCCGCCCTCTGGCAGCCGTGCCCTGGGGCGGCAGCAGGCGGCAAGGGCCCGGGCTGAGCCCTGCCGGGGCAGGAGGCCGTGTGGCCACAGGGCTGGCAGCGGCGCTGGCAGGGAGCCGTGCCGCTGGGGCCGTGACACGCTCTGTGTTCACAGGCATGGCCGTGCGGTAGATGAGGATGTAGCAGGGAGAGCTCCAGCTCATCGCCAGGGGTGAGTGAGGGCAGCGGGTTGTCAGCGGCTCTGTCTGGCGGGGGAAGCTGCGCTGCCTGGGCCGAGAGCTGCAGTCCCCGGCTGTGGAGGGCTTTGCTCCTTGTGTGGACGAGGGCTGGAGAGGGCACAACACACAGAGATTTCAGGGGCACGTGGGGGATTCGTGGCAAGCACCTTCTGGCTGATCCCAATGTCTCCTGCTTCCTTCTGGGTGGGATGGCCCTGGCAGGAAGATCTCCTAGGGTTCCCACAGATCCCGGCTCTGACCATGGCTCTGTTCTTCTCTCTTCCAGCCCTTCAAACCCAGAGGCATGACAGCAGCCCGTCATGCTCTAACCTGCAAAATGAAGCCCGGTTTCCCCAAAAAGCTCAACAACTGGGGACGTCTTCTGAAACCAGTGAACCAGTGTCCCAAGAACACACCGGGAGACACTGAAGAGGACACCATCTCTCAGTGCTGCTGGAGCTCCACGCACAGCTGAGGCTGAGCACAATTCCCATGGCTTCAGACCTTTCCCTGTTTGTAGTTAGCTCCCTCCCTCCAGCCCTCAGACCCTGCCCATGCCCTTTTTTTTCCTCCACTCTCCAACCCTTTTGACAGCTCTTTCCATCCCAGCCCTCAAACCCTGCCCATCCCCCCTTATTCCCACCCAGCTCATCCCTTTCCTTCGACTTTCATTAATAAACACTTTGGCTTCTTCACTTCACCTGCATCTCTGTGGAGCTGAACCGGCGTAAAAACCTGAGCCCTGGCACACACAGGCCCCTTCTGCCGTCCTCTTCCGCGCCGTCTTTTGTGCAGAGACACAGAGGAGCGAGGCCGCGTCAGGCTGGAAAGGTGCCTGTGCTGAAGGTCCAGTTCCACAACACTGTGGAGTTTAAGGTCCAACTGAGCAGCCTGAAGCTCCTGGATTTAGGAAGAGCCAACCTGAGTATGCTCTGAACCCAGCTGTGAGGGATTCCATGGCAAGCATCTACAGAGGGCAAAGGAGCTTGGAATGCTGAAAGCTTTCAAGAATAGCTTCCTGAAAGCACAGCAGTGCTCCATGCTTGCACAGGGTCAGGGAGAGGGCAGAAGCAGAGACCATCAGGCCTTAACAGGGAGCTTTGGGTGTGCCTAAGGGCAAGTGAAGCAGCAGCAGCATGGTGGCCGAGACTCGGACGCGTGACCGAGCCAATGACCCGAGCGCCATCAGGCAGTGCCGGGATCCTGGCTGCGGTTCTAGTCCCCAGAGCTGAGGAATCGCAGCCCCTGCCTCAGAGCCTGTCAGAAAGCCAAGCAAGTGAGAGCAGAGGGAGGGCAGCCTTCCAGTCTCTCCTGGGCATGGCCACAAAGCAGCCCCTGCTTCTCCTTCCTCCGCCTGTGTTTGGGGTGTGCTGATGGCAGCGCCAGCCAGGCTGTGCTCTGTGTTCCAAAGGCTGTGGAGAGCGGGCATGAAAAGTGCTGTGTGCACAGTGGAGAGTCCTGGAAGGTGCTGGCAGGAGCGTCCTGCGGGAACAGGGCTCTGGTCTCTGGCCGGGAAGAGCCTGGTTTTGCTGCTGTGAGCGCAGGCAGGCGTCGAGGCAGGTGAAGAGGCGGCGGGCAGCTTGTGTTTGTAGCGGGTCTGGGGCTGCATGTGCGAACCTCCACCTGGAATCACACTGGGGGAAATCCCAGCTAGAGCTGGAGCGCCTGTCCAGAAAGGACCAGAAGGAATTCAGCCTTGCCAGGGTTTCTTAAGAGTGTGTTGGTGTTCCCCAGGAAAGGTACACATTTGGGGAAACGCCTCTGGGGGAAGGGGGCTTGCTGCGGAAGGAAAGTGCTTTCCTAGGAGCTCCCGGTGCTGTCGGAGCAACTGTCCCCCTTTGGCTCTCTGTGGTCCTTTCAGTCCTTGAGGCCTGTTGCACTTGGCAGATGGACAAGGGAAGGGAGAAGGCTGTGAAGAGCGGGTTTGGAATCCACCTGGACCTGCGGAGACCAAGGCCAACACCTGCAGCAGGGTGTGTTCCCCCCCTTTGGACACAGGTGTGAGCAGGAGCATCACTGTCCAGATGCCAGCCCCAAAGCTGTCGTTGAGAGCTGTGAATTCAAAGGCCTTCACGCACACACCTCTCACATCTTACCTGTCTGCTGTGTTTCAACTCTTGGCAATATGCATTTGCCTCTTGTTTGCTGGAAGCTGCTGCGGCCCAGAGGGTCCGCACCGAGCTGGGCTGTGTGGGCCAGGCGGCACGGAGAGTCTTGGCTGATCTTGGGGTGTCCGTGGCCTCAGAAAAGGCTTGGAAGGTTTGCCTCCCAAGGCGCCATGCTCACTGGCTCTCCCTGTGCATCTTGGAGAGAACAAGGCAGGCATTGCTGGCAGCTGGGCATTAGCAGGCCTTCAAATGGGGGCGTGTTGTGGAGCAGGCCCAGCTGAGACACCCTGAGAGGAGCCCAGCGCTCCTTGCCCCTCTCCGCACACACGTGAGCCTTGTCTGCTTTCGGGATGACCCCGGCTGTGTCAGGGGGTGCTGCTACGTGGACACGAGACAGCCGGTCCTGTCCTGCTGGGTGCCAGCAGTGCATCGCAGCAGTCCTGCATTCCCGTCAGGATGCCGGCCAAGAGAGGTTCTGGAAGCTGATTTGAAGCTTGCGCGGGTGCCTACAGGTCAAGGCCAAGGGCGTTCTCTCAGGATAGAGCAGTCCTGAGAGGTCTCTAGAATTCAAAGAAATCAGCAGACAAATGCATTGTCCACCAAAAGCTCTTTGATTGGCAGGAGGTTAGGGCTCTGCTCCCCACCACAAGGCTTCTTTGCCACGTCCAGATTTCAGTGGCTTTCTGTAGGAATTCTATCAAAAATACCTTCCGTCTTTAGACTGCTGAGGCGATTCCATAGGCAGGGGCTTAGAAAGAAGCACATTGCGCCAGAATCCTAGACTTGAAGCTAATGTCCACCTGCTGGCCAGGAGGAGTCTCAACGCACCAAAGCAGCTCATCTTCCTCACCCCTTCCCTGCACAGGGCTGATTCTGTAGCCGCCCTTAGGTCTTCCCCAAGGCTATGGCTAAAGCTTTTTGTCAAGTCACTCTCTTGCCAAGTTAGGCTTCCAGGTTTTTCTTATGTTAACTGGTGCTAAGTACTTCTGGATATCTGTGCTAAGTACTCTTTCCTTCTGTCAATTGCCTGTGCTTCCTTACATCAAACAAAGGCCTTGTTTCATTCCTAAATGTGCCTGATGCTGGCCCAAGTTTTTGGCACTGCTTGCTTTCCTGTGGCATGCTCTACCTCCCCTGAGAGTAAAGAGGGAGCTGGAGAAGGAGCTTGCCAGGCTGCTCTCCATCCTTTACCAGCAGTCCTGCTTAAGCGGACAAGTCCGAGCTGAGCACAAATGGAACAGCCGAGCACGGGAAGGGTGGGTGGGAAGGATGATCCAGGAACCGTAGGCCTGGCAGCCTGAGCTTGCTGCCGGGGAAGGCCTTGGAGCACATCCTCCTGAGTGCCATCCCACGGCACGTGCAGGGAACCAAGGGGTGAGAAAGCTCTGCGGAGGGATGGGGACAGCTGCGGGTCTTGGCAGGGCGTTGAGCTGGGGTTAGTGTTGCTGGGCGTGTTGGGGAAGGAGTCGTCTGGAAGAGGAGAGGTCTAGGCTGGAACTGGAGTCACTTTGAAGGCACCACCTGTGGTATGGCACAGCTTTGGTTATGGAGGACAGAAGGAATAGCTGGGACTTTTTCTCTTAGTCATCCTGCTTCTCCTGCAGAGAAGAGGAGGGGAGAGCTGTGCTTTCTTGGCCACTTAGATATCTGTAGCAGGGGCAGGATTAGGCCTTTTGCAATCTACTCCTTTGTTTGGGCTGCTTTTGTAACACTGAGTGGACTTTCATTCGTGAAGAGCTTTTATTCCTTAAGAGAATTAGGCTCTTAACATGCCTTCCTAGAAAAATGTTTGAAACCAAAGCAAGGCCTTTATTTTGCCTCTGTGTGGTCTTCTGCTTTGTAAAGTGACATTCAGTGGATGACCTTAAGGCAAATGTGTTGCTGCTTTGAGGTGGGAAGGAAACTTCCAAATCTATCAGGTTCTCAGGCCATTGCTATTAATTTAGGAAGTTTGCAACTTTTTGGAACTACTTGAGTTGAGTAATGGGAAGAAAAGCTTTCCTGAATTGAAGATTCTTAAATGCCAGATCCTTCTCTGCCTTTGCTGCCAGGGTGATTTTGTGCTTCAGGAAATGGCTCCAAGTAGAAAACAATTTCAGCATGGAGTAACAGCTTCTGACAGAGTGCAACAGTTGCCAGCACTTGCTCCAGGTGCTCCTGCCCACATGCCCTGTAGGAAGGAGCACGGCCCCCAGCGCACATTGGCTTTGGCTGCCCTGTGGCAGAGAAGCGCCCCGGGGCACAGGTCTCTGGGGCAGGAGATGACACCAGCACTGCCAGGGCTCGGGGGGCAGCAGCTCTGCTTGGGCGGGGGCTCCGTCACACCTGCCGGTTTCAGTGCTCCCCTGGCCCCAGGGCTCAGAGCAGCATCCGTGCCCTGGCCCACACGTTCCTCGTCTGCGTCACACCCGCGGGTTTAGGACGGCCAGCGGATGGGGACGTGTCCCAGGGAGGCCGTGCCAGCTTTACTGTGCAAGGCCCCGTGCCCTTCCCGCTGCGGCCGCGTCGGCAGCCCTGGGGGCTCCTTCTGCTGCCCTGGGCCCGCAGAGCCGGGCAGCGTTTGCCCACGGTTTGAGCCGCTCCGAAAGATGCTGTCTCAGGGCTGTCTTCGACACTTGGGGTGAGGGATTCCTTCCAACCTGGGCCACCTTGGCTGGGCTGGGGGTGGCCCCAGGGCAGGTGGCAGTGTGTGCATTGGCCCTTTGTGACACGGTGCAGCAGCGGGGTCACCATGGCATGGAACGGGACAGGGTGTCAAAGGACCCTTTGTGACCCGTGGTGACATAGGTGCTGGCGGTGACTCAGCCAGGCCACAGTGCTCGGAGCAGGCGACGGGACAGGACGGGATAGAGCGGTGTCGTGAGGAGCCCCCCCAAGGCACACTCATTCCCGTCTGATCCGGAGCTTTTCCGAGGCGGTATTCCTAGAGGTGACCTCGAGGCCAGACCACAGGACTTGGTGACCTGTGGCCTACCCGAGGCTTCTCTTTTGCACGTACCATCGAGGACTTGTTGACTCAGAGCTCTTCTGAGCCATCTCTCTAGAAGGCGCCCTCAACACCACACTCTGGCATGGCGGGCAGATTTCTTGGCCTCTTCAAAGTCTTCAGGGGGGAAAGAAAGCAGGGCCGTGGAGCACAACGGCCTGAAGAGCCAGAGCAGTTCCAGCCAGTGCAGGACGGTGAGTGGCAGAACTGGGCCACAGGGCTGATAGCTGCAGCCAGCTTGGCTCCGTCCTCTCCCACCTGTTGTGGACATGCCCAAGGACAGGACGGAAGAGGGGCTGGGGCTGAACCTGGCAGTGCCCAATCTCCAACCCCTGGGGCATCCCGGGGCAGTCCCAGCCTGGGGAGGACAGGGCTGGGCTGTGTTCTCCGGCCTCTCCCACAGCCCCTCAGCACTGCCTGCTCTCGCTCTTTGCCAGATGCAGCCACGGACGGCACACAAGAGCACAGGCCTGCCAGTGGCCGCTTCCGCAGAACACTGAAGGTACCTGCAGCCCTCCCCACCTGGGCTGGGCCTGCTGTCACTGCTCGGCCGAGCACCGCGCTTGGAGCGCTCCACGGAACATCCCTGGCTTTGTTCCCCTGCAGATGTTCCCGAAATTCCTGCGCATTCGGCGTAGGAACACCAGCAGCACTGCAACTGCAGGTACAGCCAAGCTTAACTCCAGGCTGACCAGCTGCCAGGAAGAGCCTGATGTCAGCACAAATTTGACTGCACGCTCAGAAAATTTTGTCACTGCAGTGAATGATCTCCGGGCGAAGGCTGTCGTCATGGAAATGACCGAGGGCACGACCATCACAGACACTGCCACCAGAATGACTCAAGGCCTCCCAAATACTGACAGCACCCCCACTCCCACCATGACTCATGCTCCCACCGTGGATTTTTTCGAGGAGCGTTCTGTTTCTCCTCAGCAGCGGGTAAGCAGCCTGGGGCCAGGGCTGGAGGCCTCCCAGGATTGTGTGTCCCCTCCAGCCACTGGGTCCTCTCAGCCTCTGAAGCCATTAGAGTACTGTGGGAAGGGAAGCTGGAGAAGTTGCTCCCTTAGACAGTGCTCCAAGTCTTCCCCATGCCTCCTCCAGGTACCAGCCATTGTTAGGAATGTTCACCAGAGACTAGCATCCCATGTCACTGTGGATGCCGGGATGCAAACTGACATTGTGAGGCTGGCTGACGAACACCCAGCGGACGTGGTGCTGACCCTCCTGCGCTGTGCCCCAACATGTGACAGGTATGGGCTCACCTGCCTTGAGAGCTCAGGGCTCACCGGCCTTTAGGGCCGTGGCCCTGCCCGGCCTGTGCAATGGGCTCTGCCAGACAGGCAGACAGGTCCAGGACCCTCGGGCCCCTCTGTTTCCTGAGCCTGCTGCCATGCTCCCTCCCTGCCCTTCAGGGCACCGGGGCTCTGTCCCCTGGCCCCCAGACCCGCACAGGGCATGGTAGTGTGGCTGAGATGTCCCTCTGACAAAGAGCTCTGATCCCACAGAGCTGCTGCCATGATGTGGAGAACCATAGGCTCATCGAGTTCCACGGTGGAGAAGGTGCTGCCAACACTCCTCAGTGTGATGGAGGACTGGCCTCTGTCTCGCATGTTCACCTCTGATGGGGACAACGAGGACGTCTTTGCTCTGGCTGTGAGTTCCTGGGCATTTGCTCACCCCCAGGTCGCCTCTCCAGCAGCTCTCCATCCTCTCCCTGCCTCAGGCCCTGGGCTGAAACCTGGGCCAAGGGCAGGCTCAGGGGGCACCAGGCCTGCTGCTCCCCCTGCGTCTCCCCTGGGGCCCTGCCACATGGACACCTCAGCACTGAGCGCTCTCCTCGGCAACTTCTTTTGCAGGCAACTCTGGTGGTGTGGGTGATTGTCCAGGTGCCTGAGTGCCACGAGGCACTGATCCTTTATTCCTCCCGCCTCTTTGTGGCTCTGCTTTTCCATGTTGTCATCACCACGCAGCAGATGCCACCACAGGAAGTCGATCGCTTCTGGAGAGCATGCCGAGAGGAACACCGCCTTCCCAGCGACCCCAACAGGTCTCCGCCCTCCTGTCCTTCCCATGTCCTTGTGGCCAGTCCCAGTGCTCCCAGTGTGACCCGGGCTTTGCTCTGCACACAGGTTTACAGTGCAGGCCATGAAGTCCCTGCTCTGCCGGCTGGAGTGTGACAAGGAGGTGATCGCTGTGGAGTCCAAGCATGGCTGGGACACACTGCCCTGTGCTGACACCCAGCACTATGCTATGGCTCTGCTGGCCAGGTGAGACCCCCTTCTCCCTGCTGTCCCTGGAATTTGTGCCCTGTGCCCGGGCTGCCCCACACAGTCTCTGTGGTCGTGGGCCAGAGGGCCTCGTCACTTTAGGGATGGCCGAGCAGACTGGAAAAGGCTGGGAGAGGAGGGTGCACAGGAGTGGCCGCCTCCCAAAGTACCCACGTCCCCTGCAGGGATGCTGGGGAAAGACTGCACCTCTATGAGTCAGTCCTGAGAAAAGTGTGCCCCCCCACCTCAGGCTCTTTGTTCCTTTTTGCCCCTGACAGGGAGATGTGCCATGTCTCAATCCCTTTGTCTTCCTGCGTCGCAACCCACTTGCTCCGGCTCCTCAGCACTGAGAAGCCAGGCTGCGATCTGCCTCTCCTGGCATTCCTTGTGGAGGTGAGCCTGAAGGCCAGCGCGGCCTCGCTGAGCTGCCTCCCAGCTCTCTGCCCTCTCGCAGCTGCATCCCTGGCCTGGGATGGAACCAGCGCCCTGTGCTGCTGCCTGGGGCTGGCCCTGTGCACTTCTGGGCTCCTGCCAGCCGGGCCCTGTGCCACTGCCCTCTGCCTTTCAGGTCCTGGAGTGCCTGGACTTTACTAAATGTGGTGGCTGGGCCCTGATAGTCGTGTCGAGTTACCTGCAGATCGAGCGCAGGCAGATGTGTCGCCTGGCGCTCAGAGGCCTCCTGGTGCTCAGCAAGGATCCCCTGATGGTGAGAAAGGGGCAGCAGCTGAAGCTGCACTGGGGAGAGCAGCCCCATGGGCTGGCTGGGCTTCAGGAGCTGAGGCAGCTGCTCCCAGCTCTCCTGCCTCAGCTGCCCGAGTGCTTTGGGACGGGCCTTTGGTCTCTGGGCCCTGCGGCAGCAGGCTGGGCTTGCAGTGCCAGGGCGCTGTCGCTGGTGCAGCTGCTGACGGCTTCACAGCGCAGCCTTGTGTTCCACACAGGCCAGAAAAATGTGCTGTCTGTCTCAAAGCTTTGTGGATCTGCTGGGCGATGAAGATGGAGTGGTGGTTGCCCTGACCCTCCGTGTGCTTACTGATATGCTGAAGAACGAAGGCATCCTGATATCCAGCACCACCGCCCCGAAGCTGGCTGAGGCACTCCTGGCGCTCTTTAACAATGTAAGGTTCTGCAACTCAAGCCACAGGCATTGGGTGCTGCCCAGAAACTTTGCGCTGTCTGCATTTTCAGGCCTTTGCCTAGGTGGGCCTGGAGTAATTGGTGTAATCGGTGCTTAGGTTTTTTCCTTTCCTCTAGGAAAATAGCTTCATGCAACTGCTCTCCATTGACCTCTTCCGTAAGGTGATGGAGGTGGTAGTGGATGAGGGAAAAGAACCCCTGAAGACAATTGTCAACAAGAGCCTGCACCTCCTTTTAATCTACTGCCGTGATGAGAACCGGCGTGTGGCAAATGTGAGGTTTTGGGCATCCCTGGGAGGGGGCTCAGCCACCTCCTGCCCTGGTGCCACGCAGGCTGCGTCCTCCTCCAGGCCTTGGCACAGGGATGCGGGTCCTTGTGCCCTGGGCTGTGGTGCCATCTCTGCATCTCTGCTGCTCTTCAGGCCTCTCGGGAAACCCTGCATTGTGCGGCCAAGTTCCTGGAGTGGAGGGATCTGGAGGAGCTACCGACCAAGGAAGATCTGTTGAATATCGATGAGTGTAAGGTAAGGATGGCTTGGAGAAGTGCCAGCCTCAGCCTGGAGAAGATCCGTGGCCGCGGGGCTGGCAGCCGTGGCCCCTGCCCAGCGCTGCACCCAGGGGCTCCGGCCTGCGCCCCACACGCCGCTCCCTTCCCTGGGCCCCGCGGGCTCTTCTCCAGGCTCCTGCGGCCCCGAGCCGGGTGCCCGTGGAGTCCCGGCCCAGCGGGGCTGCGGGGCGGGGCGGCAGCGCCGCTCCCCGGGCAGCAGCCGGCCCTCTGCCCCCTCCAGAGCCCGGCACCAGCGGCTGCTGGCCGCACCTCAGGGCCGTGCGGGCAGGGGAGGCCGGGGCTGGGCGCGGCCAGAGCCCGGCCCAGGGGCTGAGCCCGCGCCAACCCTTCCCTCCTGCCGCTCTCTCCAGCTGGCAGACGACAGGAGCCGAGCAGCCGAGCACCTGCAGAACCCACAGGAGTCCCTGCTGGAGGCGACCATGGGGTTCATCGGTAAGCCACGAGCCCGGGCTCCCTCCCCGGCCCGCCGCAGCTCGGCCCCGGCCCCGGCTGCTGCCCCGGCTGCAGCGGCATCCGGGCCCGGCGCCGTGGAGCCCCGCCTGCCCTCGGGGCTGCTGCCGCCCTCTGGCAGCCGTGCCCTGGGGCGGCAGCAGGCGGCAAGGGCCCGGGCTGAGCCCTGCCGGGGCAGGAGGCCGTGTGGCCACAGGGCTGGCAGCGGCGCTGGCAGGGAGCCGTGCCGCTGGGGCCGTGACACGCTCTGTGTTCACAGGCATGGCCGTGCGGTAGATGAGGATGTAGCAGGGAGAGCTCCAGCTCATCGCCAGGGGTGAGTGAGGGCAGCGGGTTGTCAGCGGCTCTGTCTGGCGGGGGAAGCTGCGCTGCCTGGGCCGAGAGCTGCAGTCCCCGGCTGTGGAGGGCTTTGCTCCTTGTGTGGACGAGGGCTGGAGAGGGCACAACACACAGAGATTTCAGGGGCACGTGGGGGATTCGTGGCAAGCACCTTCTGGCTGATCCCAATGTCTCCTGCTTCCTTCTGGGTGGGATGGCCCTGGCAGGAAGATCTCCTAGGGTTCCCACAGATCCCGGCTCTGACCATGGCTCTGTTCTTCTCTCTTCCAGCCCTTCAAACCCAGAGGCATGACAGCAGCCCGTCATGCTCTAACCTGCAAAATGAAGCCCGGTTTCCCCAAAAAGCTCAACAACTGGGGACGTCTTCTGAAACCAGTGAACCAGTGTCCCAAGAACACACCGGGAGACACTGAAGAGGACACCATCTCTCAGTGCTGCTGGAGCTCCACGCACAGCTGAGGCTGAGCACAATTCCCATGGCTTCAGACCTTTCCCTGTTTGTAGTTAGCTCCCTCCCTCCAGCCCTCAGACCCTGCCCATGCCCTTTTTTTTCCTCCACTCTCCAACCCTTTTGACAGCTCTTTCCATCCCAGCCCTCAAACCCTGCCCATCCCCCCTTATTCCCACCCAGCTCATCCCTTTCCTTCGACTTTCATTAATAAACACTTTGGCTTCTTCACTTCACCTGCATCTCTGTGGAGCTGAACCGGCGTAAAAACCTGAGCCCTGGCACACACAGGCCCCTTCTGCCGTCCTCTTCCGCGCCGTCTTTTGTGCAGAGACACAGAGGAGCGAGGCCGCGTCAGGCTGGAAAGGTGCCTGTGCTGAAGGTCCAGTTCCACAACACTGTGGAGTTTAAGGTCCAACTGAGCAGCCTGAAGCTCCTGGATTTAGGAAGAGCCAACCTGAGTATGCTCTGAACCCAGCTGTGAGGGATTCCATGGCAAGCATCTACAGAGGGCAAAGGAGCTTGGAATGCTGAAAGCTTTCAAGAATGGCTTCCTGAAAGCACAGCAGTGCTCCATGCTTGCACAGGGTCAGGGAGAGGGCAGAAGCAGAGACCATCAGGCCTTAACAGGGAGCTTTGGGTGTGCCTAAGGGCAAGTGAAGCAGCAGCAGCATGGTGGCCGAGACTCGGACGCGTGACCGAGCCAATGACCCGAGCGCCATCAGGCAGTGCCGGGATCCTGGCTGCGGTTCTGGTCCCCAGAGCTGAGGAATCGCAGCCCCTGCCTCAGAGCCTGTCAGAAAGCCAAGCAAGTGAGAGCAGAGGGAGGGCAGCCTTCCAGTCTCTCCTGGGCATGGCCACAAAGCAGCCCCTGCTTCTCCTTCCTCCGCCTGTGTTTGGGGCGTGCTGATGGCAGCGCCAGCCAGGCTGTGCTCTGTGTTCCAAAGGCTGTGGAGAGCGGGCATGAAAAGTGCTGTGTGCACAGTGGAGAGTCCTGGAAGGTGCTGGCAGGAGCGTCCTGCGGGAACAGGGCTCTGGTCTCTGGCCGGGAAGAGCCTGGTTTTGCTGCTGTGAGCGCAGGCAGGCGTCGAGGCAGGTGAAGAGGCGGCGGGCAGCTTGTGTTTGTAGCGGGTCTGGGGCTGCATGTGCGAACCTCCACCTGGAATCACACTGGGGGAAATCCCAGCTAGAGCTGGAGCGCCTGTCCAGAAAGGACCAGAAGGAATTCAGCCTTGCCAGGGTTTCTTAAGAGTGTGTTGGTGTTCCCCAGGAAAGGTACACATTTGGGGAAACGCCTCTGGGGGAAGGGGGCTTGCTGCGGAAGGAAAGTGCTTTCCTAGGAGCTCCCGGTGCTGTCGGAGCAACTGTCCCCCTTTGGCTCTCTGTGGTCCTTTCAGTCCTTGAGGCCTGTTGCACTTGGCAGATGGACAAGGGAAGGGAGAAGGCTGTGAAGAGCGGGTTTGGAATCCACCTGGACCTGCGGAGACCAAGGCCAACACCTGCAGCAGGGTGTGTTCCCCCCCTTTGGACACAGGTGTGAGCAGGAGCATCACTGTCCAGATGCCAGCCCCAAAGCTGTCGTTGAGAGCTGTGAATTCAAAGGCCTTCACGCACACACCTCTCACATCTTACCTGTCTGCTGTGTTTCAACTCTTGGCAATATGCATTTGCCTCTTGTTTGCTGGAAGCTGCTGCAGCCCAGAGGGTCCGCACCGAGCTGGGCTGTGTGGGCCAGGCGGCACGGAGAGTCTTGGCTGATCTTGGGGTGTCCGTGGCCTCAGAAAAGGCTTGGAAGGTTTGCCTCCCAAGGCGCCATGCTCACTGGCTCTCCCTGTGCATCTTGGAGAGAACAAGGCAGGCATTGCTGGCAGCTGGGCATTAGCAGGCCTTCAAATGGGGGCGTGTTGTGGAGCAGGCCCAGCTGAGACACCCTGAGAGGAGCCCAGCGCTCCTTGCCCCTCTCCGCACACACGTGAGCCTTGTCTGCTGTCGGGATGACCCCGGCTGTGTCAGGGGGTGCTGCTACGTGGACACGAGACAGCCGGTCCTGTCCTGCTGGGTGCCAGCAGTGCATCGCAGCAGTCCTGCATTCCCGTCAGGATGCCGGCCAAGAGAGGTTCTGGAAGCTGATTTGAAGCTTGCGCGGGTGCCTACAGGTCAAGGCCAAGGGCGTTCTCTCAGGATAGAGCAGTCCTGAGAGGTCTCTAGAATTCAAAGAAATCAGCAGACAAATGCATTGTCCACCAAAAGCTCTTTGATTGGCAGGAGGTTAGGGCTCTGCTCCCCACCACAAGGCTTCTTTGCCACGTCCAGATTTCAGTGGCTTTCTGTAGGAATTCTATCAAAAATACCTTCCGTCTTTAGACTGCTGAGGCGATTCCATAGGCAGGGGCTTAGAAAGAAACACATTGCGCCAGAATCCTAGACTTGAAGCTAATGTCCACCTGCTGGCCAGGAGGAGTCTCAACGCACCAAAGCAGCTCATCTTCCTCACCCCTTCCCTGCACAGGGCTGATTCTGTAGCCGCCCTTAGGTCTTCCCCAAGGCTATGGCTAAAGCTTTTTGTCAAGTCACTCTCTTGCCAAGTTAGGCTTCCAGGTTTTTCTTATGTTAACTGGTGCTAAGTACTTCTGGATATCTGTGCTAAGTACTCTTTCCTTCTGTCAATTGCCTGTGCTTCCTTACATCAAACAAAGGCCTTGTTTCATTCCTAAATGTGCCTGATGCTGGCCCAAGTTTTTGGCACTGCTTGCTTTCCTGTGGCATGCTCTACCTCCCCTGAGAGTAAAGAGGGAGCTGGAGAAGGAGCTTGCCAGGCTGCTCTCCATCCTTTACCAGCAGTCCTGCTTAAGCGGACAAGTCCGAGCTGAGCACAAATGGAACAGCCGAGCACGGGAAGGGTGGGTGGGAAGGATGATCCAGGAACCGTAGGCCTGGCAGCCTGAGCTTGCTGCCGGGGAAGGCCTTGGAGCACATCCTCCTGAGTGCCATCCCACGGCACGTGCAGGGAACCAAGGGGTGAGAAAGCTCTGCGGAGGGATGGGGACAGCTGCGGGTCTTGGCAGGGCGTTGAGCTGGGGTTAGTGTTGCTGGGCGTGTTGGGGAAGGAGTCGTCTGGAAGAGGAGAGGTCTAGGCTGGAACTGGAGTCACTTTGAAGGCACCACCTGTGGTATGGCACAGCTTTGGTTATGGAGGACAGAAGGAATAGCTGGGACTTTTTCTCTTAGTCATCCTGCTTCTCCTGCAGAGAAGAGGAGGGGAGAGCTGTGCTTTCTTGGCCACTTAGATATCTGTAGCAGGGGCAGGATTAGGCCTTTTGCAATCTACTCCTTTGTTTGGGCTGCTTTTGTAACACTGAGTGGACTTTCATTCGTGAAGAGCTTTTATTCCTTAAGAGAATTAGGCTCTTAACATGCCTTCCTAGAAAAATGTTTGAAACCAAAGCAAGGCCTTTATTTTGCCTCTGTGTGGTCTTCTGCTTTGTAAAGTGACATTCAGTGGATGACCTTAAGGCAAATGTGTTGCTGCTTTGAGGTGGGAAGGAAACTTCCAAATCTATCAGGTTCTCAGGCCATTGCTATTAATTTAGGAAGTTTGCAACTTTTTGGAACTACTTGAGTTGAGTAATGGGAAGAAAAGCTTTCCTGAATTGAAGATTCTTAAATGCCAGATCCTTCTCTGCCTTTGCTGCCAGGGTGATTTTGTGCTTCAGGAAATGGCTCCAAGTAGAAAACAATTTCAGCATGGAGTAACAGCTTCTGACAGAGTGCAACAGTTGCCAGCACTTGCTCCAGGTGCTCCTGCCCACATGCCCTGTAGGAAGGAGCACGGCCCCCAGCGCACATTGGCTTTGGCTGCCCTGTGGCAGAGAAGCGCCCCGGGGCACAGGTCTCTGGGGCAGGAGATGACACCAGCACTGCCAGGGCTCGGGGGGCAGCAGCTCTGCTTGGGCGGGGGCTCCGTCACACCTGCCGGTTTCAGCGCTCCCCTGGCCCCAGGGCTCAGAGCAGCATCCGTGCCCTGGCCCACACGTTCCTCGTCTGCGTCACACCCGCGGGTTTAGGACGGCCAGCGGATGGGGACGTGTCCCAGGGAGGCCGTGCCAGCTTTACTGTGCAAGGCCCCGTGCCCTTCCCGCTGCGGCCGCGTCGGCAGCCCTGGGGGCTCCTTCTGCTGCCCTGGGCCCGCAGAGCCGGGCAGCGTTTGCCCACGGTTTGAGCCGCTCCGAAAGATGCTGTCTCAGGGCTGTCTTCGACACTTGGGGTGAGGGATTCCTTCCAACCTGGGCCACCTTGGCTGGGCTGGGGGTGGCCCCAGGGCAGGTGGCAGTGTGTGCATTGGCCCTTTGTGACACGGTGCAGCAGCGGGGTCACCATGGCATGGAACGGGACAGGGTGTCAAAGGACCCTTTGTGACCCGTGGTGACATAGGTGCTGGCGGTGACTCAGCCAGGCCACAGTGCTCGGAGCAGGCGACGGGACAGGACGGGATAGAGCGGTGTCGTGAGGAGCCCCCCCAAGGCACACTCATTCCCGTCTGATCCGGAGCTTTTCCGAGGCGGTATTCCTAGAGGTGACCTCGAGGCCAGACCACAGGACTTGGTGACCTGTGGCCTACCCGAGGCTTCTCTTTTGCACGTACCATCGAGGACTTGTTGACTCAGAGCTCTTCTGAGCCATCTCTCTAGAAGGCGCCCTCAACACCACACTCTGGCATGGCGGGCAGATTTCTTGGCCTCTTCAAAGTCTTCAGGGGGGAAAGAAAGCAGGGCCGTGGAGCACAACGGCCTGAAGAGCCAGAGCAGTTCCAGCCAGTGCAGGATGGTGAGTGGCAGAACTGGGCCACAGGGCTGATAGCTGCAGCCAGCTTGGCTCCGTCCTCTCCCACCTGTTGTGGACATGCCCAAGGACAGGACGGAAGAGGGGCTGGGGCTGAACCTGGCAGTGCCCAATCTCCATCCCCTGGGGCATCCCGGGGCAGTCCCAGCCTGGGGAGGACAGGGCTGGGCTGTGTTCTCCGGCCTCTCCCACAGCCCCTCAGCACTGCCTGCTCTCGCTCTTTGCCAGATGCAGCCACGGACGGCACACAAGAGCACAGGCCTGCCAGTGGCCGCTTCCGCAGGACACTGAAGGTACCTGCAGCCCTCCCCACCTGGGCTGGGCCTGCTGTCACTGCTCGGCCGAGCACCGCGCTTGGAGCGCTCCACGGAACATCCCTGGCTTTGTTCCCCTGCAGATGTTCCCGAAATTCCTGCGCATTCGGCGTAGGAACACCAGCAGCACTGCAACTGCAGGTACAGCCAAGCTTAACTCCAGGCTGACCAGCTGCCAGGAAGAGCCTGATGTCAGCACAAATTTGACTGCACGCTCAGAAAATTTTGTCACTGCAGTGAATGATCTCCGGGCGAAGGCTGTCGTCATGGAAATGACCGAGGGCACGACCATCACAGACACTGCCACCAGAATGACTCAAGGCCTCCCAAATACTGACAGCACCCCCACTCCCACCATGACTCATGCTCCCACCGTGGATTTTTTCGAGGAGCGTTCTGTTTCTCCTCAGCAGCGGGTAAGCAGCCTGGGGCCAGGGCTGGAGGCCTCCCAGGATTGTGTGTCCCCTCCAGCCACTGGGTCCTCTCAGCCTCTGAAGCCATTAGAGTACTGTGGGAAGGGAAGCTGGAGAAGTTGCTCCCTTAGACAGTGCTCCAAGTCTTCCCCATGCCTCCTCCAGGTACCAGCCATTGTTAGGAATGTTCACCAGAGACTAGCATCCCATGTCACTGTGGATGCCGGGATGCAAACTGACATTGTGAGGCTGGCTGACGAACACCCAGCGGACGTGGTGCTGACCCTCCTGCGCTGTGCCCCAACATGTGACAGGTATGGGCTCACCTGCCTTGAGAGCTCAGGGCTCACCGGCCTTTAGGGCCGTGGCCCTGCCCGGCCTGTGCAATGGGCTCTGCCAGACAGGCAGACAGGTCCAGGACCCTCGGGCCCCTCTGTTTCCTGAGCCTGCTGCCATGCTCCCTCCCTGCCCTTCAGGGCACCGGGGCTCTGTCCCCTGGCCCCCAGACCCGCACAGGGCATGGTAGTGTGGCTGAGATGTCCCTCTGACAAAGAGCTCTGATCCCACAGAGCTGCTGCCATGATGTGGAGAACCATAGGCTCATCGAGTTCCACGGTGGAGAAGGTGCTGCCAACACTCCTCAGTGTGATGGAGGACTGGCCTCTGTCTCGCATGTTCACCTCTGATGGGGACAACGAGGACGTCTTTGC
The DNA here is from genome assembly GCF_029207755.1 of Chamaea fasciata. Taxonomy (NCBI): domain Eukaryota; kingdom Metazoa; phylum Chordata; class Aves; order Passeriformes; family Sylviidae; genus Chamaea; species Chamaea fasciata. Next base: position 1,071,500 of record NW_027094135.1, on the reverse strand, counting down.
TCTGGCTGTGAGTTCCTGGGCATTTGCTCACCCCCAGGTCGCCTCTCCAGCAGCTCTCCATCCTCTCCCTGCCTCAGGCCCTGGGCTGAAACCTGGGCCAAGGGCAGGCTCAGGGGGCACCAGGCCTGCTGCTCCCCCTGCGTCTCCCCTGGGGCCCTGCCACATGGACACCTCAGCACTGAGCGCTCTCCTCGGCAACTTCTTTTGCAGGCAACTCTGGTGGTGTGGGTGATTGTCCAGGTGCCTGAGTGCCACGAGGCACTGATCCTTTATTCCTCCCGCCTCTTTGTGGCTCTGCTTTTCCATGTTGTCATCACCACGCAGCAGATGCCACCACAGGAAGTCGATCGCTTCTGGAGAGCATGCCGAGAGGAACACCGCCTTCCCAGCGACCCCAACAGGTCTCCGCCCTCCTGTCCTTCCCATGTCCTTGTGGCCAGTCCCAGTGCTCCCAGTGTGACCCGGGCTTTGCTCTGCACACAGGTTTACAGTGCAGGCCATGAAGTCCCTGCTCTGCCGGCTGGAGTGTGACAAGGAGGTGATCGCTGTGGAGTCCAAGCATGGCTGGGACACACTGCCCTGTGCTGACACCCAGCACTATGCTATGGCTCTGCTGGCCAGGTGAGACCCCCTTCTCCCTGCTGTCCCTGGAATTTGTGCCCTGTGCCCGGGCTGCCCCACACAGTCCCTGTGGTCGTGGGCCAGAGGGCCTCGTCACTTTAGGGATGGCCGAGCAGACTGGAAAAGGCTGGGAGAGGAGGGTGCACAGGAGTGGCCGCCTCCCAAAGTACCCACGTCCCCTGCAGGGATGCTGGGGAAAGACTGCACCTCTATGAGTCAGTCCTGAGAAAAGTGTGCCCCCCCACCTCAGGCTCTTTGTTCCTTTTTGCCCCTGACAGGGAGATGTGCCATGTCTCAATCCCTTTGTCTTCCTGCGTCGCAACCCACTTGCTCCGGCTCCTCAGCACTGAGAAGCCAGGCTGCGATCTGCCTCTCCTGGCATTCCTTGTGGAGGTGAGCCTGAAGGCCAGCGCGGCCTCGCTGAGCTGCCTCCCAGCTCTCTGCCCTCTCGCAGCTGCATCCCTGACCTGGGATGGAACCAGCGCCCTGTGCTGCTGCCTGGGGCTGGCCCTGTGCACTTCTGGGCTCCTGCCAGCCGGGCCCTGTGCCACTGCCCTCTGCCTTTCAGGTCCTGGAGTGCCTGGACTTTACTAAATGTGGTGGCTGGGCCCTGATAGTCGTGTCGAGTTACCTGCAGATCGAGCGCAGGCAGATGTGTCGCCTGGCGCTCAGAGGCCTCCTGGTGCTCAGCAAGGATCCCCTGATGGTGAGAAAGGGGCAGCAGCTGAAGCTGCACTGGGGAGAGCAGCCCCATGGGCTGGCTGGGCTTCAGGAGCTGAGGCAGCTGCTCCCAGCTCTCCTGCCTCAGCTGCCCGAGTGCTTTGGGACGGGCCTTTGGTCTCTGGGCCCTGCGGCAGCAGGCTGGGCTTGCAGTGCCAGGGCGCTGTCGCTGGTGCAGCTGCTGACGGCTTCACAGCGCAGCCTTGTGTTCCACACAGGCCAGAAAAATGTGCTGTCTGTCTCAAAGCTTTGTGGATCTGCTGGGCGATGAAGATGGAGTGGTGGTTGCCCTGACCCTCCGTGTGCTTACTGATATGCTGAAGAACGAAGGCATCCTGATATCCAGCACCACCGCCCCGAAGCTGGCTGAGGCACTCCTGGCGCTCTTTAACAATGTAAGGTTCTGCAACTCAAGCCACAGGCATTGGGTGCTGCCCAGAAACTTTGCGCTGTCTGCATTTTCAGGCCTTTGCCTAGGTGGGCCTGGAGTAATTGGTGTAATCGGTGCTTAGGTTTTTTCCTTTCCTCTAGGAAAATAGCTTCATGCAACTGCTCTCCATTGACCTCTTCCGTAAGGTGATGGAGGTGGTAGTGGATGAGGGAAAAGAACCCCTGAAGACAATTGTCAACAAGAGCCTGCACCTCCTTTTAATCTACTGCCGTGATGAGAACCGGCGTGTGGCAAATGTGAGGTTTTGGGCATCCCTGGGAGGGGGCTCAGCCACCTCCTGCCCTGGTGCCACGCAGGCTGCGTCCTCCTCCAGGCCTTGGCACAGGGATGCGGGTCCTTGTGCCCTGGGCTGTGGTGCCATCTCTGCATCTCTGCTGCTCTTCAGGCCTCTCGGGAAACCCTGCATTGTGCGGCCAAGTTCCTGGAGTGGAGGGATCTGGAGGAGCTACCGACCAAGGAAGATCTGTTGAATATCGATGAGTGTAAGGTAAGGATGGCTTGGAGAAGTGCCAGCCTCAGCCTGGAGAAGATCCGTGGCCGCGGGGCTGGCAGCCGTGGCCCCTGCCCAGCGCTGCACCCAGGGGCTCCGGCCTGCGCCCCACACGCCGCTCCCTTCCCTGGGCCCCGCGGGCTCTTCTCCAGGCTCCTGCGGCCCCGAGCCGGGTGCCCGTGGAGTCCCGGCCCAGCGGGGCTGCGGGGCGGGGCGGCAGCGCCGCTCCCCGGGCAGCAGCCGGCCCTCTGCCCCCTCCAGAGCCCGGCACCAGCGGCTGCTGGCCGCGCCTCAGGGCCGTGCGGGCAGGGGAGGCCGGGGCTGGGCGCGGCCAGAGCCCGGCCCAGGGGCTGAGCCCGCGCCAACCCTTCCCTCCTGCCGCTCTCTCCAGCTGGCAGACGACAGGAGCCGAGCAGCCGAGCACCTGCAGAACCCACAGGAGTCCCTGCTGGAGGCGACCATGGGGTTCATCGGTAAGCCACGAGCCCGGGCTCCCTCCCCGGCCCGCCGCAGCTCGGCCCCGGCCCCGGCTGCTGCCCCGGCTGCAGCGGCATCCGGGCCCGGCGCCGTGGAGCCCCGCCTGCCCTCGGGGCTGCTGCCGCCCTCTGGCAGCCGTGCCCTGGGGCGGCAGCAGGCGGCAAGGGCCCGGGCTGAGCCCTGCCGGGGCAGGAGGCCGTGTGGCCACAGGGCTGGCAGCGGCGCTGGCAGGGAGCCGTGCCGCTGGGGCCGTGACACGCTCTGTGTTCACAGGCATGGCCGTGCGGTTGATGAGGATGTAGCAGGGAGAGCTCCAGCTCATCGCCAGGGGTGAGTGAGGGCAGCGGGTTGTCAGCGGCTCTGTCTGGCGGGGGAAGCTGCGCTGCCTGGGCCGAGAGCTGCAGTCCCCGGCTGTGGAGGGCTTTGCTCCTTGTGTGGACGAGGGCTGGAGAGGGCACAACACACAGAGATTTCAGGGGCACGTGGGGGATTCGTGGCAAGCACCTTCTGGCTGATCCCAATGTCTCCTGCTTCCTTCTGGGTGGGATGGCCCTGGCAGGAAGATCTCCTAGGGTTCCCACAGATCCCGGCTCTGACCATGGCTCTGTTCTTCTCTCTTCCAGCCCTTCAAACCCAGAGGCATGACAGCAGCCCGTCATGCTCTAACCTGCAAAATGAAGCCCGGTTTCCCCAAAAAGCTCAACAACTGGGGACGTCTTCTGAAACCAGTGAACCAGTGTCCCAAGAACACACCGGGAGACACTGAAGAGGACACCATCTCTCAGTGCTGCTGGAGCTCCACGCACAGCTGAGGCTGAGCACAATTCCCATGGCTTCAGACCTTTCCCTGTTTGTAGTTAGCTCCCTCCCTCCAGCCCTCAGACCCTGCCCATGCCCTTTTTTTTCCTCCACTCTCCAACCCTTTTGACAGCTCTTTCCATCCCAGCCCTCAAACCCTGCCCATCCCCCCTTATTCCCACCCAGCTCATCCCTTTCCTTCGACTTTCATTAATAAACACTTTGGCTTCTTCACTTCACCTGCATCTCTGTGGAGCTGAACCGGCGTAAAAACCTGAGCCCTGGCACACACAGGCCCCTTCTGCCGTCCTCTTCCGCGCCGTCTTTTGTGCAGAGACACAGAGGAGCGAGGCCGCGTCAGGCTGGAAAGGTGCCTGTGCTGAAGGTCCAGTTCCACAACACTGTGGAGTTTAAGGTCCAACTGAGCAGCCTGAAGCTCCTGGATTTAGGAAGAGCCAACCTGAGTATGCTCTGAACCCAGCTGTGAGGGATTCCATGGCAAGCATCTACAGAGGGCAAAGGAGCTTGGAATGCTGAAAGCTTTCAAGAATGGCTTCCTGAAAGCACAGCAGTGCTCCATGCTTGCACAGGGTCAGGGAGAGGGCAGAAGCAGAGACCATCAGGCCTTAACAGGGAGCTTTGGGTGTGCCTAAGGGCAAGTGAAGCAGCAGCAGCATGGTGGCCGAGACTCGGACGCGTGACCGAGCCAATGACCCGAGCGCCATCAGGCAGTGCCGGGATCCTGGCTGCGGTTCTGGTCCCCAGAGCTGAGGAATCGCAGCCCCTGCCTCAGAGCCTGTCAGAAAGCCAAGCAAGTGAGAGCAGAGGGAGGGCAGCCTTCCAGTCTCTCCTGGGCATGGCCACAAAGCAGCCCCTGCTTCTCCTTCCTCCGCCTGTGTTTGGGGCGTGCTGATGGCAGCGCCAGCCAGGCTGTGCTCTGTGTTCCAAAGGCTGTGGAGAGCGGGCATGAAAAGTGCTGTGTGCACAGTGGAGAGTCCTGGAAGGTGCTGGCAGGAGCGTCCTGCGGGAACAGGGCTCTGGTCTCTGGCCGGGAAGAGCCTGGTTTTGCTGCTGTGAGCGCAGGCAGGCGTCGAGGCAGGTGAAGAGGCGGCGGGCAGCTTGTGTTTGTAGCGGGTCTGGGGCTGCATGTGCGAACCTCCACCTGGAATCACACTGGGGGAAATCCCAGCTAGAGCTGGAGCGCCTGTCCAGAAAGGACCAGAAGGAATTCAGCCTTGCCAGGGTTTCTTAAGAGTGTGTTGGTGTTCCCCAGGAAAGGTACACATTTGGGGAAACGCCTCTGGGGGAAGGGGGCTTGCTGCGGAAGGAAAGTGCTTTCCTAGGAGCTCCCGGTGCTGTCGGAGCAACTGTCCCCCTTTGGCTCTCTGTGGTCCTTTCAGTCCTTGAGGCCTGTTGCACTTGGCAGATGGACAAGGGAAGGGAGAAGGCTGTGAAGAGCGGGTTTGGAATCCACCTGGACCTGCGGAGACCAAGGCCAACACCTGCAGCAGGGTGTGTTCCCCCCCTTTGGACACAGGTGTGAGCAGGAGCATCACTGTCCAGATGCCAGCCCCAAAGCTGTCGTTGAGAGCTGTGAATTCAAAGGCCTTCACGCACACACCTCTCACATCTTACCTGTCTGCTGTGTTTCAACTCTTGGCAATATGCATTTGCCTCTTGTTTGCTGGAAGCTGCTGCGGCCCAGAGGGTCCGCACCGAGCTGGGCTGTGTGGGCCAGGCGGCACGGAGAGTCTTGGCTGATCTTGGGGTGTCCGTGGCCTCAGAAAAGGCTTGGAAGGTTTGCCTCCCAAGGCGCCCTGCTCACTGGCTCTCCCTGTGCATCTTGGAGAGAACAAGGCAGGCATTGCTGGCAGCTGGGCATTAGCAGGCCTTCAAATGGGGGCGTGTTGTGGAGCAGGCCCAGCTGAGACACCCTGAGAGGAGCCCAGCGCTCCTTGCCCCTCTCCGCACACACGTGAGCCTTGTCTGCTGTCGGGATGACCCCGGCTGTGTCAGGGGGTGCTGCTACGTGGACACGAGACAGCCGGTCCTGTCCTGCTGGGTGCCAGCAGTGCATCGCAGCAGTCCTGCATTCCCGTCAGGATGCCGGCCAAGAGAGGTTCTGGAAGCTGATTTGAAGCTTGCGCGGGTGCCTACAGGTCAAGGCCAAGGGCGTTCTCTCAGGATAGAGCAGTCCTGAGAGGTCTCTAGAATTCAAAGAAATCAGCAGACAAATGCATTGTCCACCAAAAGCTCTTTGATTGGCAGGAGGTTAGGGCTCTGCTCCCCACCACAAGGCTTCTTTGCCACGTCCAGATTTCAGTGGCTTTCTGTAGGAATTCTATCAAAAATACCTTCCGTCTTTAGACTGCTGAGGCGATTCCATAGGCAGGGGCTTAGAAAGAAGCACATTGCGCCAGAATCCTAGACTTGAAGCTAATGTCCACCTGCTGGCCAGGAGGAGTCTCAACGCACCAAAGCAGCTCATCTTCCTCACCCCTTCCCTGCACAGGGCTGATTCTGTAGCCGCCCTTAGGTCTTCCCCAAGGCTATGGCTAAAGCTTTTTGTCAAGTCACTCTCTTGCCAAGTTAGGCTTCCAGGTTTTTCTTATGTTAACTGGTGCTAAGTACTTCTGGATATCTGTGCTAAGTACTCTTTCCTTCTGTCAATTGCCTGTGCTTCCTTACATCAAACAAAGGCCTTGTTTCATTCCTAAATGTGCCTGATGCTGGCCCAAGTTTTTGGCACTGCTTGCTTTCCTGTGGCATGCTCTACCTCCCCTGAGAGTAAAGAGGGAGCTGGAGAAGGAGCTTGCCAGGCTGCTCTCCATCCTTTACCAGCAGTCCTGCTTAAGCGGACAAGTCCGAGCTGAGCACAAATGGAACAGCCGAGCACGGGAAGGGTGGGTGGGAAGGATGATCCAGGAACCGTAGGCCTGGCAGCCTGAGCTTGCTGCCGGGGAAGGCCTTGGAGCACATCCTCCTGAGTGCCATCCCACGGCACGTGCAGGGAACCAAGGGGTGAGAAAGCTCTGCGGAGGGATGGGGACAGCTGCGGGTCTTGGCAGGGCGTTGAGCTGGGGTTAGTGTTGCTGGGCGTGTTGGGGAAGGAGTCGTCTGGAAGAGGAGAGGTCTAGGCTGGAACTGGAGTCACTTTGAAGGCACCACCTGTGGTATGGCACAGCTTTGGTTATGGAGGACAGAAGGAATAGCTGGGACTTTTTCTCTTAGTCATCCTGCTTCTCCTGCAGAGAAGAGGAGGGGAGAGCTGTGCTTTCTTGGCCACTTAGATATCTGTAGCAGGGGCAGGATTAGGCCTTTTGCAATCTACTCCTTTGTTTGGGCTGCTTTTGTAACACTGAGTGGACTTTCATTCGTGAAGAGCTTTTATTCCTTAAGAGAATTAGGCTCTTAACATGCCTTCCTAGAAAAATGTTTGAAACCAAAGCAAGGCCTTTATTTTGCCTCTGTGTGGTCTTCTGCTTTGTAAAGTGACATTCAGTGGATGACCTTAAGGCAAATGTGTTGCTGCTTTGAGGTGGGAAGGAAACTTCCAAATCTATCAGGTTCTCAGGCCATTGCTATTAATTTAGGAAGTTTGCAACTTTTTGGAACTACTTGAGTTGAGTAATGGGAAGAAAAGCTTTCCTGAATTGAAGATTCTTAAATGCCAGATCCTTCTCTGCCTTTGCTGCCAGGGTGATTTTGTGCTTCAGGAAATGGCTCCAAGTAGAAAACAATTTCAGCATGGAGTAACAGCTTCTGACAGAGTGCAACAGTTGCCAGCACTTGCTCCAGGTGCTCCTGCCCACATGCCCTGTAGGAAGGAGCACGGCCCCCAGCGCACATTGGCTTTGGCTGCCCTGTGGCAGAGAAGCGCCCCGGGGCACAGGTCTCTGGGGCAGGAGATGACACCAGCACTGCCAGGGCTCGGGGGGCAGCAGCTCTGCTTGGGCGGGGGCTCCGTCACACCTGCCGGTTTCAGCGCTCCCCTGGCCCCAGGGCTCAGAGCAGCATCCGTGCCCTGGCCCACACGTTCCTCGTCTGCGTCACACCCGCGGGTTTAGGACGGCCAGCGGATGGGGACGTGTCCCAGGGAGGCCGTGCCAGCTTTACTGTGCAAGGCCCCGTGCCCTTCCCGCTGCGGCCGCGTCGGCAGCCCTGGGGGCTCCTTCTGCTGCCCTGGGCCCGCAGAGCCGGGCAGCGTTTGCCCACGGTTTGAGCCGCTCCGAAAGATGCTGTCTCAGGGCTGTCTTCGACACTTGGGGTGAGGGATTCCTTCCAACCTGGGCCACCTTGGCTGGGCTGGGGGTGGCCCCAGGGCAGGTGGCAGTGTGTGCATTGGCCCTTTGTGACACGGTGCAGCAGCGGGGTCACCATGGCATGGAACGGGACAGGGTGTCAAAGGACCCTTTGTGACCCGTGGTGACATAGGTGCTGGCGGTGACTCAGCCAGGCCACAGTGCTCGGAGCAGGCGACGGGACAGGACGGGATAGAGCGGTGTCGTGAGGAGCCCCCCCAAGGCACACTCATTCCCGTCTGATCCGGAGCTTTTCCGAGGCGGTATTCCTAGAGGTGACCTCGAGGCCAGACCACAGGACTTGGTGACCTGTGGCCTACCCGAGGCTTCTCTTTTGCACGTACCATCGAGGACTTGTTGACTCAGAGCTCTTCTGAGCCATCTCTCTAGAAGGCGCCCTCAACACCACACTCTGGCATGGCGGGCAGATTTCTTGGCCTCTTCAAAGTCTTCAGGGGGGAAAGAAAGCAAGGCCGTGGAGCACAACGGCCTGAAGAGCCAGAGCAGTTCCAGCCAGTGCAGGACGGTGAGTGGCAGAACTGGGCCACAGGGCTGATAGCTGCAGCCAGCTTGGCTCCGTCCTCTCCCACCTGTTGTGGACATGCCCAAGGACAGGACGGAAGAGGGGCTGGGGCTGAACCTGGCAGTGCCCAATCTCCATCCCCTGGGGCATCCCGGGGCAGTCCCAGCCTGGGGAGGACAGGGCTGGGCTGTGTTCTCCGGCCTCTCCCACAGCCCCTCAGCACTGCCTGCTCTCGCTCTTTGCCAGATGCAGCCACGGACGGCACACAAGAGCACAGGCCTGCCAGTGGCCGCTTCCGCAGGACACTGAAGGTACCTGCAGCCCTCCCCACCTGGGCTGGGCCTGCTGTCACTGCTCGGCCGAGCACCGCGCTTGGAGCGCTCCACGGAACATCCCTGGCTTTGTTCCCCTGCAGATGTTCCCGAAATTCCTGCGCATTCGGCGTAGGAACACCAGCAGCACTGCAACTGCAGGTACAGCCAAGCTTAACTCCAGGCTGACCAGCTGCCAGGAAGAGCCTGATGTCAGCACAAATTTGACTGCACGCTCAGAAAATTTTGTCACTGCAGTGAATGATCTCCGGGCGAAGGCTGTCGTCATGGAAATGACCAAGGGCACGACCATCACAGACACTGCCACCAGAATGACTCAAGGCCTCCCAAATACTGACAGCACCCCCACTCCCACCATGACTCATGCTCCCACCGTGGATTTTTTCGAGGAGCGTTCTGTTTCTCCTCAGCAGCGGGTAAGCAGCCTGGGGCCAGGGCTGGAGGCCTCCCAGGATTGTGTGTCCCCTCCAGCCACTGGGTCCTCTCAGCCTCTGAAGCCATTAGAGTACTGTGGGAAGGGAAGCTGGAGAAGTTGCTCCCTTAGACAGTGCTCCAAGTCTTCCCCATGCCTCCTCCAGGTACCAGCCATTGTTAGGAATGTTCACCAGAGACTAGCATCCCATGTCACTGTGGATGCCGGGATGCAAACTGACATTGTGAGGCTGGCTGACGAACACCCAGCGGACGTGGTGCTGACCCTCCTGCGCTGTGCCCCAACATGTGACAGGTATGGGCTCACCTGCCTTGAGAGCTCAGGGCTCACCGGCCTTTAGGGCCGTGGCCCTGCCCGGCCTGTGCAATGGGCTCTGCCAGACAGGCAGACAGGTCCAGGACCCTCGGGCCCCTCTGTTTCCTGAGCCTGCTGCCATGCTCCCTCCCTGCCCTTCAGGGCACCGGGGCTCTGTCCCCTGGCCCCCAGACCCGCACAGGGCATGGTAGTGTGGCTGAGATGTCCCTCTGACAAAGAGCTCTGATCCCACAGAGCTGCTGCCATGATGTGGAGAACCATAGGCTCATCGAGTTCCACGGTGGAGAAGGTGCTGCCAACACTCCTCAGTGTGATGGAGGACTGGCCTCTGTCTCGCATGTTCACCTCTGATGGGGACAACGAGGACGTCTTTGCTCTGGCTGTGAGTTCCTGGGCATTTGCTCACCCCCAGGTCGCCTCTCCAGCAGCTCTCCATCCTCTCCCTGCCTCAGGCCCTGGGCTGAAACCTGGGCCAAGGGCAGGCTCAGGGGGCACCAGGCCTGCTGCTCCCCCTGCGTCTCCCCTGGGGCCCTGCCACATGGACACCTCAGCACTGAGCGCTCTCCTCGGCAACTTCTTTTGCAGGCAACTCTGGTGGTGTGGGTGATTGTCCAGGTGCCTGAGTGCCACGAGGCACTGATCCTTTATTCCTCCCGCCTCTTTGTGGCTCTGCTTTTCCATGTTGTCATCACCACGCAGCAGATGCCACCACAGGAAGTCGATCGCTTCTGGAGAGCATGCCGAGAGGAACACCGCCTTCCCAGCGACCCCAACAGGTCTCCGCCCTCCTGTCCTTCCCATGTCCTTGTGGCCAGTCCCAGTGCTCCCAGTGTGACCCGGGCTTTGCTCTGCACACAGGTTTACAGTGCAGGCCATGAAGTCCCTGCTCTGCCGGCTGGAGTGTGACAAGGAGGTGATCGCTGTGGAGTCCAAGCATGGCTGGGACACACTGCCCTGTGCTGACACCCAGCACTATGCTATGGCTCTGCTGGCCAGGTGAGACCCCCTTCTCCCTGCTGTCCCTGGAATTTGTGCCCTGTGCCCGGGCTGCCCCACACAGTCCCTGTGGTCGTGGGCCAGAGGGCCTCGTCACTTTAGGGATGGCCGAGCAGACTGGAAAAGGCTGGGAGAGGAGGGTGCACAGGAGTGGCCGCCTCCCAAAGTACCCACGTCCCCTGCAGGGATGCTGGGGAAAGACTGCACCTCTATGAGTCAGTCCTGAGAAAAGTGTGCCCCCCCACCTCAGGCTCTTTGTTCCTTTTTGCCCCTGACAGGGAGATGTGCCATGTCTCAATCCCTTTGTCTTCCTGCGTCGCAACCCACTTGCTCCGGCTCCTCAGCACTGAGAAGCCAGGCTGCGATCTGCCTCTCCTGGCATTCCTTGTGGAGGTGAGCCTGAAGGCCAGCGCGGCCTCGCTGAGCTGCCTCCCAGCTCTCTGCCCTCTCGCAGCTGCATCCCTGGCCTGGGATGGAACCAGCGCCCTGTGCTGCTGCCTGGGGCTGGCCCTGTGCACTTCTGGGCTCCTGCCAGCCGGGCCCTGTGCCACTGCCCTCTGCCTTTCAGGTCCTGGAGTGCCTGGACTTTACTAAATGTGGTGGCTGGGCCCTGATAGTCGTGTCGAGTTACCTGCAGATCGAGCGCAGGCAGATGTGTCGCCTGGCGCTCAGAGGCCTCCTGGTGCTCAGCAAGGATCCCCTGATGGTGAGAAAGGGGCAGCAGCTGAAGCTGCACTGGGGAGAGCAGCCCCATGGGCTGGCTGGGCTTCAGGAGCTGAGGCAGCTGCTCCCAGCTCTCCTGCCTCAGCTGCCCGAGTGCTTTGGGACGGGCCTTTGGTCTCTGGGCCCTGCGGCAGCAGGCTGGGCTTGCAGTGCCAGGGCGCTGTCGCTGGTGCAGCTGCTGACGGCTTCACAGCGCAGCCTTGTGTTCCACACAGGCCAGAAAAATGTGCTGTCTGTCTCAAAGCTTTGTGGATCTGCTGGGCGATGAAGATGGAGTGGTGGTTGCCCTGACCCTCCGTGTGCTTACTGATATGCTGAAGAACGAAGGCATCCTGATATCCAGCACCACCGCCCCGAAGCTGGCTGAGGCACTCCTGGCGCTCTTTAACAATGTAAGGTTCTGCAACTCAAGCCACAGGCATTGGGTGCTGCCCAGAAACTTTGCGCTGTCTGCATTTTCAGGCCTTTGCCTAGGTGGGCCTGGAGTAATTGGTGTAATCGGTGCTTAGGTTTTTTCCTTTCCTCTAGGAAAATAGCTTCATGCAACTGCTCTCCATTGACCTCTTCCGTAAGGTGATGGAGGTGGTAGTGGATGAGGGAAAAGAACCCCTGAAGACAATTGTCAACAAGAGCCTGCACCTCCTTTTAATCTACTGCCGTGATGAGAACCGGCGTGTGGCAAATGTGAGGTTTTGGGCATCCCTGGGAGGGGGCTCAGCCACCTCCTGCCCTGGTGCCACGCAGGCTGCGTCCTCCTCCAGGCCTTGGCACAGGGATGCGGGTCCTTGTGCCCTGGGCTGTGGTGCCATCTCTGCATCTCTGCTGCTCTTCAGGCCTCTCGGGAAACCCTGCATTGTGCGGCCAAGTTCCTGGAGTGGAGGGATCTGGAGGAGCTACCGACCAAGGAAGATCTGTTGAATATCGATGAGTGTAAGGTAAGGATGGCTTGGAGAAGTGCCAGCCTCAGCCTGGAGAAGATCCGTGGCCGCGGGGCTGGCAGCCGTGGCCCCTGCCCAGCGCTGCACCCAGGGGCTCCGGCCTGCGCCCCACACGCCGCTCCCTTCCCTGGGCCCCGCGGGCTCTTCTCCAGGCTCCTGCGGCCCCGAGCCGGGTGCCCGTGGAGTCCCGGCCCAGCGGGGCTGCGGGGCGGGGCGGCAGCGCCGCTCCCCGGGCAGCAGCCGGCCCTCTGCCCCCTCCAGAGCCCGGCACCAGCGGCTGCTGGCCGCACCTCAGGGCCGTGCGGGCAGGGGAGGCCGGGGCTGGGCGCGGCCAGAGCCCGGCCCAGGGGCTGAGCCCGCGCCAACCCTTCCCTCCTGCCGCTCTCTCCAGCTGGCAGACGACAGGAGCCGAGCAGCCGAGCACCTGCAGAACCCACAGGAGTCCCTGCTGGAGGCGACCATGGGGTTCATCGGTAAGCCACGAGCCCGGGCTCCCTCCCCAGCCCGCCGCAGCTCGGCCCCGGCCCCGGCTGCTGCCCCGGCTGCAGCGGCATCCGGGCCCGGCGCCGTGGAGCCCCGCCTGCCCTCGGGGCTGCTGCCGCCCTCTGGCAGCCGTGCCCTGGGGCGGCAGCAGGCGGCAAGGGCCCGGGCTGAGCCCTGCCGGGGCAGGAGGCCGTGTGGCCACAGGGCTGGCAGCGGCGCTGGCAGGGAGCCGTGCCGCTGGGGCCGTGACACGCTCTGTGTTCACAGGCATGGCCGTGCGGTTGATGAGGATGTAGCAGGGAGAGCTCCAGCTCATCGCCAGGGGTGAGTGAGGGCAGCGGGTTGTCAGCGGCTCTGTCTGGCGGGGGAAGCTGCGCTGCCTGGGCCGAGAGCTGCAGTCCCCGGCTGTGGAGGGCTTTGCTCCTTGTGTGGACGAGGGCTGGAGAGGGCACAACACACAGAGATTTCAGGGGCACGTGGGGGATTCGTGGCAAGCACCTTCTGGCTGATCCCAATGTCTCCTGCTTCCTTCTGGGTGGGATGGCCCTGGCAGGAAGATCTCCTAGGGTTCCCACAGATCCCGGCTCTGACCATGGCTCTGTTCTTCTCTCTTCCAGCCCTTCAAACCCAGAGGCATGACAGCAGCCCGTCATGCTCTAACCTGCAAAATGAAGCCCGGTTTCCCCAAAAAGCTCAACAACTGGGGACGTCTTCTGAAACCAGTGAACCAGTGTCCCAAGAACACACCGGGAGACACTGAAGAGGACACCATCTCTCAGTGCTGCTGGAGCTCCACGCACAGCTGAGGCTGAGCACAATTCCCATGGCTTCAGACCTTTCCCTGTTTGTAGTTAGCTCCCTCCCTCCAGCCCTCAGACCCTGCCCATGCCCTTTTTTTTCCTCCACTCTCCAACCCTTTTGACAGCTCTTTCCATCCCAGCCCTCAAACCCTGCCCATCCCCCCTTATTCCCACCCAGCTCATCCCTTTCCTTCGACTTTCATTAATAAACACTTTGGCTTCTTCACTTCACCTGCATCTCTGTGGAGCTGAACCGGCGTAAAAACCTGAGCCCTGGCACACACAGGCCCCTTCTGCCGTCCTCTTCCGCGCCGTCTTTTGTGCAGAGACACAGAGGAGCGAGGCCGCGTCAGGCTGGAAAGGTGCCTGTGCTGAAGGTCCAGTTCCACAACACTGTGGAGTTTAAGGTCCAACTGAGCAGCCTGAAGCTCCTGGATTTAGGAAGAGCCAACCTGAGTATGCTCTGAACCCAGCTGTGAGGGATTCCATGGCAAGCATCTACAGAGGGCAAAGGAGCTTGGAATGCTGAAAGCTTTCAAGAATGGCTTCCTGAAAGCACAGCAGTGCTCCATGCTTGCACAGGGTCAGGGAGAGGGCAGAAGCAGAGACCATCAGGCCTTAACAGGGAGCTTTGGGTGTGCCTAAGGGCAAGTGAAGCAGCAGCAGCATGGTGGCCGAGACTCGGACGCGTGACCGAGCCAATGACCCGAGCGCCATCAGGCAGTGCCGGGATCCTGGCTGCGGTTCTGGTCCCCAGAGCTGAGGAATCGCAGCCCCTGCCTCAGAGCCTGTCAGAAAGCCAAGCAAGTGAGAGCAGAGGGAGGGCAGCCTTCCAGTCTCTCCTGGGCATGGCCACAAAGCAGCCCCTGCTTCTCCTTCCTCCGCCTGTGTTTGGGGCGTGCTGATGGCAGCGCCAGCCAGGCTGTGCTCTGTGTTCCAAAGGCTGTGGAGAGCGGGCATGAAAAGTGCTGTGTGCACAGTGGAGAGTCCTGGAAGGTGCTGGCAGGAGCGTCCTGCGGGAACAGGGCTCTGGTCTCTGGCCGGGAAGAGCCTGGTTTTGCTGCTGTGAGCGCAGGCAGGCGTCGAGGCAGGTGAAGAGGCGGCGGGCAGCTTGTGTTTGTAGCGGGTCTGGGGCTGCATGTGCGAACCTCCACCTGGAATCACACTGGGGGAAATCCCAGCTAGAGCTGGAGCGCCTGTCCAGAAAGGACCAGAAGGAATTCAGCCTTGCCAGGGTTTCTTAAGAGTGTGTTGGTGTTCCCCAGGAAAGGTACACATTTGGGGAAACGCCTCTGGGGGAAGGGGGCTTGCTGCGGAAGGAAAGTGCTTTCCTAGGAGCTCCCGGTGCTGTCGGAGCAACTGTCCCCCTTTGGCTCTCTGTGGTCCTTTCAGTCCTTGAGGCCTGTTGCACTTGGCAGATGGACAAGGGAAGGGAGAAGGCTGTGAAGAGCGGGTTTGGAATCCACCTGGACCTGCGGAGACCAAGGCCAACACCTGCAGCAGGGTGTGTTCCCCCCCTTTGGACACAGGTGTGAGCAGGAGCATCACTGTCCAGATGCCAGCCCCAAAGCTGTCGTTGAGAGCTGTGAATTCAAAGGCCTTCACGCACACACCTCTCACATCTTACCTGTCTGCTGTGTTTCAACTCTTGGCAATATGCATTTGCCTCTTGTTTGCTGGAAGCTGCTGCGGCCCAGAGGGTCCGCACCGAGCTGGGCTGTGTGGGCCAGGCGGCACGGAGAGTCTTGGCTGATCTTGGGGTGTCCGTGGCCTCAGAAAAGGCTTGGAAGGTTTGCCTCCCAAGGCGCCCTGCTCACTGGCTCTCCCTGTGCATCTTGGAGAGAACAAGGCAGGCATTGCTGGCAGCTGGGCATTAGCAGGCCTTCAAATGGGGGCGTGTTGTGGAGCAGGCCCAGCTGAGACACCCTGAGAGGAGCCCAGCGCTCCTTGCCCCTCTCCGCACACACGTGAGCCTTGTCTGCTGTCGGGATGACCCCGGCTGTGTCAGGGGGTGCTGCTACGTGGACACGAGACAGCCGGTCCTGTCCTGCTGGGTGCCAGCAGTGCATCGCAGCAGTCCTGCATTCCCGTCAGGATGCCGGCCAAGAGAGGTTCTGGAAGCTGATTTGAAGCTTGCGCGGGTGCCTACAGGTCAAGGCCAAGGGCGTTCTCTCAGGATAGAGCAGTCCTGAGAGGTCTCTAGAATTCAAAGAAATCAGCAGACAAATGCATTGTCCACCAAAAGCTCTTTGATTGGCAGGAGGTTAGGGCTCTGCTCCCCACCACAAGGCTTCTTTGCCACGTCCAGATTTCAGTGGCTTTCTGTAGGAATTCTATCAAAAATACCTTCCGTCTTTAGACTGCTGAGGCGATTCCATAGGCAGGGGCTTAGAAAGAAGCACATTGCGCCAGAATCCTAGACTTGAAGCTAATGTCCACCTGCTGGCCAGGAGGAGTCTCAACGCACCAAAGCAGCTCATCTTCCTCACCCCTTCCCTGCACAGGGCTGATTCTGTAGCCGCCCTTAGGTCTTCCCCAAGGCTATGGCTAAAGCTTTTTGTCAAGTCACTCTCTTGCCAAGTTAGGCTTCCAGGTTTTTCTTATGTTAACTGGTGCTAAGTACTTCTGGATATCTGTGCTAAGTACTCTTTCCTTCTGTCAATTGCCTGTGCTTCCTTACATCAAACAAAGGCCTTGTTTCATTCCTAAATGTGCCTGATGCTGGCCCAAGTTTTTGGCACTGCTTGCTTTCCTGTGGCATGCTCTACCTCCCCTGAGAGTAAAGAGGGAGCTGGAGAAGGAGCTTGCCAGGCTGCTCTCCATCCTTTACCAGCAGTCCTGCTTAAGCGGACAAGTCCGAGCTGAGCACAAATGGAACAGCCGAGCACGGGAAGGGTGGGTGGGAAGGATGATCCAGGAACCGTAGGCCTGGCAGCCTGAGCTTGCTGCCGGGGAAGGCCTTGGAGCACATCCTCCTGAGTGCCATCCCACGGCACGTGCAGGGAACCAAGGGGTGAGAAAGCTCTGCGGAGGGATGGGGACAGCTGCGGGTCTTGGCAGGGCGTTGAGCTGGGGTTAGTGTTGCTGGGCGTGTTGGGGAAGGAGTCGTCTGGAAGAGGAGAGGTCTAGGCTGGAACTGGAGTCACTTTGAAGGCACCACCTGTGGTATGGCACAGCTTTGGTTATGGAGGACAGAAGGAATAGCTGGGACTTTTTCTCTTAGTCATCCTGCTTCTCCTGCAGAGAAGAGGAGGGGAGAGCTGTGCTTTCTTGGCCACTTAGATATCTGTAGCAGGGGCAGGATTAGGCCTTTTGCAATCTACTCCTTTGTTTGGGCTGCTTTTGTAACACTGAGTGGACTTTCATTCGTGAAGAGCTTTTATTCCTTAAGAGAATTAGGCTCTTAACATGCCTTCCTAGAAAAATGTTTGAAACCAAAGCAAGGCCTTTATTTTGCCTCTGTGTGGTCTTCTGCTTTGTAAAGTGACATTCAGTGGATGACCTTAAGGCAAATGTGTTGCTGCTTTGAGGTGGGAAGGAAACTTCCAAATCTATCAGGTTCTCAGGCCATTGCTATTAATTTAGGAAGTTTGCAACTTTTTGGAACTACTTGAGTTGAGTAATGGGAAGAAAAGCTTTCCTGAATTGAAGATTCTTAAATGCCAGATCCTTCTCTGCCTTTGCTGCCAGGGTGATTTTGTGCTTCAGGAAATGGCTCCAAGTAGAAAACAATTTCAGCATGGAGTAACAGCTTCTGACAGAGTGCAACAGTTGCCAGCACTTGCTCCAGGTGCTCCTGCCCACATGCCCTGTAGGAAGGAGCACGGCCCCCAGCGCACATTGGCTTTGGCTGCCCTGTGGCAGAGAAGCGCCCCGGGGCACAGGTCTCTGGGGCAGGAGATGACACCAGCACTGCCAGGGCTCGGGGGGCAGCAGCTCTGCTTGGGCGGGGGCTCCGTCACACCTGCCGGTTTCAGCGCTCCCCTGGCCCCAGGGCTCAGAGCAGCATCCGTGCCCTGGCCCACACGTTCCTCGTCTGCGTCACACCCGCGGGTTTAGGACGGCCAGCGGATGGGGACGTGTCCCAGGGAGGCCGTGCCAGCTTTACTGTGCAAGGCCCCGTGCCCTTCCCGCTGCGGCCGCGTCGGCAGCCCTGGGGGCTCCTTCTGCTGCCCTGGGCCCGCAGAGCCGGGCAGCGTTTGCCCACGGTTTGAGCCGCTCCGAAAGATGCTGTCTCAGGGCTGTCTTCGACACTTGGGGTGAGGGATTCCTTCCAACCTGGGCCACCTTGGCTGGGCTGGGGGTGGCCCCAGGGCAGGTGGCAGTGTGTGCATTGGCCCTTTGTGACACGGTGCAGCAGCGGGGTCACCATGGCATGGAACGGGACAGGGTGTCAAAGGACCCTTTGTGACCCGTGGTGACATAGGTGCTGGCGGTGACTCAGCCAGGCCACAGTGCTCGGAGCAGGCGACGGGACAGGACGGGATAGAGCGGTGTCGTGAGGAGCCCCCCCAAGGCACACTCATTCCCGTCTGATCCGGAGCTTTTCCGAGGCGGTATTCCTAGAGGTGACCTCGAGGCCAGACCACAGGACTTGGTGACCTGTGGCCTACCCGAGGCTTCTCTTTTGCACGTACCATCGAGGACTTGTTGACTCAGAGCTCTTCTGAGCCATCTCTCTAGAAGGCGCCCTCAACACCACACTCTGGCATGGCGGGCAGATTTCTTGGCCTCTTCAAAGTCTTCAGGGGGGAAAGAAAGCAAGGCCGTGGAGCACAACGGCCTGAAGAGCCAGAGCAGTTCCAGCCAGTGCAGGACGGTGAGTGGCAGAACTGGGCCACAGGGCTGATAGCTGCAGCCAGCTTGGCTCCGTCCTCTCCCACCTGTTGTGGACATGCCCAAGGACAGGACGGAAGAGGGGCTGGGGCTGAACCTGGCAGTGCCCAATCTCCATCCCCTGGGGCATCCCGGGGCAGTCCCAGCCTGGGGAGGACAGGGCTGGGCTGTGTTCTCCGGCCTCTCCCACAGCCCCTCAGCACTGCCTGCTCTCGCTCTTTGCCAGATGCAGCCACGGACGGCACACAAGAGCACAGGCCTGCCAGTGGCCGCTTCCGCAGGACACTGAAGGTACCTGCAGCCCTCCCCACCTGGGCTGGGCCTGCTGTCACTGCTCGGCCGAGCACCGCGCTTGGAGCGCTCCACGGAACATCCCTGGCTTTGTTCCCCTGCAGATGTTCCCGAAATTCCTGCGCATTCGGCGTAGGAACACCAGCAGCACTGCAACTGCAGGTACAGCCAAGCTTAACTCCAGGCTGACCAGCTGCCAGGAAGAGCCTGATGTCAGCACAAATTTGACTGCACGCTCAGAAAATTTTGTCACTGCAGTGAATGATCTCCGGGCGAAGGCTGTCGTCATGGAAATGACCAAGGGCACGACCATCACAGACACTGCCACCAGAATGACTCAAGGCCTCCCAAATACTGACAGCACCCCCACTCCCACCATGACTCATGCTCCCACCGTGGATTTTTTCGAGGAGCGTTCTGTTTCTCCTCAGCAGCGGGTAAGCAGCCTGGGGCCAGGGCTGGAGGCCTCCCAGGATTGTGTGTCCCCTCCAGCCACTGGGTCCTCTCAGCCTCTGAAGCCATTAGAGTACTGTGGGAAGGGAAGCTGGAGAAGTTGCTCCCTTAGACAGTGCTCCAAGTCTTCCCCATGCCTCCTCCAGGTACCAGCCATTGTTAGGAATGTTCACCAGAGACTAGCATCCCATGTCACTGTGGATGCCGGGATGCAAACTGACATTGTGAGGCTGGCTGACGAACACCCAGCGGACGTGGTGCTGACCCTCCTGCGCTGTGCCCCAACATGTGACAGGTATGGGCTCACCTGCCTTGAGAGCTCAGGGCTCACCGGCCTTTAGGGCCGTGGCCCTGCCCGGCCTGTGCAATGGGCTCTGCCAGACAGGCAGACAGGTCCAGGACCCTCGGGCCCCTCTGTTTCCTGAGCCTGCTGCCATGCTCCCTCCCTGCCCTTCAGGGCACCGGGGCTCTGTCCCCTGGCCCCCAGACCCGCACAGGGCATGGTAGTGTGGCTGAGATGTCCCTCTGACAAAGAGCTCTGATCCCACAGAGCTGCTGCCATGATGTGGAGAACCATAGGCTCATCGAGTTCCACGGTGGAGAAGGTGCTGCCAACACTCCTCAGTGTGATGGAGGACTGGCCTCTGTCTCGCATGTTCACCTCTGATGGGGACAACGAGGACGTCTTTGCTCTGGCTGTGAGTTCCTGGGCATTTGCTCACCCCCAGGTCGCCTCTCCAGCAGCTCTCCATCCTCTCCCTGCCTCAGGCCCTGGGCTGAAACCTGGGCCAAGGGCAGGCTCAGGGGGCACCAGGCCTGCTGCTCCCCCTGCGTCTCCCCTGGGGCCCTGCCACATGGACACCTCAGCACTGAGCGCTCTCCTCGGCAACTTCTTTTGCAGGCAACTCTGGTGGTGTGGGTGATTGTCCAGGTGCCTGAGTGCCACGAGGCACTGATCCTTTATTCCTCCCGCCTCTTTGTGGCTCTGCTTTTCCATGTTGTCATCACCACGCAGCAGATGCCACCACAGGAAGTCGATCGCTTCTGGAGAGCATGCCGAGAGGAACACCGCCTTCCCAGCGACCCCAACAGGTCTCCGCCCTCCTGTCCTTCCCATGTCCTTGTGGCCAGTCCCAGTGCTCCCAGTGTGACCCGGGCTTTGCTCTGCACACAGGTTTACAGTGCAGGCCATGAAGTCCCTGCTCTGCCGGCTGGAGTGTGACAAGGAGGTGATCGCTGTGGAGTCCAAGCATGGCTGGGACACACTGCCCTGTGCTGACACCCAGCACTATGCTATGGCTCTGCTGGCCAGGTGAGACCCCCTTCTCCCTGCTGTCCCTGGAATTTGTGCCCTGTGCCCGGGCTGCCCCACACAGTCCCTGTGGTCGTGGGCCAGAGGGCCTCGTCACTTTAGGGATGGCCGAGCAGACTGGAAAAGGCTGGGAGAGGAGGGTGCACAGGAGTGGCCGCCTCCCAAAGTACCCACGTCCCCTGCAGGGATGCTGGGGAAAGACTGCACCTCTATGAGTCAGTCCTGAGAAAAGTGTGCCCCCCCACCTCAGGCTCTTTGTTCCTTTTTGCCCCTGACAGGGAGATGTGCCATGTCTCAATCCCTTTGTCTTCCTGCGTCGCAACCCACTTGCTCCGGCTCCTCAGCACTGAGAAGCCAGGCTGCGATCTGCCTCTCCTGGCATTCCTTGTGGAGGTGAGCCTGAAGGCCAGCGCGGCCTCGCTGAGCTGCCTCCCAGCTCTCTGCCCTCTCGCAGCTGCATCCCTGGCCTGGGATGGAACCAGCGCCCTGTGCTGCTGCCTGGGGCTGGCCCTGTGCACTTCTGGGCTCCTGCCAGCCGGGCCCTGTGCCACTGCCCTCTGCCTTTCAGGTCCTGGAGTGCCTGGACTTTACTAAATGTGGTGGCTGGGCCCTGATAGTCGTGTCGAGTTACCTGCAGATCGAGCGCAGGCAGATGTGTCGCCTGGCGCTCAGAGGCCTCCTGGTGCTCAGCAAGGATCCCCTGATGGTGAGAAAGGGGCAGCAGCTGAAGCTGCACTGGGGAGAGCAGCCCCATGGGCTGGCTGGGCTTCAGGAGCTGAGGCAGCTGCTCCCAGCTCTCCTGCCTCAGCTGCCCGAGTGCTTTGGGACGGGCCTTTGGTCTCTGGGCCCTGCGGCAGCAGGCTGGGCTTGCAGTGCCAGGGCGCTGTCGCTGGTGCAGCTGCTGACGGCTTCACAGCGCAGCCTTGTGTTCCACACAGGCCAGAAAAATGTGCTGTCTGTCTCAAAGCTTTGTGGATCTGCTGGGCGATGAAGATGGAGTGGTGGTTGCCCTGACCCTCCGTGTGCTTACTGATATGCTGAAGAACGAAGGCATCCTGATATCCAGCACCACCGCCCCGAAGCTGGCTGAGGCACTCCTGGCGCTCTTTAACAATGTAAGGTTCTGCAACTCAAGCCACAGGCATTGGGTGCTGCCCAGAAACTTTGCGCTGTCTGCATTTTCAGGCCTTTGCCTAGGTGGGCCTGGAGTAATTGGTGTAATCGGTGCTTAGGTTTTTTCCTTTCCTCTAGGAAAATAGCTTCATGCAACTGCTCTCCATTGACCTCTTCCGTAAGGTGATGGAGGTGGTAGTGGATGAGGGAAAAGAACCCCTGAAGACAATTGTCAACAAGAGCCTGCACCTCCTTTTAATCTACTGCCGTGATGAGAACCGGCGTGTGGCAAATGTGAGGTTTTGGGCATCCCTGGGAGGGGGCTCAGCCACCTCCTGCCCTGGTGCCACGCAGGCTGCGTCCTCCTCCAGGCCTTGGCACAGGGATGCGGGTCCTTGTGCCCTGGGCTGTGGTGCCATCTCTGCATCTCTGCTGCTCTTCAGGCCTCTCGGGAAACCCTGCATTGTGCGGCCAAGTTCCTGGAGTGGAGGGATCTGGAGGAGCTACCGACCAAGGAAGATCTGTTGAATATCGATGAGTGTAAGGTAAGGATGGCTTGGAGAAGTGCCAGCCTCAGCCTGGAGAAGATCCGTGGCCGCGGGGCTGGCAGCCGTGGCCCCTGCCCAGCGCTGCACCCAGGGGCTCCGGCCTGCGCCCCACACGCCGCTCCCTTCCCTGGGCCCCGCGGGCTCTTCTCCAGGCTCCTGCGGCCCCGAGCCGGGTGCCCGTGGAGTCCCGGCCCAGCGGGGCTGCGGGGCGGGGCGGCAGCGCCGCTCCCCGGGCAGCAGCCGGCCCTCTGCCCCCTCCAGAGCCCGGCACCAGCGGCTGCTGGCCGGGCCTCAGGGCCGTGCGGGCAGGGGAGGCCGGGGCTGGGCGCGGCCAGAGCCCGGCCCAGGGGCTGAGCCCGCGCCAACCCTTCCCTCCTGCCGCTCTCTCCAGCTGGCAGACGACAGGAGCCGAGCAGCCGAGCACCTGCAGAACCCACAGGAGTCCCTGCTGGAGGCGACCATGGGGTTCATCGGTAAGCCACGAGCCCGGGCTCCCTCCCCAGCCCGCCGCAGCTCGGCCCCGGCCCCGGCTGCTGCCCCGGCTGCAGCGGCATCCGGGCCCGGCGCCGTGGAGCCCCGCCTGCCCTCGGGGCTGCTGCCGCCCTCTGGCAGCCGTGCCCTGGGGCGGCAGCAGGCGGCAAGGGCCCGGGCTGAGCCCTGCCGGGGCAGGAGGCCGTGTGGCCACAGGGCTGGCAGCGGCGCTGGCAGGGAGCCGTGCCGCTGGGGCCGTGACACGCTCTGTGTTCACAGGCATGGCCGTGCGGTTGATGAGGATGTAGCAGGGAGAGCTCCAGCTCATCGCCAGGGGTGAGTGAGGGCAGCGGGTTGTCAGCGGCTCTGTCTGGCGGGGGAAGCTGCGCTGCCTGGGCCGAGAGCTGCAGTCCCCGGCTGTGGAGGGCTTTGCTCCTTGTGTGGACGAGGGCTGGAGAGGGCACAACACACAGAGATTTCAGGGGCACGTGGGGGATTCGTGGCAAGCACCTTCTGGCTGATCCCAATGTCTCCTGCTTCCTTCTGGGTGGGATGGCCCTGGCAGGAAGATCTCCTAGGGTTCCCACAGATCCCGGCTCTGACCATGGCTCTGTTCTTCTCTCTTCCAGCCCTTCAAACCCAGAGGCATGACAGCAGCCCGTCATGCTCTAACCTGCAAAATGAAGCCCGGTTTCCCCAAAAAGCTCAACAACTGGGGACGTCTTCTGAAACCAGTGAACCAGTGTCCCAAGAACACACCGGGAGACACTGAAGAGGACACCATCTCTCAGTGCTGCTGGAGCTCCACGCACAGCTGAGGCTGAGCACAATTCCCATGGCTTCAGACCTTTCCCTGTTTGTAGTTAGCTCCCTCCCTCCAGCCCTCAGACCCTGCCCATGCCCTTTTTTTTCCTCCACTCTCCAACCCTTTTGACAGCTCTTTCCATCCCAGCCCTCAAACCCTGCCCATCCCCCCTTATTCCCACCCAGCTCATCCCTTTCCTTCGACTTTCATTAATAAACACTTTGGCTTCTTCACTTCACCTGCATCTCTGTGGAGCTGAACCGGCGTAAAAACCTGAGCCCTGGCACACACAGGCCCCTTCTGCCGTCCTCTTCCGCGCCGTCTTTTGTGCAGAGACACAGAGGAGCGAGGCCGCGTCAGGCTGGAAAGGTGCCTGTGCTGAAGGTCCAGTTCCACAACACTGTGGAGTTTAAGGTCCAACTGAGCAGCCTGAAGCTCCTGGATTTAGGAAGAGCCAACCTGAGTATGCTCTGAACCCAGCTGTGAGGGATTCCATGGCAAGCATCTACAGAGGGCAAAGGAGCTTGGAATGCTGAAAGCTTTCAAGAATGGCTTCCTGAAAGCACAGCAGTGCTCCATGCTTGCACAGGGTCAGGGAGAGGGCAGAAGCAGAGACCATCAGGCCTTAACAGGGAGCTTTGGGTGTGCCTAAGGGCAAGTGAAGCAGCAGCAGCATGGTGGCCGAGACTCGGACGCGTGACCGAGCCAATGACCCGAGCGCCATCAGGCAGTGCCGGGATCCTGGCTGCGGTTCTGGTCCCCAGAGCTGAGGAATCGCAGCCCCTGCCTCAGAGCCTGTCAGAAAGCCAAGCAAGTGAGAGCAGAGGGAGGGCAGCCTTCCAGTCTCTCCTGGGCATGGCCACAAAGCAGCCCCTGCTTCTCCTTCCTCCGCCTGTGTTTGGGGCGTGCTGATGGCAGCGCCAGCCAGGCTGTGCTCTGTGTTCCAAAGGCTGTGGAGAGCGGGCATGAAAAGTGCTGTGTGCACAGTGGAGAGTCCTGGAAGGTGCTGGCAGGAGCGTCCTGCGGGAACAGGGCTCTGGTCTCTGGCCGGGAAGAGCCTGGTTTTGCTGCTGTGAGCGCAGGCAGGCGTCGAGGCAGGTGAAGAGGCGGCGGGCAGCTTGTGTTTGTAGCGGGTCTGGGGCTGCATGTGCGAACCTCCACCTGGAATCACACTGGGGGAAATCCCAGCTAGAGCTGGAGCGCCTGTCCAGAAAGGACCAGAAGGAATTCAGCCTTGCCAGGGTTTCTTAAGAGTGTGTTGGTGTTCCCCAGGAAAGGTACACATTTGGGGAAACGCCTCTGGGGGAAGGGGGCTTGCTGCGGAAGGAAAGTGCTTTCCTAGGAGCTCCCGGTGCTGTCGGAGCAACTGTCCCCCTTTGGCTCTCTGTGGTCCTTTCAGTCCTTGAGGCCTGTTGCACTTGGCAGATGGACAAGGGAAGGGAGAAGGCTGTGAAGAGCGGGTTTGGAATCCACCTGGACCTGCGGAGACCAAGGCCAACACCTGCAGCAGGGTGTGTTCCCCCCCTTTGGACACAGGTGTGAGCAGGAGCATCACTGTCCAGATGCCAGCCCCAAAGCTGTCGTTGAGAGCTGTGAATTCAAAGGCCTTCACGCACACACCTCTCACATCTTACCTGTCTGCTGTGTTTCAACTCTTGGCAATATGCATTTGCCTCTTGTTTGCTGGAAGCTGCTGCGGCCCAGAGGGTCCGCACCGAGCTGGGCTGTGTGGGCCAGGCGGCACAGAGAGTCTTGGCTGATCTTGGGGTGTCCGTGGCCTCAGAAAAGGCTTGGAAGGTTTGCCTCCCAAGGCGCCATGCTCACTGGCTCTCCCTGTGCATCTTGGAGAGAACAAGGCAGGCATTGCTGGCAGCTGGGCATTAGCAGGCCTTCAAATGGGGGCGTGTTGTGGAGCAGGCCCAGCTGAGACACCCTGAGAGGAGCCCAGCGCTCCTTGCCCCTCTCCGCACACACGTGAGCCTTGTCTGCTGTCGGGATGACCCCGGCTGTGTCAGGGGGTGCTGCTACGTGGACACGAGACAGCCGGTCCTGTCCTGCTGGGTGCCAGCAGTGCATCGCAGCAGTCCTGCATTCCCGTCAGGATGCCGGCCAAGAGAGGTTCTGGAAGCTGATTTGAAGCTTGCGCGGGTGCCTACAGGTCAAGGCCAAGGGCGTTCTCTCAGGATAGAGCAGTCCTGAGAGGTCTCTAGAATTCAAAGAAATCAGCAGACAAATGCATTGTCCACCAAAAGCTCTTTGATTGGCAGGAGGTTAGGGCTCTGCTCCCCACCACAAGGCTTCTTTGCCACGTCCAAATTGCAGTGGCTTTCTGTAGGAATTCTATCAAAAATACCTTCCGTCTTTAGACTGCTGAGGCGATTCCATAGGCAGGGGCTTAGAAAGAAGCACATTGCGCCAGAATCCTAGACTTGAAGCTAATGTCCACCTGCTGGCCAGGAGGAGTCTCAACGCACCAAAGCAGCTCATCTTCCTCACCCCTTCCCTGCACAGGGCTGATTCTGTAGCCGCCCTTAGGTCTTCCCCAAGGCTATGGCTAAAGCTTTTTGTCAAGTCACTCTCTTGCCAAGTTAGGCTTCCAGGTTTTTCTTATGTTAACTGGTGCTAAGTACTTCTGGATATCTGTGCTAAGTACTCTTTCCTTCTGTCAATTGCCTGTGCTTCCTTACATCAAACAAAGGCCTTGTTTCATTCCTAAATGTGCCTGATGCTGGCCCAAGTTTTTGGCACTGCTTGCTTTCCTGTGGCATGCTCTACCTCCCCTGAGAGTAAAGAGGGAGCTGGAGAAGGAGCTTGCCAGGCTGCTCTCCATCCTTTACCAGCAGTCCTGCTTAAGCGGACAAGTCCGAGCTGAGCACAAATGGAACAGCCGAGCACGGGAAGGGTGGGTGGGAAGGATGATCCAGGAACCGTAGGCCTGGCAGCCTGAGCTTGCTGCCGGGGAAGGCCTTGGAGCACATCCTCCTGAGTGCCATCCCACGGCACGTGCAGGGAACCAAGGGGTGAGAAAGCTCTGCGGAGGGATGGGGACAGCTGCGGGTCTTGGCAGGGCGTTGAGCTGGGGTTAGTGTTGCTGGGCGTGTTGGGGAAGGAGTCGTCTGGAAGAGGAGAGGTCTAGGCTGGAACTGGAGTCACTTTGAAGGCACCACCTGTGGTATGGCACAGCTTTGGTTATGGAGGACAGAAGGAATAGCTGGGACTTTTTCTCTTAGTCATCCTGCTTCTCCTGCAGAGAAGAGGAGGGGAGAGCTGTGCTTTCTTGGCCACTTAGATATCTGTAGCAGGGGCAGGATTAGGCCTTTTGCAATCTACTCCTTTGTTTGGGCTGCTTTTGTAACACTGAGTGGACTTTCATTCGTGAAGAGCTTTTATTCCTTAAGAGAATTAGGCTCTTAACATGCCTTCCTAGAAAAATGTTTGAAACCAAAGCAAGGCCTTTATTTTGCCTCTGTGTGGTCTTCTGCTTTGTAAAGTGACATTCAGTGGATGACCTTAAGGCAAATGTGTTGCTGCTTTGAGGTGGGAAGGAAACTTCCAAATCTATCAGGTTCTCAGGCCATTGCTATTAATTTAGGAAGTTTGCAACTTTTTGGAACTACTTGAGTTGAGTAATGGGAAGAAAAGCTTTCCTGAATTGAAGATTCTTAAATGCCAGATCCTTCTCTGCCTTTGCTGCCAGGGTGATTTTGTGCTTCAGGAAATGGCTCCAAGTAGAAAACAATTTCAGCATGGAGTAACAGCTTCTGACAGAGCGCAACAGTTGCCAGCACTTGCTCCAGGTGCTCCTGCCCACATGCCCTGTAGGAAGGAGCACGGCCCCCAGCGCACATTGGCTTTGGCTGCCCTGTGGCAGAGAAGCGCCCCGGGGCACAGGTCTCTGGGGCAGGAGATGACACCAGCACTGCCAGGGCTCGGGGGGCAGCAGCTCTGCTTGGGCGGGGGCTCCGTCACACCTGCCGGTTTCAGCGCTCCCCTGGCCCCAGGGCTCAGAGCAGCATCCGTGCCCTGGCCCACACGTTCCTCGTCTGCGTCACACCCGCGGGTTTAGGACGGCCAGCGGATGGGGACGTGTCCCAGGGAGGCCGTGCCAGCTTTACTGTGCAAGGCCCCGTGCCCTTCCCGCTGCGGCCGCGTCGGCAGCCCTGGGGGCTCCTTCTGCTGCCCTGGGCCCGCAGAGCCGGGCAGCGTTTGCCCACGGTTTGAGCCGCTCCGAAAGATGCTGTCTCAGGGCTGTCTTCGACACTTGGGGTGAGGGATTCCTTCCAACCTGGGCCACCTTGGCTGGGCTGGGGGTGGCCCCAGGGCAGGTGGCAGTGTGTGCATTGGCCCTTTGTGACACGGTGCAGCAGCGGGGTCACCATGGCATGGAACGGGACAGGGTGTCAAAGGACCCTTTGTGACCCGTGGTGACATAGGTGCTGGCGGTGACTCAGCCAGGCCACAGTGCTCGGAGCAGGCGACGGGACAGGACGGGATAGAGCGGTGTCGTGAGGAGCCCCCCCAAGGCACACTCATTCCCGTCTGATCCGGAGCTTTTCCGAGGCGGTATTCCTAGAGGTGACCTCGAGGCCAGACCACAGGACTTGGTGACCTGTGGCCTACCCGAGGCTTCTCTTTTGCACGTACCATCGAGGACTTGTTGACTCAGAGCTCTTCTGAGCCATCTCTCTAGAAGGCGCCCTCAACACCACACTCTGGCATGGCGGGCAGATTTCTTGGCCTCTTCAAAGTCTTCAGGGGGGAAAGAAAGCAAGCCCGTGGAGCACAACGGCCTGAAGAGCCAGAGCAGTTCCAGCCAGTGCAGGACGGTGAGTGGCAGAACTGGGCCACAGGGCTGATAGCTGCAGCCAGCTTGGCTCCGTCCTCTCCCACCTGTTGTGGACATGCCCAAGGACAGGACGGAAGAGGGGCTGGGGCTGAACCTGGCAGGACCCATGTTCCATCCCCTGGGGCATCCCGGGGCACTCCCAGCCCGGGGAGGACAGGGCTGGGCTGTGTTCTCCGGCCTCTCCCACAGCCCCTCAGCACTGCCTGCTCTCGCTCTTTGCCAGATGCAGCCACGGACGGCACACAAGAGCACAGGCCTGCCAGTGGCCGCTTCCGCAGGACACTGAAGGTACCTGCAGCCCTCCCCACCTGGGCTGGGCCTGCTGTCACTGCTCGGCCGAGCACCGCGCTTGGAGCGCTCCACGGAACATCCCTGGCTTTGTTCCCCTGCAGATGTTCCCGAAATTCCTGCGCATTCGGCGTAGGAACACCAGCAGCACTGCAACTGCAGGTACAGCCAAGCTTAACTCCAGGCTGACCAGCTGCCAGGAAGAGCCTGATGTCAGCACAAATTTGACTGCACGCTCAGAAAATTTTGTCACTGCAGTGAATGATCTCCGGGCGAAGGCTGTCGTCATGGAAATGACCGAGGGCACGACCATCACAGACACTGCCACCAGAATGACTCAAGGCCTCCCAAATACTGACAGCACCCCCACTCCCACCATGACTCATGCTCCCACCGTGGATTTTTTCGAGGAGCGTTCTGTTTCTCCTCAGCAGCGGGTAAGCAGCCTGGGGCCAGGGCTGGAGGCCTCCCAGGATTGTGTGTCCCCTCCAGCCACTGGGTCCTCTCAGCCTCTGAAGCCATTAGAGTACTGTGGGAAGGGAAGCTGGAGAAGTTGCTCCCTTAGACAGTGCTCCAAGTCTTCCCCATGCCTCCTCCAGGTACCAGCCACTGTTAGGAATGTTCACCAGAGACTAGCATCCCATGTCACTGTGGATGCCGGGATGCAAACTGACATTGTGAGGCTGGCTGACGAACACCCAGCGGACGTGGTGCTGACCCTCCTGCGCTGTGCCCCAACATGTGACAGGTATGGGCTCACCTGCCTTGAGAGCTCAGGGCTCACCGGCCTTTAGGGCCGTGGCCCTGCCCGGCCTGTGCAATGGGCTCTGCCAGACAGGCAGACAGGTCCAGGACCCTCAGGCCCCTCTGTTTCCTGAGCCTGCTGCCATGCTCCCTCCCTGCCCTTCAGGGCACCGGGGCTCTGTCCCCTGGCCTCCAGACCCGCACAGGGCATGGTAGTGTGGCTGAGATGTCCCTCTGACAAAGAGCTCTGATCCCACAGAGCTGCTGCCATGATGTGGAGAACCATAGGCTCATCGAGTTCCACGGTGGAGAAGGTGCTGCCAACACTCCTCAGTGTGATGGAGGACTGGCCTCTGTCTCGCATGTTCACCTCTGATGGGGACAACGAGGACGTCTTTGCTCTGGCTGTGAGTTCCTGGGCATTTGCTCACCCCCAGGTCGCCTCTCCAGCAGCTCTCCATCCTCTCCCTGCCTCAGGCCCTGGGCTGAAACCTGGGCCAAGGGCAGGCTCAGGGGGCACCAGGCCTGCTGCTCCCCCTGCGTCTCCCCTGGGGCCCTGCCACATGGACACCTCAGCACTGAGCGCTCTCCTCGGCAACTTCTTTTGCAGGCAACTCTGGTGGTGTGGGTGATTGTCCAGGTGCCTGAGTGCCACGAGGCACTGATCCTTTATTCCTCCCGCCTCTTTGTGGCTCTGCTTTTCCATGTTGTCATCACCACGCAGCAGATGCCACCACAGGAAGTCGATCACTTCTGGAGAGCATGCCGAGAGGAACACCGCCTTCCCAGCGACCCCAACAGGTCTCCGCCCTCCTGTCCTTCCCATGTCCTTGTGGCCAGTCCCAGTGCTCCCAGTGTGACCCGGGCTTTGCTCTGCACACAGGTTTACAGTGCAGGCCATGAAGTCCCTGCTCTGCCGGCTGGAGTGTGACAAGGAGGTGATCGCTGTGGAGTCCAAGCATGGCTGGGACACACTGCCCTGTGCTGACACCCAGCACTATGCTATGGCTCTGCTGGCCAGGTGAGACCCCCTTCTCCCTGCTGTCCCTGGAATCATTGCCCTGTGCCCGGGCTGCCCCACAGTCCCTGTGGTCGTGGGCCAGAGGGCCTCGTCACTTTAGGGATGGCGGAGCAGACTGGAAAAGGCTGGGAGAGGAGGGTGCACAGGAGTGGCCGCCTCCCAAAGTACCCACGTCCCCTGCAGGGATGCTGGGGAAAGACTGCACCTCTATGAGTCAGTCCTGAGAAAAGTGTGCCCCCCCACCTCAGGCTCTTTGTTCCTTTTTGCCCCTGACAGGGAGATGTGCCATGTCTCAATCCCTTTGTCTTCCTGCGTCGCAACCCACTTGCTCCGGCTCCTCAGCACTGAGAAGCCAGGCTGCGATCTGCCTCTCCTGGCATTCCTTGTGGAGGTGAGCCTGAAGGCCAGCGCGGCCTCGCTGAGCTGCCTCCCAGCTCTCTGCCCTCTCGCAGCTGCATCCCTGGCCTGGGATGGAACCAGCGCCCTGTGCTGCTGCCTGGGGCTGGCCCTGTGCACTTCTGGGCTCCTGCCAGCCGGGCCCTGTGCCACTGCCCTCTGCCTTTCAGGTCCTGGAGTGCCTGGACTTTACTAAATGTGGTGGCTGGGCCCTGATAGTCGTGTCGAGTTACCTGCAGATCGAGCGCAGGCAGATGTGTCGCCTGGCGCTCAGAGGCCTCCTGGTGCTCAGCAAGGATCCCCTGATGGTGAGAAAGGGGCAGCAGCTGAAGCTGCACTGGGGAGAGCAGCCCCATGGGCTGGCTGGGCTTCAGGAGCTGAGGCAGCTGCTCCCAGCTCTCCTGCCTCAGCTGCCCGAGTGCTTTGGGATGGGCCTTTGGTGTCTGGGCCCTGCGGCAGCAGGCTGGGCTTGCAGTGCCAGGGCGCTGTCGCTGGTGCAGCTGCTGACGGCTTCACAGCGCAGCCTTGTGTTCCACACAGGCCAGAAAAATGTGCTGTCTGTCTCAAAGCTTTGTGGATCTGCTGGGCAATGAAGATGGAGTGGTGGTTGCCCTGACCCTCCGTGTGCTTACTGATATGCTGAAGAACGAAGGCATCCTGATATCCAGCACCACCGCCCCGAAGCTGGCTGAGGCACTCCTGGCGCTCTTTAACAATGTAAGGTTCTGCAACTCAAGCCACAGGCATTGGGTGCTGCCCAGAAACTTTGCGCTGTCTGCATTTTCAGGCCTTTGCCTAGGTGGGCCTGGAGTAATTGGTGTAATCGGTGCTTAGGTTTTTTCCTTTCCTCTAGGAAAATAGCTTCATGCAACTGCTCTCCATTGACCTCTTCCGTAAGGTGATGGAGGTGGTAGTGGATGAGGGAAAAGAACCCCTGAAGACAATTGTCAACAAGAGCCTGCACCTCCTTTTAATCTACTGCCGTGATGAGAACCGGCGTGTGGCAAATGTGAGGTTTTGGGCATCCCTGGGAGGGGGCTCAGCCACCTCCTGCCCTGGTGCCACGCAGGCTGCGTCCTCCTCCAGGCCTTGGCACAGGGATGCGGGTCCTTGTGCCCTGGGCTGTGGTGCCATCTCTGCATCTCTGCTGCTCTTCAGGCCTCTCGGGAAACCGTGCATTGTGCGGCCAAGTTCCTGGAGTGGAGGGATCTGGAGGAGCTACCGACCAAGGAAGATCTGTTGAATATCGATGAGTGTAAGGTAAGGATGGCTTGGAGAAGTGCCAGCCTCAGCCTGGAGAAGATCCGTGGCCGCGGGGCTGGCAGCCGTGGCCCCTGCCCAGCGCTGCACCCAGGGGCTCCGGCCTGCGCCCCACACGCCGCTCCCTTCCCTGGGCCCCGCGGGCTCTTCTCCAGGCTCCTGCGGCCCCGAGCCGGGTGCCCGTGGAGTCCCGGCCCAGCGGGGCTGCGGGGCGGGGCGGCAGCGCCGCTCCCCGGGCAGCAGCCGGCCCTCTGCCCCCTCCAGAGCCCGGCACCAGCGGCTGCTGGCCGGGCCTCAGGGCCGTGCGGGCAGGGGAGGCCGGGGCTGGGCGCGGCCAGAGCCCGGCCCAGGGGCTGAGCCCGCGCCCACCCTTCCCTCCTGCCGCTCTCTCCAGCTGGCAGACGACAGGAGCCGAGCAGCCGAGCACCTGCAGAACCCACAGGAGTCCCTGCTGGAGGCGGCCATGGGGTTCATCGGTAAGCCACGAGCCCGGGCTCCCTCCCCGGCCCGCCGCAGCTCGGCCCCGGCCCCGGCTGCTGCCCCGGCTGCAGCGGCATCCGGGCCCGGCGCCGTGGAGCCCCGCCTGCCCTCGGGGCTGCTGCCGCCCTCTGGCAGCCGTGCCCTGGGGCGGCAGCAGGCGGCAAGGGCCCGGGCTGAGCCCTGCCGGGGCAGGAGGCCGTGTGGCCACAGGGCTGGCAGCGGCGCTGGCAGGGAGCCGTGCCGCTGGGGCCGTGACACGCTCTGTGTTCACAGGCATGGCCGTGCGGTTGATGAGGATGTAGCAGGGAGAGCTCCAGCTCATCGCCAGGGGTGAGTGAGGGCAGCGGGTTGTCAGCGGCTCTGTCTGGCGGGGGAAGCTGCGCTGCCTGGGCCGAGAGCTGCAGTCCCCGGCTGTGGAGGGCTTTGCTCCTTGTGTGGACGAGGGCTGGAGAGGGCACAACACACAGAGATTTCAGGGGCACGTGGGGGATTCGTGGCAAGCACCTTCTGGCTGATCCCAATGTCTCCTGCTTCCTTCTGGGTGGGATGGCCCTGGCAGGAAGATCTCCTAGGGTTCCCACAGATCCCGGCTCTGACCATGGCTCTGTTCTTCTCTCTTCCAGCCCTTCAAACCCAGAGGCATGACAGCAGCCCGTCATGCTCTAACCTGCAAAATGAAGCCCGGTTTCCCCAAAAAGCTCAACAACTGGGGACGTCTTCTGAAACCAGTGAACCAGTGTCCCAAGAACACACCGGGAGACACTGAAGAGGACACCATCTCTCAGTGCTGCTGGAGCTCCACGCACAGCTGAGGCTGAGCACAATTCCCATGGCTTCAGACCTTTCCCTGTTTGTAGTTAGCTCCCTCCCTCCAGCCCTCAGACCCTGCCCATGCCCTTTTTTTTCCTCCACTCTCCAACCCTTTTGACAGCTCTTTCCATCCCAGCCCTCAAACCCTGCCCATCCCCCCTTATTCCCACCCAGCTCATCCCTTTCCTTCGACTTTCATTAATAAACACTTTGGCTTCTTCACTTCACCTGCATCTCTGTGGAGCTGAACCGGCGTAAAAACCTGAGCCCTGGCACACACAGGCCCCTTCTGCCGTCCTCTTCCGCGCCGTCTTTTGTGCAGAGACACAGAGGAGCGAGGCCGCGTCAGGCTGGAAAGGTGCCTGTGCTGAAGGTCCAGTTCCACAACACTGTGGAGTTTAAGGTCCAACTGAGCAGCCTGAAGCTCCTGGATTTAGGAAGAGCCAACCTAAGTATGCTCTGAACCCAGCTGTGAGGGATTCCATGGCAAGCATCTACAGAGGGCAAAGGAGCTTGGAATGCTGAAAGCTTTCAAGAATAGCTTCCTGAAAGCACAGCAGTGCTCCATGCTTGCACAGGGTCAGGGAGAGGGCAGAAGCAGAGACCATCAGGCCTTAACAGGGAGCTTTGGGTGTGCCTAAGGGCAAGTGAAGCAGCAGCAGCATGGTGGCCGAGACTCGGACGCGTGACCGAGCCAATGACCCGAGCGCCATCAGGCAGTGCCGGGATCCTGGCTGCGGTTCTGGTCCCCAGAGCTGAGGAATCGCAGCCCCTGCCTCAGAGCCTGTCAGAAAGCCAAGCAAGTGAGAGCAGAGGGAGGGCAGCCTTCCAGTCTCTCCTGGGCATGGCCACAAAGCAGCCCCTGCTTCTCCTTCCTCCGCCTGTGTTTGGGGTGTGCTGATGGCAGCGCCAGCCAGGCTGTGCTCTGTGTTCCAAAGGCTGTGGAGAGCGGGCATGAAAAGTGCTGTGTGCACAGTGGAGAGTCCTGGAAGGTGCTGGCAGGAGCGTCCTGCGGGAACAGGGCTCTGGTCTCTGGCCGGGAAGAGCCTGGTTTTGCTGCTGTGAGCGCAGGCAGGCGTCGAGGCAGGTGAAGAGGCGGCGGGCAGCTTGTGTTTGTAGCGGGTCTGGGGCTGCATGTGCGAACCTCCACCTGGAATCACACTGGGGGAAATCCCAGCTAGAGCTGGAGCGCCTGTCCAGAAAGGACCAGAAGGAATTCAGCCTTGCCAGGGTTTCTTAAGAGTGTGTTGGTGTTCCCCAGGAAAGGTACACATTTGGGGAAACGCCTCTGGGGGAAGGGGGCTTGCTGCGGAAGGAAAGTGCTTTCCTAGGAGCTCCCGGTGCTGTCGGAGCAACTGTCCCCCTTTGGCTCTCTGTGGTCCTTTCAGTCCTTGAGGCCTGTTGCACTTGGCAGATGGACAAGGGAAGGGAGAAGGCTGTGAAGAGCGGGTTTGGAATCCACCTGGACCTGCGGAGACCAAGGCCAACACCTGCAGCAGGGTGTGTTCCCCCCCTTTGGACACAGGTGTGAGCAGGAGCATCACTGTCCAGATGCCAGCCCCAAAGCTGTCGTTGAGAGCTGTGAATTCAAAGGCCTTCACGCACACACCTCTCACATCTTACCTGTCTGCTGTGTTTCAACTCTTGGCAATATGCATTTGCCTCTTGTTTGCTGGAAGCTGCTGCGGCCCAGAGGGTCCGCACCGAGCTGGGCTGTGTGGGCCAGGCGGCACGGAGAGTCTTGGCTGATCTTGGGGTGTCCGTGGCCTCAGAAAAGGCTTGGAAGGTTTGCCTCCCAAGGCGCCATGCTCACTGGCTCTCCCTGTGCATCTTGGAGAGAACAAGGCAGGCATTGCTGGCAGCTGGGCATTAGCAGGCCTTCAAATGGGGGCGTGTTGTGGAGCAGGCCCAGCTGAGACACCCTGAGAGGAGCCCAGCGCTCCTTGCCCCTCTCCGCACACACGTGAGCCTTGTCTGCTGTCGGGATGACCCCGGCTGTGTCAGGGGGTGCTGCTACGTGGACACGAGACAGCCGGTCCTGTCCTGCTGGGTGCCAGCAGTGCATCGCAGCAGTCCTGCATTCCCGTCAGGATGCCGGCCAAGAGAGGTTCTGGAAGCTGATTTGAAGCTTGCGCGGGTGCCTACAGGTCAAGGCCAAGGGCGTTCTCTCAGGATAGAGCAGTCCTGAGAGGTCTCTAGAATTCAAAGAAATCAGCAGACAAATGCATTGTCCACCAAAAGCTCTT
The DNA here is from genome assembly GCF_029207755.1 of Chamaea fasciata. Taxonomy (NCBI): domain Eukaryota; kingdom Metazoa; phylum Chordata; class Aves; order Passeriformes; family Sylviidae; genus Chamaea; species Chamaea fasciata. The sequence goes on along the minus strand of NW_027094135.1, from coordinate 1,036,179 downwards.
TGATTGGCAGGAGGTTAGGGCTCTGCTCCCCACCACAAGGCTTCTTTGCCACGTCCAGATTTCAGTGGCTTTCTGTAGGAATTCTATCAAAAATACCTTCCGTCTTTAGACTGCTGAGGCGATTCCATAGGCAGGGGCTTAGAAAGAAGCACATTGCGCCAGAATCCTAGACTTGAAGCTAATGTCCACCTGCTGGCCAGGAGGAGTCTCAACGCACCAAAGCAGCTCATCTTCCTCACCCCTTCCCTGCACAGGGCTGATTCTGTAGCCGCCCTTAGGTCTTCCCCAAGGCTATGGCTAAAGCTTTTTGTCAAGTCACTCTCTTGCCAAGTTAGGCTTCCAGGTTTTTCTTATGTTAACTGGTGCTAAGTACTTCTGGATATCTGTGCTAAGTACTCTTTCCTTCTGTCAATTGCCTGTGCTTCCTTACATCAAACAAAGGCCTTGTTTCATTCCTAAATGTGCCTGATGCTGGCCCAAGTCTTTTGGCACTGCTTGCTTTCCTGTGGCATGCTCTACCTCCCCTGAGAGTAAAGAGGGAGCTGGAGAAGGAGCTTGCCAGGCTGCTCTCCATCCTTTACCAGCAGTCCTGCTTAAGCGGACAAGTCCGAGCTGAGCACAAATGGAACAGCTGAGCACGGGAAGGGTGGGTGGGAAGGATGATCCAGGAACCGTAGGCCTGGCAGCCTGAGCTTGCTGCCGGGGAAGGCCTTGGAGCACATCCTCCTGAGTGCCATCCCACGGCACGTGCAGGGAACCAAGGGGTGAGAAAGCTCTGCGGAGGGATGGGGACAGCTGCGGGTCTTGGCAGGGCGTTGAGCTGGGGTTAGTGTTGCTGGGCGTGTTGGGGAAGGAGTCGTCTGGAAGAGGAGAGGTCTAGGCTGGAACTGGAGTCACTTTGAAGGCACCACCTGTGGTATGGCACAGCTTTGGTTATGGAGGACAGAAGGAATAGCTGGGACTTTTTCTCTTAGTCATCCTGCTTCTCCTGCAGAGAAGAGGAGGGGAGAGCTGTGCTTTCTTGGCCACTTAGATATCTGTAGCAGGGGCAGGATTAGGCCTTTTGCAATCTACTCCTTTGTTTGGGCTGCTTTTGTAACACTGAGTGGACTTTCATTCGTGAAGAGCTTTTATTCCTTAAGAGAATTAGGCTCTTAACATGCCTTCCTAGAAAAATGTTTGAAACCAAAGCAAGGCCTTTATTTTGCCTCTGTGTGGTCTTCTGCTTTGTAAAGTGACATTCAGTGGATGACCTTAAGGCAAATGTGTTGCTGCTTTGAGGTGGGAAGGAAACTTCCAAATCTATCAGGTTCTCAGGCCATTGCTATTAATTTAGGAAGTTTGCAACTTTTTGGAACTACTTGAGTTGAGTAATGGGAAGAAAAGCTTTCCTGAATTGAAGATTCTTAAATGCCAGATCCTTCTCTGCCTTTGCTGCCAGGGTGATTTTGTGCTTCAGGAAATGGCTCCAAGTAGAAAACAATTTCAGCATGGAGTAACAGCTTCTGACAGAGCGCAACAGTTGCCAGCACTTGCTCCAGGTGCTCCTGCCCACATGCCCTGTAGGAAGGAGCACGGCCCCCAGCGCACATTGGCTTTGGCTGCCCTGTGGCAGAGAAGCGCCCCGGGGCACAGGTCTCTGGGGCAGGAGATGACACCAGCACTGCCAGGGCTCGGGGGGCAGCAGCTCTGCTTGGGCGGGGGCTCCGTCACACCTGCCGGTTTCAGCGCTCCCCTGGCCCCAGGGCTCAGAGCAGCATCCGTGCCCTGGCCCACACGTTCCTCGTCTGCGTCACACCCGCGGGTTTAGGACGGCCAGCGGATGGGGACGTGTCCCAGGGAGGCCGTGCCAGCTTCTGTGCAAGGCCCCGTGGCCTTCCCGCTGCGGCCGCGTCGGCAGCCCTGGGGGCTCCTTCTGCTGCCCTGGGCCCGCAGAGCCGGGCAGCGTTTGCCCACGGTTTGAGCCGCTCCGAAAGATGCTGTCTCAGGGCTGTCTTCGACACTTGGGGTGAGGGATTCCTTCCAACCTGGGCCACCTTGGCTGGGCTGGGGGTGGCCCCAGGGCAGGTGGCAGTGTGTGCATTGGCCCTTTGTGACACGGTGCAGCAGCGGGGTCACCATGGCATGGAACGGGACAGGGTGTCAAAGGACCCTTTGTGACCCGTGGTGACATAGGTGCTGGCGGTGACTCAGCCAGGCCACAGTGCTCGGAGCAGGCGACGGGACAGGACGGGATAGAGCGGTGTCGTGAGGAGCCCCCCCAAGGCACACTCATTCCCGTCTGATCCGGAGCTTTTCCGAGGCGGTATTCCTAGAGGTGACCTCGAGGCCAGACCACAGGACTTGGTGACCTGTGGCCTACCCGAGGCTTCTCTTTTGCACGTACCATCGAGGACTTGTTGACTCAGAGCTCTTCTGAGCCATCTCTCTAGAAGGCGCCCTCAACACCACACTCTGGCATGGCGGGCAGATTTCTTGGCCTCTTCAAAGTCTTCAGGGGGGAAAGAAAGCAAGGCCGTGGAGCACAACGGCCTGAAGAGCCAGAGCAGTTCCAGCCAGTGCAGGACGGTGAGTGGCAGAACTGGGCCACAGGGCTGATAGCTGCAGCCAGCTTGGCTCCGTCCTCTCCCACCTGTTGTGGACATGCCCAAGGACAGGACGGAAGAGGGGCTGGGGCTGAACCTGGCAGGACCCATGTTCCATCCCCTGGGGCATCCCGGGGCACTCCCAGCCCGGGGAGGACAGGGCTGGGCTGTGTTCTCCGGCCTCTCCCACAGCCCCTCAGCACTGCCTGCTCTCGCTCTTTGCCAGATGCAGCCACGGACGGCACACAAGAGCACAGGCCTGCCAGTGGCCGCTTCCGCAGGACACTGAAGGTACCTGCAGCCCTCCCCACCTGGGCTGGGCCTGCTGTCACTGCTCGGCCGAGCACCGCGCTTGGAGCGCTCCACGGAACATCCCTGGCTTTGTTCCCCTGCAGATGTTCCCGAAATTCCTGCGCATTCGGCGTAGGAACACCAGCAGCACTGCAACTGCAGGTACAGCCAAGCTAAACTCCAGGCTGACCAGCTGCCAGGAAGAGCCTGATGTCAGCACAAATTTGACTGCACGCTCAGAAAATTTTGTCACTGCAGTGAATGATCTCCGGGCGAAGGCTGTCGTCATGGAAATGACCGAGGGCACGACCATCACAGACACTGCCACCAGAATGACTCAAGGCCTCCCAAATACTGACAGCACCCCCACTCCCACCATGACTCATGCTCCCACCGTGGATTTTTTCGAGGAGCGTTCTGTTTCTCCTCAGCAGCGGGTAAGCAGCCTGGGGCCAGGGCTGGAGGCCTCCCAGGATTGTGTGTCCCCTCCAGCCACTGGGTCCTCTCAGCCTCTGAAGCCATTAGAGTACTGTGGGAAGGGAAGCTGGAGAAGTTGCTCCCTTAGACAGTGCTCCAAGTCTTCCCCATGCCTCCTCCAGGTACCAGCCATTGTTAGGAATGTTCACCAGAGACTAGCATCCCATGTCACTGTGGATGCCGGGATGCAAACTGACATTGTGAGGCTGGCTGACGAACACCCAGCGGACGTGGTGCTGACCCTCCTGCGCTGTGCCCCAACATGTGACAGGTATGGGCTCACCTGCCTTGAGAGCTCAGGGCTCACCGGCCTTTAGGGCCGTGGCCCTGCCCGGCCTGTGCAATGGGCTCTGCCAGACAGGCAGACAGGTCCAGGACCCTCAGGCCCCTCTGTTTCCTGAGCCTGCTGCCATGCTCCCTCCCTGCCCTTCAGGGCACCGGGGCTCTGTCCCCTGGCCCCCAGACCCGCACAGGGCATGGTAGTGTGGCTGAGATGTCCCTCTGACAAAGAGCTCTGATCCCACAGAGCTGCTGCCATGATGTGGAGAACCATAGGCTCATCGAGTTCCACGGTGGAGAAGGTGCTGCCAACACTCCTCAGTGTGATGGAGGACTGGCCTCTGTCTCGCATGTTCACCTCTGATGGGGACAACGAGGACGTCTTTGCTCTGGCTGTGAGTTCCTGGGCATTTGCTCACCCCCAGGTCGCCTCTCCAGCAGCTCTCCATCCTCTCCCTGCCTCAGGCCCTGGGCTGAAACCTGGGCCAAGGGCAGGCTCAGGGGGCACCAGGCCTGCTGCTCCCCCTGCGTCTCCCCTGGGGCCCTGCCACATGGACACCTCAGCACTGAGCGCTCTCCTCGGCAACTTCTTTTGCAGGCAACTCTGGTGGTGTGGGTGATTGTCCAGGTGCCTGAGTGCCACGAGGCACTGATCCTTTATTCCTCCCGCCTCTTTGTGGCTCTGCTTTTCCATGTTGTCATCACCACGCAGCAGATGCCACCACAGGAAGTCGATCGCTTCTGGAGAGCATGCCGAGAGGAACACCGCCTTCCCAGCGACCCCAACAGGTCTCCGCCCTCCTGTCCTTCCCATGTCCTTGTGGCCAGTCCCAGTGCTCCCAGTGTGACCCGGGCTTTGCTCTGCACACAGGTTTACAGTGCAGGCCATGAAGTCCCTGCTCTGCCGGCTGGAGTGTGACAAGGAGGTGATCGCTGTGGAGTCCAAGCATGGCTGGGACACACTGCCCTGTGCTGACACCCAGCACTATGCTATGGCTCTGCTGGCCAGGTGAGACCCCCTTCTCCCTGCTGTCCCTGGAATTTGTGCCCTGTGCCCGGGCTGCCCCACACAGTCCCTGTGGTCGTGGGCCAGAGGGCCTCGTCACTTTAGGGATGGCCGAGCAGACTGGAAAAGGCTGGGAGAGGAGGGTGCACAGGAGTGGCCGCCTCCCAAAGTACCCACGTCCCCTGCAGGGATGCTGGGGAAAGACTGCACCTCTATGAGTCAGTCCTGAGAAAAGTGTGCCCCCCCACCTCAGGCTCTTTGTTCCTTTTTGCCCCTGACAGGGAGATGTGCCATGTCTCAATCCCTTTGTCTTCCTGCGTCGCAACCCACTTGCTCCGGCTCCTCAGCACTGAGAAGCCAGGCTGCGATCTGCCTCTCCTGGCATTCCTTGTGGAGGTGAGCCTGAAGGCCAGCGCGGCCTCGCTGAGCTGCCTCCCAGCTCTCTGCCCTCTCGCAGCTGCATCCCTGGCCTGGGATGGAACCAGCGCCCTGTGCTGCTGCCTGGGGCTGGCCCTGTGCACTTCTGGGCTCCTGCCAGCCGGGCCCTGTGCCACTGCCCTCTGCCTTTCAGGTCCTGGAGTGCCTGGACTTTACTAAATGTGGTGGCTGGGCCCTGATAGTCGTGTCGAGTTACCTGCAGATCGAGCGCAGGCAGATGTGTCGCCTGGCGCTCAGAGGCCTCCTGGTGCTCAGCAAGGATCCCCTGATGGTGAGAAAGGGGCAGCAGCTGAAGCTGCACTGGGGAGAGCAGCCCCATGGGCTGGCTGGGCTTCAGGAGCTGAGGCAGCTGCTCCCAGCTCTCCTGCCTCAGCTGCCCGAGTGCTTTGGGATGGGCCTTTGGTCTCTGGGCCCTGCGGCAGCAGGCTGGGCTTGCAGTGCCAGGGCGCTGTCGCTGGTGCAGCTGCTGACGGCTTCACAGCGCAGCCTTGTGTTCCACACAGGCCAGAAAAATGTGCTGTCTGTCTCAAAGCTTTGTGGATCTGCTGGGCGATGAAGATGGAGTGGTGGTTGCCCTGACCCTCCGTGTGCTTACTGATATGCTGAAGAACGAAGGCATCCTGATATCCAGCACCACCGCCCCGAAGCTGGCTGAGGCACTCCTGGCGCTCTTTAACAATGTAAGGTTCTGCAACTCAAGCCACAGGCATTGGGTGCTGCCCAGAAACTTTGCGCTGTCTGCATTTTCAGGCCTTTGCCTAGGTGGGCCTGGAGTAATTGGTGTAATCGGTGCTTAGGTTTTTTCCTTTCCTCTAGGAAAATAGCTTCATGCAACTGCTCTCCATTGACCTCTTCCGTAAGGTGATGGAGGTGGTAGTGGATGAGGGAAAAGAACCCCTGAAGACAATTGTCAACAAGAGCCTGCACCTCCTTTTAATCTACTGCCGTGATGAGAACCGGCGTGTGGCAAATGTGAGGTTTTGGGCATCCCTGGGAGGGGGCTCAGCCACCTCCTGCCCTGGTGCCACGCAGGCTGCGTCCTCCTCCAGGCCTTGGCACAGGGATGCGGGTCCTTGTGCCCTGGGCTGTGGTGCCATCTCTGCATCTCTGCTGCTCTTCAGGCCTCTCGGGAAACCGTGCATTGTGCGGCCAAGTTCCTGGAGTGGAGGGATCTGGAGGAGCTACCGACCAAGGAAGATCTGTTGAATATCGATGAGTGTAAGGTAAGGATGGCTTGGAGAAGTGCCAGCCTCAGCCTGGAGAAGATCCGTGGCCGCGGGGCTGGCAGCCGTGGCCCCTGCCCAGCGCTGCACCCAGGGGCTCCGGCCTGCGCCCCACACGCCGCTCCCTTCCCTGGGCCCCGCGGGCTCTTCTCCAGGCTCCTGCGGCCCCGAGCCGGGTGCCCGTGGAGTCCCGGCCCAGCGGGGCTGCGGGGCGGGGCGGCAGCGCCGCTCCCCGGGCAGCAGCCGGCCCTCTGCCCCCTCCAGAGCCCGGCACCAGCGGCTGCTGGCCGGGCCTCAGGGCCGTGCGGGCAGGGGAGGCCGGGGCTGGGCGCGGCCAGAGCCCGGCCCAGGGGCTGAGCCCGCGCCCACCCTTCCCTCCTGCCGCTCTCTCCAGCTGGCAGACGACAGGAGCCGAGCAGCCGAGCACCTGCAGAACCCACAGGAGTCCCTGCTGGAGGCGGCCATGGGGTTCATCGGTAAGCCACGAGCCCGGGCTCCCTCCCCGGCCCGCCGCAGCTCGGCCCCGGCCCCGGCTGCTGCCCCGGCTGCAGCGGCATCCGGGCCCGGCGCCGTGGAGCCCCGCCTGCCCTCGGGGCTGCTGCCGCCCTCTGGCAGCCGTGCCCTGGGGCGGCAGCAGGCGGCAAGGGCCCGGGCTGAGCCCTGCCGGGGCAGGAGGCCGTGTGGCCACAGGGCTGGCAGCGGCGCTGGCAGGGAGCCGTGCCGCTGGGGCCGTGACACGCTCTGTGTTCACAGGCATGGCCGTGCGGTTGATGAGGATGTAGCAGGGAGAGCTCCAGCTCATCGCCAGGGGTGAGTGAGGGCAGCGGGTTGTCAGCGGCTCTGTCTGGCGGGGGAAGCTGCGCTGCCTGGGCCGAGAGCTGCAGTCCCCGGCTGTGGAGGGCTTTGCTCCTTGTGTGGACGAGGGCTGGAGAGGGCACAACACACAGAGATTTCAGGGGCACGTGGGGGATTCGTGGCAAGCACCTTCTGGCTGATCCCAATGTCTCCTGCTTCCTTCTGGGTGGGATGGCCCTGGCAGGAAGATCTCCTAGGGTTCCCACAGATCCCGGCTCTGACCATGGCTCTGTTCTTCTCTCTTCCAGCCCTTCAAACCCAGAGGCATGACAGCAGCCCGTCATGCTCTAACCTGCAAAATGAAGCCCGGTTTCCCCAAAAAGCTCAACAACTGGGGACGTCTTCTGAAACCAGTGAACCAGTGTCCCAAGAACACACCGGGAGACACTGAAGAGGACACCATCTCTCAGTGCTGCTGGAGCTCCACGCACAGCTGAGGCTGAGCACAATTCCCATGGCTTCAGACCTTTCCCTGTTTGTAGTTAGCTCCCTCCCTCCAGCCCTCAGACCCTGCCCATGCCCTTTTTTTTCCTCCACTCTCCAACCCTTTTGACAGCTCTTTCCATCCCAGCCCTCAAACCCTGCCCATCCCCCCTTATTCCCACCCAGCTCATCCCTTTCCTTCGACTTTCATTAATAAACACTTTGGCTTCTTCACTTCACCTGCATCTCTGTGGAGCTGAACCGGCGTAAAAACCTGAGCCCTGGCACACACAGGCCCCTTCTGCCGTCCTCTTCCGCGCCGTCTTTTGTGCAGAGACACAGAGGAGCGAGGCCGCGTCAGGCTGGAAAGGTGCCTGTGCTGAAGGTCCAGTTCCACAACACTGTGGAGTTTAAGGTCCAACTGAGCAGCCTGAAGCTCCTGGATTTAGGAAGAGCCAACCTGAGTATGCTCTGAACCCAGCTGTGAGGGATTCCATGGCAAGCATCTACAGAGGGCAAAGGAGCTTGGAATGCTGAAAGCTTTCAAGAATAGCTTCCTGAAAGCACAGCAGTGCTCCATGCTTGCACAGGGTCAGGGAGAGGGCAGAAGCAGAGACCATCAGGCCTTAACAGGGAGCTTTGGGTGTGCCTAAGGGCAAGTGAAGCAGCAGCAGCATGGTGGCCGAGACTCGGACGCGTGACCGAGCCAATGACCCGAGCGCCATCAGGCAGTGCCGGGATCCTGGCTGCGGTTCTGGTCCCCAGAGCTGAGGAATCGCAGCCCCTGCCTCAGAGCCTGTCAGAAAGCCAAGCAAGTGAGAGCAGAGGGAGGGCAGCCTTCCAGTCTCTCCTGGGCATGGCCACAAAGCAGCCCCTGCTTCTCCTTCCTCCGCCTGTGTTTGGGGTGTGCTGATGGCAGCGCCAGCCAGGCTGTGCTCTGTGTTCCAAAGGCTGTGGAGAGCGGGCATGAAAAGTGCTGTGTGCACAGTGGAGAGTCCTGGAAGGTGCTGGCAGGAGCGTCCTGCGGGAACAGGGCTCTGGTCTCTGGCCGGGAAGAGCCTGGTTTTGCTGCTGTGAGCGCAGGCAGGCGTCGAGGCAGGTGAAGAGGCGGCGGGCAGCTTGTGTTTGTAGCGGGTCTGGGGCTGCATGTGCGAACCTCCACCTGGAATCACACTGGGGGAAATCCCAGCTAGAGCTGGAGCGCCTGTCCAGAAAGGACCAGAAGGAATTCAGCCTTGCCAGGGTTTCTTAAGAGTGTGTTGGTGTTCCCCAGGAAAGGTACACATTTGGGGAAACGCCTCTGGGGGAAGGGGGCTTGCTGCGGAAGGAAAGTGCTTTCCTAGGAGCTCCCGGTGCTGTCGGAGCAACTGTCCCCCTTTGGCTCTCTGTGGTCCTTTCAGTCCTTGAGGCCTGTTGCACTTGGCAGATGGACAAGGGAAGGGAGAAGGCTGTGAAGAGCGGGTTTGGAATCCACCTGGACCTGCGGAGACCAAGGCCAACACCTGCAGCAGGGTGTGTTCCCCCCCTTTGGACACAGGTGTGAGCAGGAGCATCACTGTCCAGATGCCAGCCCCAAAGCTGTCGTTGAGAGCTGTGAATTCAAAGGCCTTCACGCACACACCTCTCACATCTTACCTGTCTGCTGTGTTTCAACTCTTGGCAATATGCATTTGCCTCTTGTTTGCTGGAAGCTGCTGCGGCCCAGAGGGTCCGCACCGAGCTGGGCTGTGTGGGCCAGGCGGCACGGAGAGTCTTGGCTGATCTTGGGGTGTCCGTGGCCTCAGAAAAGGCTTGGAAGGTTTGCCTCCCAAGGCGCCATGCTCACTGGCTCTCCCTGTGCATCTTGGAGAGAACAAGGCAGGCATTGCTGGCAGCTGGGCATTAGCAGGCCTTCAAATGGGGGCGTGTTGTGGAGCAGGCCCAGCTGAGACACCCTGAGAGGAGCCCAGCGCTCCTTGCCCCTCTCCGCACACACGTGAGCCTTGTCTGCTGTCGGGATGACCCCGGCTGTGTCAGGGGGTGCTGCTACGTGGACACGAGACAGCCGGTCCTGTCCTGCTGGGTGCCAGCAGTGCATCGCAGCAGTCCTGCATTCCCGTCAGGATGCCGGCCAAGAGAGGTTCTGGAAGCTGATTTGAAGCTTGCGCGGGTGCCTACAGGTCAAGGCCAAGGGCGTTCTCTCAGGATAGAGCAGTCCTGAGAGGTCTCTAGAATTCAAAGAAATCAGCAGACAAATGCATTGTCCACCAAAAGCTCTTTGATTGGCAGGAGGTTAGGGCTCTGCTCCCCACCACAAGGCTTCTTTGCCACGTCCAGATTTCAGTGGCTTTCTGTAGGAATTCTATCAAAAATACCTTCCGTCTTTAGACTGCTGAGGCGATTCCATAGGCAGGGGCTTAGAAAGAAGCACATTGCGCCAGAATCCTAGACTTGAAGCTAATGTCCACCTGCTGGCCAGGAGGAGTCTCAACGCACCAAAGCAGCTCATCTTCCTCACCCCTTCCCTGCACAGGGCTGATTCTGTAGCCGCCCTTAGGTCTTCCCCAAGGCTATGGCTAAAGCTTTTTGTCAAGTCACTCTCTTGCCAAGTTAGGCTTCCAGGTTTTTCTTATGTTAACTGGTGCTAAGTACTTCTGGATATCTGTGCTAAGTACTCTTTCCTTCTGTCAATTGCCTGTGCTTCCTTACATCAAACAAAGGCCTTGTTTCATTCCTAAATGTGCCTGATGCTGGCCCAAGTCTTTTGGCACTGCTTGCTTTCCTGTGGCATGCTCTACCTCCCCTGAGAGTAAAGAGGGAGCTGGAGAAGGAGCTTGCCAGGCTGCTCTCCATCCTTTACCAGCAGTCCTGCTTAAGCGGACAAGTCCGAGCTGAGCACAAATGGAACAGCTGAGCACGGGAAGGGTGGGTGGGAAGGATGATCCAGGAACCGTAGGCCTGGCAGCCTGAGCTTGCTGCCGGGGAAGGCCTTGGAGCACATCCTCCTGAGTGCCATCCCACGGCACGTGCAGGGAACCAAGGGGTGAGAAAGCTCTGCGGAGGGATGGGGACAGCTGCGGGTCTTGGCAGGGCGTTGAGCTGGGGTTAGTGTTGCTGGGCGTGTTGGGGAAGGAGTCGTCTGGAAGAGGAGAGGTCTAGGCTGGAACTGGAGTCACTTTGAAGGCACCACCTGTGGTATGGCACAGCTTTGGTTATGGAGGACAGAAGGAATAGCTGGGACTTTTTCTCTTAGTCATCCTGCTTCTCCTGCAGAGAAGAGGAGGGGAGAGCTGTGCTTTCTTGGCCACTTAGATATCTGTAGCAGGGGCAGGATTAGGCCTTTTGCAATCTACTCCTTTGTTTGGGCTGCTTTTGTAACACTGAGTGGACTTTCATTCGTGAAGAGCTTTTATTCCTTAAGAGAATTAGGCTCTTAACATGCCTTCCTAGAAAAATGTTTGAAACCAAAGCAAGGCCTTTATTTTGCCTCTGTGTGGTCTTCTGCTTTGTAAAGTGACATTCAGTGGATGACCTTAAGGCAAATGTGTTGCTGCTTTGAGGTGGGAAGGAAACTTCCAAATCTATCAGGTTCTCAGGCCATTGCTATTAATTTAGGAAGTTTGCAACTTTTTGGAACTACTTGAGTTGAGTAATGGGAAGAAAAGCTTTCCTGAATTGAAGATTCTTAAATGCCAGATCCTTCTCTGCCTTTGCTGCCAGGGTGATTTTGTGCTTCAGGAAATGGCTCCAAGTAGAAAACAATTTCAGCATGGAGTAACAGCTTCTGACAGAGCGCAACAGTTGCCAGCACTTGCTCCAGGTGCTCCTGCCCACATGCCCTGTAGGAAGGAGCACGGCCCCCAGCGCACATTGGCTTTGGCTGCCCTGTGGCAGAGAAGCGCCCCGGGGCACAGGTCTCTGGGGCAGGAGATGACACCAGCACTGCCAGGGCTCGGGGGGCAGCAGCTCTGCTTGGGCGGGGGCTCCGTCACACCTGCCGGTTTCAGCGCTCCCCTGGCCCCAGGGCTCAGAGCAGCATCCGTGCCCTGGCCCACACGTTCCTCGTCTGCGTCACACCCGCGGGTTTAGGACGGCCAGCGGATGGGGACGTGTCCCAGGGAGGCCGTGCCAGCTTCTGTGCAAGGCCCCGTGGCCTTCCCGCTGCGGCCGCGTCGGCAGCCCTGGGGGCTCCTTCTGCTGCCCTGGGCCCGCAGAGCCGGGCAGCGTTTGCCCACGGTTTGAGCCGCTCCGAAAGATGCTGTCTCAGGGCTGTCTTCGACACTTGGGGTGAGGGATTCCTTCCAACCTGGGCCACCTTGGCTGGGCTGGGGGTGGCCCCAGGGCAGGTGGCAGTGTGTGCATTGGCCCTTTGTGACACGGTGCAGCAGCGGGGTCACCATGGCATGGAACGGGACAGGGTGTCAAAGGACCCTTTGTGACCCGTGGTGACATAGGTGCTGGCGGTGACTCAGCCAGGCCACAGTGCTCGGAGCAGGCGACGGGACAGGACGGGATAGAGCGGTGTCGTGAGGAGCCCCCCCAAGGCACACTCATTCCCGTCTGATCCGGAGCTTTTCCGAGGCGGTATTCCTAGAGGTGACCTCGAGGCCAGACCACAGGACTTGGTGACCTGTGGCCTACCCGAGGCTTCTCTTTTGCACGTACCATCGAGGACTTGTTGACTCAGAGCTCTTCTGAGCCATCTCTCTAGAAGGCGCCCTCAACACCACACTCTGGCATGGCGGGCAGATTTCTTGGCCTCTTCAAAGTCTTCAGGGGGGAAAGAAAGCAAGCCCGTGGAGCACAACGGCCTGAAGAGCCAGAGCAGTTCCAGCCAGTGCAGGACGGTGAGTGGCAGAACTGGGCCACAGGGCTGATAGCTGCAGCCAGCTTGGCTCCGTCCTCTCCCACCTGTTGTGGACATGCCCAAGGACAGGACGGAAGAGGGGCTGGGGCTGAACCTGGCAGGACCCATGTTCCATCCCCTGGGGCATCCCGGGGCACTCCCAGCCCGGGGAGGACAGGGCTGGGCTGTGTTCTCCGGCCTCTCCCACAGCCCCTCAGCACTGCCTGCTCTCGCTCTTTGCCAGATGCAGCCACGGACGGCACACAAGAGCACAGGCCTGCCAGTGGCCGCTTCCGCAGGACACTGAAGGTACCTGCAGCCCTCCCCACCTGGGCTGGGCCTGCTGTCACTGCTCGGCCGAGCACCGCGCTTGGAGCGCTCCACGGAACATCCCTGGCTTTGTTCCCCTGCAGATGTTCCCGAAATTCCTGCGCATTCGGCGTAGGAACACCAGCAGCACTGCAACTGCAGGTACAGCCAAGCTAAACTCCAGGCTGACCAGCTGCCAGGAAGAGCCTGATGTCAGCACAAATTTGACTGCACGCTCAGAAAATTTTGTCACTGCAGTGAATGATCTCCGGGCGAAGGCTGTCGTCATGGAAATGACCGAGGGCACGACCATCACAGACACTGCCACCAGAATGACTCAAGGCCTCCCAAATACTGACAGCACCCCCACTCCCACCATGACTCATGCTCCCACCGTGGATTTTTTCGAGGAGCGTTCTGTTTCTCCTCAGCAGCGGGTAAGCAGCCTGGGGCCAGGGCTGGAGGCCTCCCAGGATTGTGTGTCCCCTCCAGCCACTGGGTCCTCTCAGCCTCTGAAGCCATTAGAGTACTGTGGGAAGGGAAGCTGGAGAAGTTGCTCCCTTAGACAGTGCTCCAAGTCTTCCCCATGCCTCCTCCAGGTACCAGCCATTGTTAGGAATGTTCACCAGAGACTAGCATCCCATGTCACTGTGGATGCCGGGATGCAAACTGACATTGTGAGGCTGGCTGACGAACACCCAGCGGACGTGGTGCTGACCCTCCTGCGCTGTGCCCCAACATGTGACAGGTATGGGCTCACCTGCCTTGAGAGCTCAGGGCTCACCGGCCTTTAGGGCCGTGGCCCTGCCCGGCCTGTGCAATGGGCTCTGCCAGACAGGCAGACAGGTCCAGGACCCTCAGGCCCCTCTGTTTCCTGAGCCTGCTGCCATGCTCCCTCCCTGCCCTTCAGGGCACCGGGGCTCTGTCCCCTGGCCCCCAGACCCGCACAGGGCATGGTAGTGTGGCTGAGATGTCCCTCTGACAAAGAGCTCTGATCCCACAGAGCTGCTGCCATGATGTGGAGAACCATAGGCTCATCGAGTTCCACGGTGGAGAAGGTGCTGCCAACACTCCTCAGTGTGATGGAGGACTGGCCTCTGTCTCGCATGTTCACCTCTGATGGGGACAACGAGGACGTCTTTGCTCTGGCTGTGAGTTCCTGGGCATTTGCTCACCCCCAGGTCGCCTCTCCAGCAGCTCTCCATCCTCTCCCTGCCTCAGGCCCTGGGCTGAAACCTGGGCCAAGGGCAGGCTCAGGGGGCACCAGGCCTGCTGCTCCCCCTGCGTCTCCCCTGGGGCCCTGCCACATGGACACCTCAGCACTGAGCGCTCTCCTCGGCAACTTCTTTTGCAGGCAACTCTGGTGGTGTGGGTGATTGTCCAGGTGCCTGAGTGCCACGAGGCACTGATCCTTTATTCCTCCCGCCTCTTTGTGGCTCTGCTTTTCCATGTTGTCATCACCACGCAGCAGATGCCACCACAGGAAGTCGATCGCTTCTGGAGAGCATGCCGAGAGGAACACCGCCTTCCCAGCGACCCCAACAGGTCTCCGCCCTCCTGTCCTTCCCATGTCCTTGTGGCCAGTCCCAGTGCTCCCAGTGTGACCCGGGCTTTGCTCTGCACACAGGTTTACAGTGCAGGCCATGAAGTCCCTGCTCTGCCGGCTGGAGTGTGACAAGGAGGTGATCGCTGTGGAGTCCAAGCATGGCTGGGACACACTGCCCTGTGCTGACACCCAGCACTATGCTATGGCTCTGCTGGCCAGGTGAGACCCCCTTCTCCCTGCTGTCCCTGGAATTTGTGCCCTGTGCCCGGGCTGCCCCACACAGTCCCTGTGGTCGTGGGCCAGAGGGCCTCGTCACTTTAGGGATGGCCGAGCAGACTGGAAAAGGCTGGGAGAGGAGGGTGCACAGGAGTGGCCGCCTCCCAAAGTACCCACGTCCCCTGCAGGGATGCTGGGGAAAGACTGCACCTCTATGAGTCAGTCCTGAGAAAAGTGTGCCCCCCCACCTCAGGCTCTTTGTTCCTTTTTGCCCCTGACAGGGAGATGTGCCATGTCTCAATCCCTTTGTCTTCCTGCGTCGCAACCCACTTGCTCCGGCTCCTCAGCACTGAGAAGCCAGGCTGCGATCTGCCTCTCCTGGCATTCCTTGTGGAGGTGAGCCTGAAGGCCAGCGCGGCCTCGCTGAGCTGCCTCCCAGCTCTCTGCCCTCTCGCAGCTGCATCCCTGGCCTGGGATGGAACCAGCGCCCTGTGCTGCTGCCTGGGGCTGGCCCTGTGCACTTCTGGGCTCCTGCCAGCCGGGCCCTGTGCCACTGCCCTCTGCCTTTCAGGTCCTGGAGTGCCTGGACTTTACTAAATGTGGTGGCTGGGCCCTGATAGTCGTGTCGAGTTACCTGCAGATCGAGCGCAGGCAGATGTGTCGCCTGGCGCTCAGAGGCCTCCTGGTGCTCAGCAAGGATCCCCTGATGGTGAGAAAGGGGCAGCAGCTGAAGCTGCACTGGGGAGAGCAGCCCCATGGGCTGGCTGGGCTTCAGGAGCTGAGGCAGCTGCTCCCAGCTCTCCTGCCTCAGCTGCCCGAGTGCTTTGGGATGGGCCTTTGGTCTCTGGGCCCTGCGGCAGCAGGCTGGGCTTGCAGTGCCAGGGCGCTGTCGCTGGTGCAGCTGCTGACGGCTTCACAGCGCAGCCTTGTGTTCCACACAGGCCAGAAAAATGTGCTGTCTGTCTCAAAGCTTTGTGGATCTGCTGGGCGATGAAGATGGAGTGGTGGTTGCCCTGACCCTCCGTGTGCTTACTGATATGCTGAAGAACGAAGGCATCCTGATATCCAGCACCACCGCCCCGAAGCTGGCTGAGGCACTCCTGGCGCTCTTTAACAATGTAAGGTTCTGCAACTCAAGCCACAGGCATTGGGTGCTGCCCAGAAACTTTGCGCTGTCTGCATTTTCAGGCCTTTGCCTAGGTGGGCCTGGAGTAATTGGTGTAATCGGTGCTTAGGTTTTTTCCTTTCCTCTAGGAAAATAGCTTCATGCAACTGCTCTCCATTGACCTCTTCCGTAAGGTGATGGAGGTGGTAGTGGATGAGGGAAAAGAACCCCTGAAGACAATTGTCAACAAGAGCCTGCACCTCCTTTTAATCTACTGCCGTGATGAGAACCGGCGTGTGGCAAATGTGAGGTTTTGGGCATCCCTGGGAGGGGGCTCAGCCACCTCCTGCCCTGGTGCCACGCAGGCTGCGTCCTCCTCCAGGCCTTGGCACAGGGATGCGGGTCCTTGTGCCCTGGGCTGTGGTGCCATCTCTGCATCTCTGCTGCTCTTCAGGCCTCTCGGGAAACCGTGCATTGTGCGGCCAAGTTCCTGGAGTGGAGGGATCTGGAGGAGCTACCGACCAAGGAAGATCTGTTGAATATCGATGAGTGTAAGGTAAGGATGGCTTGGAGAAGTGCCAGCCTCAGCCTGGAGAAGATCCGTGGCCGCGGGGCTGGCAGCCGTGGCCCCTGCCCAGCGCTGCACCCAGGGGCTCCGGCCTGCGCCCCACACGCCGCTCCCTTCCCTGGGCCCCGCGGGCTCTTCTCCAGGCTCCTGCGGCCCCGAGCCGGGTGCCCGTGGAGTCCCGGCCCAGCGGGGCTGCGGGGCGGGGCGGCACCGCCACTCCCCGGGCAGCAGCCGGCCCTCTGCCCCCTCCAGAGCCCGGCACCAGCGGCTGCTGGCCGCGCCTCAGGGCCGTGCGGGCAGGGGAGGCCGGGGCTGGGCGCGGCCAGAGCCCGGCCCAGGGGCTGAGCCCGCGCCCACCCTTCCCTCCTGCCGCTCTCTCCAGCTGGCAGACGACAGGAGCCGAGCAGCCGAGCACCTGCAGAACCCACAGGAGTCCCTGCTGGAGGCGGCCATGGGGTTCATCGGTAAGCCACGAGCCCGGGCTCCCTCCCCGGCCCGCCGCAGCTCGGCCCCGGCCCCGGCTGCTGCCCCGGCTGCAGCGGCATCCGGGCCCGGCGCCGTGGAGCCCCGCCTGCCCTCGGGGCTGCTGCCGCCCTCTGGCAGCCGTGCCCTGGGGCGGCAGCAGGCGGCAAGGGCCCGGGCTGAGCCCTGCCGGGGCAGGAGGCCGTGTGGCCACAGGGCTGGCAGCGGCGCTGGCAGGGAGCCGTGCCGCTGGGGCCGTGACACGCTCTGTGTTCACAGGCATGGCCGTGCGGTTGATGAGGATGTAGCAGGGAGAGCTCCAGCTCATCGCCAGGGGTGAGTGAGGGCAGCGGGTTGTCAGCGGCTCTGTCTGGCGGGGGAAGCTGCGCTGCCTGGGCCGAGAGCTGCAGTCCCCGGCTGTGGAGGGCTTTGCTCCTTGTGTGGACGAGGGCTGGAGAGGGCACAACACACAGAGATTTCAGGGGCACGTGGGGGATTCGTGGCAAGCACCTTCTGGCTGATCCCAATGTCTCCTGCTTCCTTCTGGGTGGGATGGCCCTGGCAGGAAGATCTCCTAGGGTTCCCACAGATCCCGGCTCTGACCATGGCTCTGTTCTTCTCTCTTCCAGCCCTTCAAACCCAGAGGCATGACAGCAGCCCGTCATGCTCTAACCTGCAAAATGAAGCCCGGTTTCCCCAAAAAGCTCAACAACTGGGGACGTCTTCTGAAACCAGTGAACCAGTGTCCCAAGAACACACCGGGAGACACTGAAGAGGACACCATCTCTCAGTGCTGCTGGAGCTCCACGCACAGCTGAGGCTGAGCACAATTCCCATGGCTTCAGACCTTTCCCTGTTTGTAGTTAGCTCCCTCCCTCCAGCCCTCAGACCCTGCCCATGCCCTTTTTTTTCCTCCACTCTCCAACCCTTTTGACAGCTCTTTCCATCCCAGCCCTCAAACCCTGCCCATCCCCCCTTATTCCCACCCAGCTCATCCCTTTCCTTCGACTTTCATTAATAAACACTTTGGCTTCTTCACTTCACCTGCATCTCTGTGGAGCTGAACCGGCGTAAAAACCTGAGCCCTGGCACACACAGGCCCCTTCTGCCGTCCTCTTCCGCGCCGTCTTTTGTGCAGAGACACAGAGGAGCGAGGCCGCGTCAGGCTGGAAAGGTGCCTGTGCTGAAGGTCCAGTTCCACAACACTGTGGAGTTTAAGGTCCAACTGAGCAGCCTGAAGCTCCTGGATTTAGGAAGAGCCAACCTAAGTATGCTCTGAACCCAGCTGTGAGGGATTCCATGGCAAGCATCTACAGAGGGCAAAGGAGCTTGGAATGCTGAAAGCTTTCAAGAATAGCTTCCTGAAAGCACAGCAGTGCTCCATGCTTGCACAGGGTCAGGGAGAGGGCAGAAGCAGAGACCATCAGGCCTTAACAGGGAGCTTTGGGTGTGCCTAAGGGCAAGTGAAGCAGCAGCAGCATGGTGGCCGAGACTCGGACGCGTGACCGAGCCAATGACCCGAGCGCCATCAGGCAGTGCCGGGATCCTGGCTGCGGTTCTGGTCCCCAGAGCTGAGGAATCGCAGCCCCTGCCTCAGAGCCTGTCAGAAAGCCAAGCAAGTGAGAGCAGAGGGAGGGCAGCCTTCCAGTCTCTCCTGGGCATGGCCACAAAGCAGCCCCTGCTTCTCCTTCCTCCGCCTGTGTTTGGGGTGTGCTGATGGCAGCGCCAGCCAGGCTGTGCTCTGTGTTCCAAAGGCTGTGGAGAGCGGGCATGAAAAGTGCTGTGTGCACAGTGGAGAGTCCTGGAAGGTGCTGGCAGGAGCGTCCTGCGGGAACAGGGCTCTGGTCTCTGGCCGGGAAGAGCCTGGTTTTGCTGCTGTGAGCGCAGGCAGGCGTCGAGGCAGGTGAAGAGGCGGCGGGCAGCTTGTGTTTGTAGCGGGTCTGGGGCTGCATGTGCGAACCTCCACCTGGAATCACACTGGGGGAAATCCCAGCTAGAGCTGGAGCGCCTGTCCAGAAAGGACCAGAAGGAATTCAGCCTTGCCAGGGTTTCTTAAGAGTGTGTTGGTGTTCCCCAGGAAAGGTACACATTTGGGGAAACGCCTCTGGGGGAAGGGGGCTTGCTGCGGAAGGAAAGTGCTTTCCTAGGAGCTCCCGGTGCTGTCGGAGCAACTGTCCCCCTTTGGCTCTCTGTGGTCCTTTCAGTCCTTGAGGCCTGTTGCACTTGGCAGATGGACAAGGGAAGGGAGAAGGCTGTGAAGAGCGGGTTTGGAATCCACCTGGACCTGCGGAGACCAAGGCCAACACCTGCAGCAGGGTGTGTTCCCCCCCTTTGGACACAGGTGTGAGCAGGAGCATCACTGTCCAGATGCCAGCCCCAAAGCTGTCGTTGAGAGCTGTGAATTCAAAGGCCTTCACGCACACACCTCTCACATCTTACCTGTCTGCTGTGTTTCAACTCTTGGCAATATGCATTTGCCTCTTGTTTGCTGGAAGCTGCTGCGGCCCAGAGGGTCCGCACCGAGCTGGGCTGTGTGGGCCAGGCGGCACGGAGAGTCTTGGCTGATCTTGGGGTGTCCGTGGCCTCAGAAAAGGCTTGGAAGGTTTGCCTCCCAAGGCGCCATGCTCACTGGCTCTCCCTGTGCATCTTGGAGAGAACAAGGCAGGCATTGCTGGCAGCTGGGCATTAGCAGGCCTTCAAATGGGGGCGTGTTGTGGAGCAGGCCCAGCTGAGACACCCTGAGAGGAGCCCAGCGCTCCTTGCCCCTCTCCGCACACACGTGAGCCTTGTCTGCTGTCGGGATGACCCCGGCTGTGTCAGGGGGTGCTGCTACGTGGACACCAGACAGCCGGTCCTGTCCTGCTGGGTGCCAGCAGTGCATCGCAGCAGTCCTGCATTCCCGTCAGGATGCCGGCCAAGAGAGGTTCTGGAAGCTGATTTGAAGCTTGCGCGGGTGCCTACAGGTCAAGGCCAAGGGCGTTCCCTCAGGATAGAGCAGTCCTGAGAGGTCTCTAGAATTCAAAGAAATCAGCAGACAAATGCATTGTCCACCAAAAGCTCTTTGATTGGCAGGAGGTTAGGGGTCTGCACCCCACCACAAGGCTTCTTTGCCACATCCAAATTGCAGTGGCTTTCTGTAGGAATTCTATCAAAAATACCTTCCGTCTTTAGACTGCTGAGGTGATTCCATAGGCAGGGGCTTAGAAAGAAACACATTGCGCCAGAATCCTAGACTTGAAGCTAATGTCCACCTGCTGGCCAGGAGGAGTCTCAGCGCACCAAAGCAGCTCATCTTCCTCACCCCTTCCCTGCACAGGGCTGATTCTGTAGCCACCCTTAGGTCTTCCCCAAGGCTATGTCTAAAGCTTTTTGTCAAGTCACTCTCTTGCCAAGTTAGGCTTCCAGGTTTTTCTTATGTAAACTGGTGCTAAGTACTTCTGGATATCTGTGCTAAGTACTCTTTCCTTCTGTCAATTGCCTGTGCTTCCTTACATCAAACAAAGGCCTTGTTTGGTTCCTAAATGTGCCTGATGCTGGCCCAAGTCTTTTGGCACTGCTTGCTTTCCTGTGGCATGCTCTACCTCCCCTGAGAGTAAAGAGGGAGCTGGAGAAGGAGCTTGCCAGGCTGCTCTCCATCCTTTACCAGCAGTCCTGCTTAAGCGGACAAGTCCGAGCTGAGCACAAATGGAACAGCCGAGCACGGGAAGGGTGGGTGGGAAGGATGATCCAGGAACCGTAGGCCTGGCAGCCTGAGCTTGCTGCCGGGGAAGGCCTTGGAGCACATCCTCCTGAGTGCCATCCCACGGCACGTGCAGGGAACCAAGGGGTGAGAAAGCTCTGCGGAGGGATGGGGACAGCTGCGGGTCTTGGCAGGGCGTTGAGCTGGGGTTAGTGTTGCTGGGCGTGTTGGGGAAGGAGTCGTCTGGAAGAGGAGAGGTCTAGGCTGGAACTGGAGTCACTTTGAAGGCACCACCTGTGGTATGGCACAGCTTTGGTTATGGAGGACAGAAGGAATAGCTGGGACTTTTTCTCTTAGTCATCCTGCTTCTCCTGCAGAGAAGAGGAGGGGAGAGCTGTGCTTTCTTGGCCACTTAGATATCTGTAGCAGGGGCAGGATTAGGCCTTTTGCAATCTACTCCTTTGTTTGGGCTGCTTTTGTAACACTGAGTGGACTTTCATTCGTGAAGAGCTTTTATTCCTTAAGAGAATTAGGCTCTTAACATGCCTTCCTAGAAAAATGTTTGAAACCAAAGCAAGGCCTTTATTTTGCCTCTGTGTGGTCTTCTGCTTTGTAAAGTGACATTCAGTGGATGACCTTAAGGCAAATGTGTTGCTGCTTTGAGGTGGGAAGGAAACTTCCAAATCTATCAGGTTCTCAGGCCATTGCTATTAATTTAGGAAGTTTGCAACTTTTTGGAACTACTTGAGTTGAGTAATGGGAAGAAAAGCTTTCCTGAATTGAAGATTCTTAAATGCCAGATCCTTCTCTGCCTTTGCTGCCAGGGTGATTTTGTGCTTCAGGAAATGGCTCCAAGTAGAAAACAATTTCAGCATGGAGTAACAGCTTCTGACAGAGCGCAACAGTTGCCAGCACTTGCTCCAGGTGCTCCTGCCCACATGCCCTGTAGGAAGGAGCACGGCCCCCAGCGCACATTGGCTTTGGCTGCCCTGTGGCAGAGAAGCGCCCCGGGGCACAGGTCTCTGGGGCAGGAGATGACACCAGCACTGCCAGGGCTCGGGGGGCAGCAGCTCTGCTTGGGCGGGGGCTCCGTCACACCTGCCGGTTTCAGCGCTCCCCTGGCCCCAGGGCTCAGAGCAGCATCCGTGCCCTGGCCCACACGTTCCTCGTCTGCGTCACACCCGCGGGTTTAGGACGGCCAGCGGATGGGGACGTGTCCCAGGGAGGCCGTGCCAGCTTTACTGTGCAAGGCCCCGTGCCCTTCCCGCTGCGGCCGCGTCGGCAGCCCTGGGGGCTCCTTCTGCTGCCCTGGGCCCGCAGAGCCGGGCAGCGTTTGCCCACGGTTTGAGCCGCTCCGAAAGATGCTGTCTCAGGGCTGTCTTCGACACTTGGGGTGAGGGATTCCTTCCAACCTGGGCCACCTTGGCTGGGCTGGGGGTGGCCCCAGGGCAGGTGGCAGTGTGTGCATTGGCCCTTTGTGACACGGTGCAGCAGCGGGGTCACCATGGCATGGAACGGGACAGGGTGTCAAAGGACCCTTTGTGACCCGTGGTGACATAGGTGCTGGCGGTGACTCAGCCAGGCCACAGTGCTCGGAGCAGGCGACGGGACAGGACGGGATAGAGCGGTGTCGTGAGGAGCTCCCCCAAGGCACACTCATTCCCGTCTGATCCGGAGCTTTTCCGAGGCGGTATTCCTAGAGGTGACCTCGAGGCCAGACCACAGGACTTGGTGACCTGTGGCCTACCCGAGGCTTCTCTTTTGCACGTACCATCGAGGACTTGTTGACTCAGAGCTCTTCTGAGCCATCTCTCTAGAAGGCGCCCTCAACACCACACTCTGGCATGGCGGGCAGATTTCTTGGCCTCTTCAAAGTCTTCAGGGGGGAAAGAAAGCAAGCCCGTGGAGCACAACGGCCTGAAGAGCCAGAGCAGTTCCAGCCAGTGCAGGACGGTGAGTGGCAGAACTGGGCCACAGGGCTGATAGCTGCAGCCAGCTTGGCTCCGTCCTCTCCCACCTGTTGTGGACATGCCCAAGGACAGGACGGAAGAGGGGCTGGGGCTGAACCTGGCAGGACCCATGTTCCATCCCCTGGGGCATCCCGGGGCACTCCCAGCCCGGGGAGGACAGGGCTGGGCTGTGTTCTCCGGCCTCTCCCACAGCCCCTCAGCACTGCCTGCTCTCGCTCTTTGCCAGATGCAGCCACGGACGGCACACAAGAGCACAGGCCTGCCAGTGGCCGCTTCCGCAGGACACTGAAGGTACCTGCAGCCCTCCCCACCTGGGCTGGGCCTGCTGTCACTGCTCGGCCGAGCACCGCGCTTGGAGCGCTCCACGGAACATCCCTGGCTTTGTTCCCCTGCAGATGTTCCCGAAATTCCTGCGCATTCGGCGTAGGAACACCAGCAGCACTGCAACTGCAGGTACAGCCAAGCTAAACTCCAGGCTGACCAGCTGCCAGGAAGAGCCTGATGTCAGCACAAATTTGACTGCACGCTCAGAAAATTTTGTCACTGCAGTGAATGATCTCCGGGCGAAGGCTGTCGTCATGGAAATGACCGAGGGCACGACCATCACAGACACTGCCACCAGAATGACTCAAGGCCTCCCAAATACTGACAGCACCCCCACTCCCACCATGACTCATGCTCCCACCGTGGATTTTTTCGAGGAGCGTTCTGTTTCTCCTCAGCAGCGGGTAAGCAGCCTGGGGCCAGGGCTGGAGGCCTCCCAGGATTGTGTGTCCCCTCCAGCCACTGGGTCCTCTCAGCCTCTGAAGCCATTAGAGTACTGTGGGAAGGGAAGCTGGAGAAGTTGCTCCCTTAGACAGTGCTCCAAGTCTTCCCCATGCCTCCTCCAGGTACCAGCCATTGTTAGGAATGTTCACCAGAGACTAGCATCCCATGTCACTGTGGATGCCGGGATGCAAACTGACATTGTGAGGCTGGCTGACGAACACCCAGCGGACGTGGTGCTGACCCTCCTGCGCTGTGCCCCAACATGTGACAGGTATGGGCTCACCTGCCTTGAGAGCTCAGGGCTCACCGGCCTTTAGGGCCGTGGCCCTGCACGGCCTGTGCAATGGGCTCTGCCAGACAGGCAGACAGGTCCAGGACCCTCAGGCCCCTCTGTTTCCCGAGCCTGCTGCCATGCTCCCTCCCTGCCCTTCAGGGCACCGGGGCTCTGTCCCCTGGCCCCCAGACCCGCACAGGGCATGGTAGTGTGGCTGAGATGTCCCTCTGACAAAGAGCTCTGATCCCACAGAGCTGCTGCCATGATGTGGAGAACCATAGGCTCATCGAGTTCCACGGTGGAGAAGGTGCTGCCAACACTCCTCAGTGTGATGGAGGACTGGCCTCTGTCTCGCATGTTCACCTCTGATGGGGACAACGAGGACGTCTTTGCTCTGGCTGTGAGTTCCTGGGCATTTGCTCACCCCCAGGTCGCCTCTCCAGCAGCTCTCCATCCTCTCCCTGCCTCAGGCCCTGGGCTGAAACCTGGGCCAAGGGCAGGCTCAGGGGGCACCAGGCCTGCTGCTCCCCCTGCGTCTCCCCTGGGGCCCTGCCACATGGATACCTCAGCACTGAGCGCTCTCCTCGGCAACTTCTTTTGCAGGCAACTCTGGTGGTGTGGGTGATTGTCCAGGTGCCTGAGTGCCACGAGGCACTGATCCTTTATTCCTCCCGCCTCTTTGTGGCTCTGCTTTTCCATGTTGTCATCACCACGCAGCAGATGCCACCACAGGAAGTCGATCGCTTCTGGAGAGCATGCCGAGAGGAACACCGCCTTCCCAGCGACACCAACAGGTCTCCGTCCTACTGTCCTTCCCATGTCCTTGTGGCCAGTGCCAGTGCTCCCAGTGTGACCCGGGCTTTGCTCTGCACACAGGTTTGCAGTGCAGGCCGTGAAGTCCCTGCTCTGCCGGCTGGAGTGTGACAAGGAGGTGATCGCTGTGGAGTCCAAGCATGGCTGGGACACGCTGCCCTGTGCTGACACCCAGCACTATGCTATGGCTCTGCTGGCCAGGTGAGATCCCCTTCTCCCTGCTGTCCCTGGAATTTGTGCCCTGTGCCCGGGCTGCCCCACAGTCCCTGTGGTCGTGGGCCAGAGGGCCTCGTCACTTTAGGGATGGCCGAGCAGACTGGAAAAGGCTGGGAGAGGAGGGTGCACAGGAGTGGCCGCCTCCCAAAGTACCCACGTCCCCTGCAGGGATGCTGGGGAAAGACTGCCCCTCTATGAGTCAGTCCTGAGAAAAGTGTGCCTCCCCACCTCAGGCTCTTTGTTCCTTTTTGCCCCTGGCAGGGAGATGCGCCATGTCTCAACCCCTTTGGCTTCCTGCATCGCAATCCATTTGCTCCGTCTGCTCAGCATTGAGAAGCCAGGCTGCGATCTGCCTCTCCTGGCATTCCTTGTGGAGGTGAGCCTGAAGGCCAGCGCGGCCTCGCTGAGCTGCCTCCCAGCTCTCTGCCCTCTCGTAGCCGCATCCCTGGCCTGGGATGGCACCAGGGCCCTGTGCTGCTGCCTGGGGCTGGCCCTGTGGAGTTCTGGGCTCCTGCCAGTCGGGCCCTGTGCCACTGCCCTCTGCCTTTCAGGTCCTGGAGTGCCTGGACTTGACTAAATGTGGTGGCTGGGTCCTGATAGTCGTGTCGAGTTACCTGCGGATCGAGTTCAGGCAGATGTGTCGCCTGGCGCTCAGAGGCCTCCTGGTGCTCAGCAAGGATCCCCTGATGGTGAGAAAGGGGCAGCATCTGAAGCTGCACTGGGGAGAGCAGCCCCATGGGCTGGCTGGGCTTCAGGAGCTGAGGCAGCTGCTCCCAGCTCTCCTTCCTCAGCTGCCCGAGTGCTTTGGGACGGGCCTTTGGTCTCTGGGCCCTGCGGCAGCAGGCTGGGCTTGCAGTGCCAGGGTGCTGTCGCTGGTGCAGCTGTTGACGGCTTCACAGCACAGCCTTGTGTTCCACACAGGCCAGAAAAATGTGCTGTCTGTCTGAAAGCTTTGTGGATCTGCTGGGCGATGAAGATGGAGTGGTGGTTGCCCTGACCCTCCGTGTGCTTACTGATATGCTGAAGAATGAAGACATCCTGATATCCAGCACCACCGCCCCAAAGCTGGCTGAGGCACTCCTGGCGCTCTTTAACAATGTAAGGTTCTGCAACCCGAGCCACAGGCATTGGGTGCTGCCCAGAAACTTTGTGCTGTCTGCGTTTTCAGGCCTTTGCCTAGGTGGGCCTGGGGTAATTGGTGTAATCGGTGCTTAGGTTTTTTCCTTTCCTCTAGGAAAATAGCTTCATGCAACTGCTCTCCATTGACCTCTTCCGTAAGGTGATGGAGTTGGTAGTGGATGAGGGAAAAGAACCCCTGAAGACAATTGTCAACAAGAGCCTGCAGCTACTTTTAATCTACTGCCGTGATGAGAACCGGCGTGTGGCAAATGTGAGGTTTTGGGCATCCCTGGGAGGGGGCTCAGCCGCCTCCTGCCCTGGTGCCACGCAGGCTGCGTCCTCCTCCAGGCCTTGGCACAGGGATGCGGGTCCTTGTGCCCTGGGCTGTGGTGCCATCTCTGCATCTCTGCTGCTCTTCAGGCCTCTCGGGAAACCCTGCATTGTGCGGCCAAGTTCCTGGAGAGGAGGGATCTGGAGGAGCTAGTGAGGAAGGAATATCCCTTGAATATCGATGAGTGTAAGGTAAGGATGGCTTGGAGAAGTGCCAGCCTCAGCCTGGAGAAGATCCGTGGCCGCGGGGCTGGCAGCCGTGGCCCCTTCCCAGCGCTGCACCCAGGGGCTCCGGCCTGCGCCCCACACGCCGCTCCCTTCCCTGGGCCCCGCGGGCTCTTCTCCAGGCTCCTGCGGCCCCGAGCCGGGTGCCCGTGGAGTCCCGGCCCAGCGGGGCTGCGGGGCGGGGCGGCAGCGCCGCTCCCCGGGCAGCAGCCGGCCCTCTGCCCCCTCCAGAGCCCGGCACCAGCGGCTGCTGGCCGGGCCTCAGGGCCGTGCGGGCAGGGGAGGCCGGGGCTGGGCGCGGCCAGAGCCCGGCCCAGGGGCTGAGCCCGCGCCAACCCTTCCCTCCTGCCGCTCTCTCCAGCTGGCAGACGACAGGAGCCGAGCGGCCGAGCACCTGCAGAACCCACAGGAGTCCCTGCGAGAGACGGCCATGGGGTTTATCGGTAAGCCACGAGCCCGGGCTCCCTCCCCAGCCCGCCGCAGCTCGGCCCCGGCCCCGGCTGCTGCCCCGGCTGCAGCGGCATCCGGGCCCGGCGCCGTGGAGCCCCCGCCTGCCCTCGGGGCTGCTGCCGCCCTCTGGCAGCCGTGCCCTGGGGCGGCAGCAGGCGGCAAGGGCCCGGGCTGAGCCCTGCCGGGGCAGGAGGCCGTGTGGCCACAGGGCTGGCAGCGGCGCTGGCAGGGAGCCGTGCCGCTGGGGCCGTGACACGCTCTGTGTTCACAGGCATGGCCGTGCGGTAGATGAGGGTGTAGCAGGGAGAGCTCCAGCTCATCGCCAGGGGTGAGTGAGGGCAGCGGGTTGTCAGCGGCTCTCTCTGGCAGGGGAAGCTGCACTGCCTGGGCCGAGAGCTGCAGTCCCCGGCTGGGGAGGGCTTTGCTCCTTGTGTGGACGAGGGCTGGAGAGGGCACAACACACAGAGATTTCAGGGGCACGTGGGGGATTCGTGGCAAGCACCTTCTGGCTGATCCCAACGTCTCCTTCTTCCTTCTGGGTGGGATGGCCCTGGCAGGAAGATCTCCTAGGGTTCCCACAGATCCCAGCTCTGACCATGGCTCTGTTCTTCTCTCTTCCAGCCCTTCAAACCCAGAGGCAAGACAGCAGCCCCTCATGCTCTAACCTGCAAAATGAAGCCCGTTTTCCCCAAAAAGCTCAACAACTGGGGACGTCTTCTGAATCCAGTGAACCAGTGTCCCAAGAACACACCAAAACACACTGAAGAGGACACCATCTCTCAGTGCTGCTGGAGCTCCACGCACAGCTGAGGCTGAGCACAATTCCCATGGCTTCAGACCTCTCCCTGTTTGTAGTTAGCTCCCTCCCTCCAGCCCTCAGACCCTGCCCATGCCCTTTTTTTCCCTCCACTCTCCACCCCTTTTGACACCTCTTTCCCTCCCAGCCCTCAAACCCTGCCCATCTCCCCTTATTCCCTCCCAGGTCATACCTTTGCTTCGACTTTCATTAATAAACACTTTGGCTTCTTCACTTTATGTGGAGAGTGTGATTGATAACTGGCTAGCTGCAAAAGGTCACGCAGACATGAGAGAGCTTTGCTGAGCACACAGGCACTCTCATGAAAACCAGCAAGGCAGTAAGCTTCGTATGTCCTTGAGCACAGCTGCTATACGATAACAAGACCTTGTAGCTGAAAGATATGAGGGAGAAGCACGGTAAAACAAAAACTTACTCAAACTATGTAACCACAAAGAAATGTAGAAAGAGGCGTAGCTGACTTTTAGTCTGAGCACCAATCCTGAGCTTAACTTTTGCAATATGTATGAGCTGATTATAGAAGATATAAATGTGTGTATGCTACCTGAAATAAACGAGATTTGCTGACCATGATAGCATGAGGCTCTTCTCCTGCGGCTCCGGTTAACCCTACATTTGGCGCCCGAACAGGCTTCTCCCCTACCCTCTCTAGAGCTGCATTGGGTTCGGGTCCTTTGGACGGCGGATTTACGCCCGGGGTGGTCACATCGGTGCACCCTGCCGCTACGCGCTGCCGACGCCTGGGGGTTTGCAACGGTACCGGTGAGTATGGAAAGGCAAGCAGCGTATGATCTCTTTACTGCTTTTCTTAGAAAGCGGGGATTTAAGGGGCTTGACTTAGATAAGGAGCTCCCCCCTCTTTTGAGCCATGCTACCTCTTATGGCTCTTTTGCTAACCCCCATACTGTTCATGAATTAGCCGAATGGCGCAGGTATGGGGATAAGCTTTGGGAATTAGTGTTAGATGATGATAAGCCAGCGAAAAAGATGAGCAAGTTGTGGAGAACTGTGCATAATGAATTGCTTATGTGTCAGGCGGAGAAGAAAGCTGTCGATAATGCTCGTGAAATGCACACTAGGAATAGGGCTTATGGGGATGACCCTTCCGCTCCAAACCCTCCGGTCTTTGCAACCGTTGACCTCCCGTCATCTGACTCTGTAGAGCCGGCCAGTACACCCACCGTTCAGCCCTCGCCACAGCCCTCTGCTCCACTAATGCCTTCACCCCCCACCCCCATGAATGCAGAGGCTAGGAATGCCCCTCCCTGTCCTGTTGCCACGGAGCCGTTCCCCGGAGCCTTATCGGACCTCGCGGAGGCTATGGCACGAGAAAGACGGGAGGTATGGGCGGCACTGGCAAATCAGGGCTGGCGGGAGGGAGATACGGATCTGGCCGCGGCAGCTCAGGAGCAGATGTCGTCCCCCCTCGCCCTCCCAGTTATCTTTCACAATAACCCGCAGGGAGGGCAACGGGCGGAGGTTACTAATTTAGACTGGAAACTTTTGTCACAACTACGATCTACCGTAGCGAGCTATGGGGTCACAAGTGAACCCGCTAAACAAATGTTAGAATTCCTTTTTAATACGAATCTCCTGTTGCCCGCAGATGTTAGAGGTCTTTCTCGTTTAATTTATACCCCACATCAAAGGTTACTGTTTGAAGCCCGATGGAGGGAAGAGGCGGCTGCAAGTGCCGTGCTCCCTCGTCCCCAAGGAGACCCCTTACTCGGCATTACCGTTGACGAGCTTATGGGTCAAGGACCGCTTCATAGAGTAGAGGCTCAAGCTACCCTAGGTCCTGATAAATTGAGAGAGGCCATGGCGGTAGCTAAAAGAGCTATGGAGAAAATTAGAGCTCCAGGAGGTGTTCCTCTTTATATGGGGATAAAACAGGGGAGAGAGGAGCCTCTTGGCCCCTTTGTGGACAAGATCATTGATGTTTTAAGTAAAGCAGGCATTGCTGAGCACATGCAAGATGCCCTAGTTAAACAATGTATCTTGCAGAATGGGAATGCTAACATTCGTTCCCTCATAGTTTCAGCCCCTGGGAATTGGAATGTTCAAGATTTGTTAGATAAAGCTGCAGCCATGCCTTCTGGCACTCAGGTATTTGTGGTAGAAGCGCTGCAAAAGATAGGTGAGGGGTTACAACAGCAGGCTCAGGCTTTTAGAGAACAAGCAGTATCAGCTCAGACTCAGGTTTTAGCTGCCCTCGCACCCCTCCAAGCGGCGACAGCGCGTCAAAGCCCCAATACCGGTGGGAGGATGAAGTGCTTCCGCTGCGGAAAGCCGGGACACATCCGCCGCGAATGTGGTGCCACGGGCGTATGGTGCGGCAAGTGCCGATCCAATACCCACAACAGCACCGCTTGCCGATCAGGATCGGGAAACTCCAAGACCAGCGCGAAACTGGGCCGCGCCGGGACACAAATAGTTCCAGCCACACCATCGATGGGCAACTCTTGCCAGCAACCTCCGGCAGCCTCGGATGGGACCTAGCAGCAGCAGTAAAAGTTACCCTATATAACAGCAGTCCACATGTGATTTGTACCGGAATTTTTGGACCTATTCTCATTAATGGACAACCCACAGGAGGACTCATTTTAGGTCGATCGTCTGGGTCTGTTTTGGGCCTACTGGTAGAACCTGGAGTTATCGACGCTGATGCTGAAGGAGAGATTTTTGTTATAGCTCATACACCTTTCCCGCCGGTGAACATTCCAAAAGGCCAACGGATCGCCCAGTTCATACCTCTACCGCAATTAACTATGAGCATACCACCACGATCGGATGAGCCGCACGGAACAAAATGCCTTGGCTCCTCAGGAGGTATCACTCTTCCTGTCATAGACTTATCTACAAGACCCAAAAGGATTTGCTGTTTATGTTACCAAGGACAAACGATCATTTTGCATAAGGCATTGTTGGACACAGGGGCGGATACATGTATTATTGATACGGCTAAATACCCAAAGACGTGGCCGCTTTTACCGGCTAATACCACAGTTTCTGGCATTGGTGGCATTAAGCTTGCACAACGATCTCCCATTCTTGCTGTAGAGATCGACGGTAAACAAGCTAAAGCAGTGTTTTTGCTGACACCCCTGCCATCAGAGGTCGATTGCATCCTGGGAAGGGATGTTCTGACACAATTGGGATACGTACTTACCGATCGCCCTTTATTGTGATGGCCATTGCTTGGACATTCCCTCTACCATTGACCTGGACCTCTGATGACCCCGTGGTAGTTAAACAGTGGCCGTTAAAAAGGGAAAATCTTGAGCAGGCACACCGCTTAGTTGCAGAACAACTACAGCTTAAACATCTTCGCCCATCAACTAGCCCATGGAACACGCCTATTTTTGTTATAAAGAAAAAATCAGGAAGTTATCGTCTGCTACAGGACTTGCAAGCAGTCAATCAGCAGATGGAGCCCATGGGAGCTCTACAACCAGGGCTCCCTAATCCAGCTATGCTACCACAAGATTGGCCTATTCTTGTTATAGATTTGAAGGATTGCTTTTTTACGATACCCCTACATCCAAAGGATACTAAGAGGTTTGCATTTACCTTGCCTTCCCTCAATAGGGGTGAACCTGATAAGCGCTTTGAATGGACAGTTTTGCCACAAGAAATGCGCAACTCGCCGACCTTGTGTCAGCTATATGTTGACACGGCCCTGCAACCTGTTAGACAAGCGATGCCTGATACAATTATTTACCATTACATGGATGATATTTTGTTTGCCCAAAGCTCGCCTTTTACAGTCATACAGGTACAATCCATCATTGCCATGTTGAGAAATTATGGCCTTATGGTT
The DNA here is from genome assembly GCF_029207755.1 of Chamaea fasciata. NCBI lineage: Eukaryota > Metazoa > Chordata > Aves > Passeriformes > Sylviidae > Chamaea > Chamaea fasciata. The sequence goes on along the minus strand of NW_027094135.1, from coordinate 1,005,090 downwards.
TCTGATGAAAAAATTCAAACCCATGCACCATGGAAGTATTTGGGATGGACAATTACACAGAGACAAATACGCCCGCAAAAACTTACCATCCAGGCTCCACCGTCCACTTTGCATGAAGCACAAAAACTATTGGGAGACCTCCAATGGCTTAAGCCTGTAGTTGGCATTCCTAACACCCTTCTAGAAGCGTTGCGCCCCCTCTTAAAAGGCACGGACCCCTGTGCTCCAGTTGTACTTTCTGCAGACCAAATCAGTGCCCTTCAAAGTATTTTGTGGTGTGTTGCCAATGGCTTTGTCACCAGATACGATCCATCCCTTTCTGTTTCACTGACTATTTGGAATAACAAAGATCACCTTCTAGGAGCCATTACGCAGAAAAAGAAAACAGGGGAGAGACCAGGAAATATGGAGGACTTGGGGGTCCTGGAATGGATTAGCCCTCCCTTACAGCAAAGAAAAACAATTACACAAAAAATTGAAAAACTTGCCTTGTTAATTATGAAAGGCCGATTACGCACAACAGAACTAAGTGGCAAGGAACCTAGTGTGATACATCTACCTATGGAAAAAGTGTCTCTGGACTGGTTTTTGCTTAACTCCGCAGAATTGGCAGAGGCATTACTACAAGCACCGAGTATTGTTACAACAGGCCCTCTTAAACCGAAATTATTGCACTGGCTAGGAGAATGGCAATTAATTACTAAACCTTTGAGAGAAGACCAACCTATTCCACACGCAATTACAGTTTTTACTGATGCAGGAAAGCGCTCCCGCCGAGCAGCAGCTACTTGGAACAAGGCAGGCCAGTGGCATCATCATGTGATTCCAGCAAGCCCACAGGACAATCTCCAGACGTTAGAACTATTGGCAGTTATATGGGCTTTTCAAACCTTCCAAGAACCTGTTAATGTAGTTTCTGACTCACTTTATGTAGTGGGAGTTGTCTCCAGAATTGAAGACGCAAGTCTCAAAGAAGTCAACAACCCCCGACTGAGTGAACTTTTCATGCAACTTCAGCGCACATTACAGGCTGGTTAAAACATTTGATACAAGTAGTGTTTGTGATTTTGCTTGTAATTGTTGTTTTGCTTTTAGTTTTGCCTTGTGTGTTGCAATGTTTGCAGCGTATGGTATTGTCAATGTTTAATAATTTTAAGATGACAATGATAGCAGTAAAAGAAAACGGGGGAAGTGTGGAGAGTGTGATTGATAACTGGCTAGCTGCAAAAGGTCACGCAGACATGAGAGAGCTTTGCTGAGCACACAGGCACTCTCATGAAAACCAGCAAGGCAGTAAGCTTCGTATGTCCTTGAGCACAGCTGCTATACGATAACAAGACCTTGTAGCTGAAAGATATGAGGGAGAAGCACGGTAAAACAAAAACTTACTCAAACTATGTAACCACAAAGAAATGTAGAAAGAGGCGTAGCTGACTTTTAGTCTGAGCACCAATCCTGAGCTTAACTTTTGCAATATGTATGAGCTGATTATAGAAGATATAAATGTGTGTATGCTACCTGAAATAAACGAGATTTGCTGACCATGATAGCATGAGGCTCTTCTCCTGCGGCTCCGGTTAACCCAACACTTTACCTGCGTCTCTGTGGAGCTGAAGCGGTGTAAAAACCTGAGCCCTGGAACACACAGGCCCCTGCTGCCGTCCTCTTCTGCGCCGTGTTTTGTGCAGAGACACAGAGGAGCGAGGCCCCGTCAGGCTGGAAAGGTGCCTGTGCTGAAGGTCCAGTTCCACAACACTGTGGAGTTTAAGGTCCTACTGAGCAGCCTGAAGCTCCTGGATTTTGGAAGAGCCAACCTGAGTATGCTCTGAACCCAGCTGTGAGGGATTCCATGGCAAGCATCTAGAGAGAGCAAAGGAGCTTGGAATGCTGGAAGCTTTCAAGAATAGCTTCCTGAAAGCACAGCAGTGCTCCATCCCTGTGCAGGGTCAGGGAGAGGGCAGAAGCAGAGACCATCAGGCCTTAACAGGGAGCTTTGGGTGTGCCTAAGGGCAAGTGAAGCGGCAGCAGCACGGTGGCCGAGACTCGGACGCGTGACCGAGCCAATGACCCGAGCGCCGTCAGGCAGTGCTGGGATCCCGGCTGCGGTTCTGGTCCCCAGAGCTGAGGAATCGCAGCCCCTGCCTCAGAGCCTGTCAGAAAGCCAAGCAAGTGAGAGCAGAGGGAGGGCAGCCTTCCAGTCTCTCTTGGGCATGGCCACAAAGCAGCCCCTGCTTCTCCTTCCTCCGCCTGTGTTTGGGGCGTGCTGATGGCAGCGCCAGCCAGGCTGTGCTCTGTGTTCCAAAGGCAGTGGAGAGCGGGCACGAAAAGTGCTGCGTGCACAGCGGAGAGTCCTGGAAGGTGCTGGCAGGAGCGTCCTGCGGGAACAGGGCTCTGGTCTCTGGCCGGGAAGAGCCTGGTTTTGCTGCTGTGAGTGCAGGCAGGCGTCGAGGCAGGTGAAGAGGCAGCGGGCAGCTTGTGTTTGTAGAGGGCCTGGGGCTGCATGTGCGAACCTCCACCTGGAATCACACTGGGGGAAATCCCAGCTAGAGCTGGAGCGCCTGTCCAGAGAGGACCAGAAGGAATTCAGCCTTGCCAGGGTTTCTTAAGAGTGTGTTGGTGTTCCCCAGGAAAGGTACACATTTGGGGAAACGCCTCTGGGGGAAGGGGGCTTGCTGCGGAAGGAAAGCGCTTTCCTAGGAGCTCCCGGTGCTGTCGGAGCAGCTGTCCCCCTTTGGCTCTCTGTGGTCCTTTCAGTCCTTGAGGCCCGTTGCACTTGGCAGATGGACAAGGGAAAGGAGAAGGCTGTGAAGAGCAGGTTTGGAATCCACCTGGACCTGCGGAGACCAAGGCCAGCACCTGCAGCAGGGCGTGTTCCCCCCCTTTGGACACAGGTGTGAGCAGCAGCATCTCTGTCCAGATGCCAGCCCCAAAGCTGTCTTTGAGAGCTGTGAATTCAAAGGCCTTCATGCACACACCTCTCACATCTTACCTGTCTGCTGTGTTTCAACTCTTGGCAATATGCATTTGCCTCTTGCTTGCTGGAAGCTGCTGCGGCCCAGAGGGTCCGCACCGAGCTGGGCTGTGTGGGCCAGGCGGCACGGAGAGTCTTGGCTGATCTTGGGGTGTCCGTGGCCTCAGAAAAGGCTTGGAAGGTTTGCCTCCCAAGGCGCCCTGCTCACTGGCTCTCCCTGTGCATCTTGGAGAGCACAAGGCAGGCATTGCTGGCAGCTGGGCATTAGCAGGCCTTCAAATGGGGGCGTGTTGTGGAGCAGGCCCAGCTGAGATACCCTGAGAGGAGCCCAGCGCTCCTTGCCCCTCTCCGCACACACGTGAGCGTTGTCTGCTTTCGGGATGACCCCGGCTGTGTCAGGGGGTGCTGCTACGTGGACACGAGACAGCCGGTCCTGTCCTGCCGGGTCCCAGCAGTGCATCGCAGCAGTCCTGCACCCCATCAGGATGCCAGGCAAGAGAGGTCCTGGAAGCTGAGGGAGCTGATTTGAAGCTTGCGCGGGTGCCTACAGGTCAAGGCCAAGGGCGTTCCCTCAGGATAGAGCAGTCCTGAGAGGTCTCTAGAATTCAAAGAAATCAGCAGACAAATGCATTGTCCACCAAAAGCTCTTTGATTTGCAGGAGGTTAGGGCTCTGCACCCCACCACAAGGCTTCTGTGCCACGTCCAAATTGCAGTGGGTTTCTGTAGGAATTCTGTCAAAAATACCTTCCGTCTTTAGACTGCTGATGTGATTCCATAGGCAGGGGCTTAGAAAGAAACACATTGCGTCAGAATCCTAGACTTGAAGCTAATGTCCACCTGCTGGCCAGGAGGAGTCTCAGCGCACCAAAGCAGCTCATCTTCCTCACCCCTTCCCTGCACAGGGCTGATTCTGTAGCCGCCCTTAGGTCTTCCCCAAGGCTATGTCTAAAGCTTTTTGTCAAGTCACTTTCTTGCCAAGTTAGGCTTCCAGGTTTTTCATATGTTAACTGGTGCTTAGTACTTCTGGATATGTGTGCTAAGTACTCTTTCCTTCTGTCAATTGCCTGTGCTTCCTTGCATCAAACAAAGGCCTTGTTTGGTTCCTAAATGTGCCTGATGCTGGCCCAAGTCTTTTGACACTGTTTGCTTTCCTGTGGCATGCTCTACCTCCCCCTAGAGTAAAGAGTGAGCTGGAGAAGGAGCTTGCCAGGCTGCTCTCCATCCTTTACCAGCAGTCCTGCTTAAGTGGACAAGTCCGAGCTGAGCGCAAATGGAACAGCCGTGCACGGGAAGGGTGGGTGGGAAGGATGATCCAGGAATCGTAGGCCTGGCAGCCTGAGCTTGCTGCCGGGGAAGGCCTTGGAGCACATCCTCCTGAGTGCCATGCCACGGCACGTGCAGGGAACCAGGGGGTGGGAAAGCTCTCCGGAGGGATGGGGACAGCTGCGGGTCTTGGCAGGGCGTTGAGCTGGGGTTGGTGTTGCTGGGCGTGTTGGGGGAGGAGTCGTCTGGAAGAGGAGAGGTCTAGGCTGGAACTGGAGTCACTTTGAAGGCACCACCTGTGGTATGGCACAGCTTTGGTTATGGAGAACAGAAGGAATAGCTGAGACTTATCAAAAGCCTGATGTCTCTGTGGAAGTGAAGAAGGACTCGAGAAAAATGCAGAACACTTCCACAAGCCAAACACAGGTCCCAAATGGGAAAACAAACAAACAAAACCTTGTGACCTCCAGAAGGAGCCCATGCACCCTTGGGCTAGAGCGCTGCAGAAGCCAAGACATAGAGCTTCACTGAGCCAGATGCTCACCTGGAGCACCAGCCCTTTGGTGCCTCAACATGGCAGATCAAAGCCCATTTTCCAGCTGTCACTGGCTGGGGCAAATGCTAGGTCCTGGCAGGACTGCAGCACTCAGGATCTTGAGCCAGCAGCAGCAAGTGCTGGCTGGGCAGAAACTTGCACCTCTGCCTTGCACTAATGACAGCACCCTCCAGAATTGGCATTTACTATCTCAGGAAAATCTGAGTCTGCTGCCACCACAGCTGTCGGGTTGTGGTAACTTTGCTCATTTTGCTCCTCTTTGGCCTCTTCTCCAGCAGAAGAGAGAGCCATCAGCACTGCAGGTGGCTGAGGAGCTACCACTAACTGTAGCAATGTATCTGCAGCAATGTATCTGCATAACTTGGAATACAAAGTGCTCAAGCCCAACTACCACCTAGAGATATTAGTTACAAGTAGCAGCTCTTTGGGAATATATCAAGGCCACAGAGACACAAACTGGTCTAAAAAGAAGAGGAGCCTGGGAAATTGAATACCAGGACAAGAAGAATGAGCTAGAGGCCATGAAGGCTCGGAATTATAGCCAATCAAATTGCCTAAGGGACGTGTGCTGAGCCAACAAAGCAGACGAACCAATCAAGAAAGGCATGAAGGTGTGAACGGTGGTCTTACAATCTATAAACATAGTGTAATGTAAATATGAAATGGCTTCTGCAGAAATCCTATTGGTTCCGTCGTTCAGAGGTACTGAGCTCCCACAAATATCATTCAGATGTATTTTCTGGCAGGCAGAAATGAAAATTCAGGACTCAAACTCTAGCCCTAAAGAGCAGGGAGATGCTCGAGGAGGCACCACCTTTGTTTTAGCAATTCAGCAAGCGAGCGAGTCCTTCTGTGAAAGGAACCACTACCCCCCTTGCCTTCCTTCTGGCACCTGAGAAGGACAAAGACTGTCCCAAATGCAATTTGCAGGCTGCCACAAGTCTGTGCTTCTTGTGTCTTTTCAACACAGCTCTACCCAAAGCTGCAGCCACAGCTGATACCAGAGAGGAAAGCCCCTGAGAGCAGCAGAGTCTGCGGGGGCTGTTGGCATTTACCTCTCCTCCTTCTGTGGTAGTGTCGAGTGCTTTACAAACCTCTCCAAAAGTCCGAGAAACAAAAGAGCCACAAAGAAAGGAGAAAGCGTTTACATCTTGGAGTGCAAGCCAGCCCAGACTGGAGATCTCTGCTGGAAATGCCTAAAACCTGCAGGATGCAGAAGGGCTCTGTCAGAAGGCAGATGAGGCATTTTGCTCTCAAGTGCATGGCCACTGGGCCTGAAGCATTGAGGATGACTGCCTCAGCTCAGAAGGAGAGTTTCTTCTTTCTTCTCGGGTTTCAGTCTCTAAATTATGCAGTTCTAATCCTGACCATGGAATATTTCCTTCAGCAAACTCTTGGAAAGAAAGCTGTGCTAGGGGGTAGGTTTCTCTTTCAGGCAAGCAAGATTCTTCTTCCTCTATTTGTGTTGCCAGCTGATTATAGATATACAAAAATGCAGAGGAAATAAACACACCGCTGTCCCACGCTTGAGAGACCAGGAGATCTACCAGGTCATTTTCCTTGCTCCAGGCAAGACCTTGGCAGTGTGAGCATTTGACAATTTGACAATGCCTTCTGGCCACGCTTACAAATTCTGACTGGTACTGAGAGATGGGACAGTCTATCCTCAGTGTCTGAACATTTTTGCAGCTTGCCTGACTTCAGACTTGATAGATATTCTACCAGGAAAACACCTGGCCGATGGTTTTGTGGTTGGACTCACCCGCTGCCGATATTTTTGACTTTGATGGATTTTGTCATGGGATTTTCCATGCTCACAACTGTCCCTGAGGAAAACAAAATTCAAGAGCTGACTTTCAAGCAGAGATCCCAGCTTCCAGGAGGCACAAAAGGCAGCCCCATTGGTGGGGCTCTGAAAACTTTGTGGTCAGCTGGGTAACAACAACAAAACAACCAGACAGACAGCTCTGAAGCAGAAATGGCCAGAAGAGACTGATTTTCTCCAGAAGTTCCTCTGGGGAATCCTAAATGTCCCTGTGATATCAAACTGAGGAGGAACATTTGGTCCAGCTACGCTGCCACGTGCACACAATACGCTATCCTCCAGACAACAAATACACACGACGTACTCAGTAGCTCCAGGGAGTCCTCCTCGATCTGCTGTTGCTGAGCAGCAGCTGTGTCAGCGCAGGAGATGAACCGACTGCCCGGGATCACCGTCTCAGCTTGGGGAGCAAAGGCTCCTTGACACAATGCTCCTGCTGCAGCTGGTTTGGTGCAAGAGCCTGTGTAGATCTGGGAGAAGAAATGAGTTTGGTTCAGAAAGGTGGCTGGTAGAGATGACCCTGAGATGCCATTCCAAATGCCAGCCCTTAGGAAGATGCTGTCAGCCTGCCACACGCAGGGCTCTTCAAATGGATTTTTTGCACGTCCACTTCCCTTTGACTGGATGGCTCAAAGCCAAAGACTGGTTTTACTGCAGTTCATGGCCAGATTCATCTTCCATTTTCAGGGATTTTCTGAAGGAGGACTGCCACAAGGACCATTCCACCTCCTCCCAAGGACCATATTCCACTCCCTCTTTTCCCCCTCCAAGGGCTACAGACACACTTGCAGCTCCCTGTTCAAATGTTCTACCTCCTCCCACGGAGTGCTCTTGTCCTCCACCACTTTCAGGTCATGCTCAACCGGCAGCACTTCTGGTGGAGACAGTTCCTGTGGCTCACACCGACCCTGGGGCTCCTCCTTCTCAGTCATTTGCAGGAGGCCTTTGCAGGCTGCCTGGCCAGATGTCAACACTTCCACCTCGAGTCAAACAGAACAAAGCAGTCAGAGACTACAGCTCGTCCCTGTCAGCCAAGAGTCATCAGCTGTGAGCAAAGGGAAAGAAGAGATTTACAAGGGCTACAGACAGCTTGTTTCCATCCTCCGTCTTGGGCACCATGTTCCACTGTTAAAACACCACAGGATCAGGAAGGGCAGAGCCATGGGGGAGGGAAATGCACAGGGACTCCCCCTGGGAGGGACCTCGGGAGGTTTCCAGGCCAGGCCAAAGCACAGTCAGTGGAGAAAGGGACACAGGGAGGGGCTGTCTGTGTGCTCTGCCATGGCAGGATGAGATGCAGAGCTGCACAGACACCCAGACCATGTGGATCCCTGCAGGAGCTGATCTCACTCAGTGGCTCCCAGGTCGCTGCTGCTCTCTGGTTGCTCTGGTTTGATGTTCCCTGGTGGTCACACCCAGCCCCACACACACCAGTGCTGTGTGCACACACACCAGTCTCAACAGTGCCTGGGCCCCAAAGGACACAGGACCTGATGGTTTGTGGTCCCCACGCCAGTATCTGACACTTGGACATCCCTCAGTACCATGAGCAGAGAGAGCTCCCTTGTCCCGGAGAGTTCTTGGCAGCAGGGGGTTTAGGAAAATGGCACAGGCTGTGGGGATCAGCTGTAGGGCATGGCCAGGGATGGGCACTGACCATCACCTCTGAGCAAACCACCTTGATCCCCCATCCTTTCCCTTCCTGGGGCCCTTTCTTAGATACCCCATGGGAAAGCTTGCACACTGCCCAAATGCCCTTTGTGGATTTCTATCGTAAATCTCAGACCCCAACGCAGAACCTCCCATGCTCAGATGACATCATGCTGGAAAGCTCTGCCATTTACCCCCTTGGTGAGGCTTTCATGAGGAGGTGTCAGAACTTCCCTAAAATTAAATTTTTATCTTCTGGTTTTTTTTAAATTGGAATGGCCCTAAAATATCATGTACTGCAGCCCCCTTGCTGTGAGAAGGCACAACTACCACTGCAACAGATGGTCAAAGCTCCAGATCTTGAACACTTTTTGGGATGGGGCACTCACTTTTGTGGACAACCTGTTCCTGTCCTGTCAGCATAAACACAATATATTTCATTCTTATATCAAGTCTGAATTTATGCTTGACAATTTTAAAGGCTTTTCCCTTTCCACTGCCAATACAGGCTTGTAAAAACATGCCAATTTTTCTGGGATTATGACCATGATGTTTTAATGTGAAAAGACCTTGAAAAGACACAAAAATCTCCCAAGATATGATCTGGAGGCCACAAGCACAAAGCCCATGAGACTAAGGGCCCTGGGCTCAGTGGTGTGAGTAGCCTGAGAGGGCCTGAAGGGGTGTTTCAGAGATGGTGGAGCTCTTCTTCATTGTGTGAAACTGCCTGAGGATGAAATAATGCCAAACAGATCTCCTGGGGAGTTCCAAACTGGACACAAGGAGAGAGGAATTTCTGTCCCAGGGCAGGGCTGTGGTGCAAAACATCCCCCAGAAAGAGTCTGGAGCAGCCCAAGGCTCTGTGTGGCCAGGCAGAGGCAGGCAGGACGCAGAGCTGTCAGCAAAGGAAGGGCCCAGCCAGGTGGGGCAGCCGGGGGATGACGACAGCCTGCAGGGACAGAGGCGCAGGGCACGGACACTGTAGCACAGCCTGGGCTGCACAGGGCACAGGGATGGGCAGCAGCTGCAAGGCCCTGACAGAGCCAACTCCTGCAGCACTTTGGCCATGGCTGCTGGGCCTGGGCCTGAGCCATGAGGAGGAGACAAGTGACCCTTGCAGGCCTGGGGCCTCATTGCCTCCTTGTCCCTGCTCAGCAGCCTGGCAGGGGCCGCCCCATGCTGCTGCCCTTGGCATTGCACATCCCCACATCCCAGTGGGCCGGGAAGAGCCCTGAGCACTGAGGGAGGGACAGGATGTGCCTTGGCAGGGGCTGGGGCTCGAGCCTTGGCCCTTGGCATTCCTGAAACACATGCAGGTTTGCTCAGCATCACAGACACCTTTGCCTTGTTTGTCCCCACCTGTCATCAGTTCCTGCAGTGATGGAACCTGGGGACACTTTCTCCATTTGGTCTCTCTGTGGGTCCCATTAAAACTTCAAGGAACTTCAGTGTTTCAATTTAACTTTGAGTTCTTGAGAAGTTTTCGAACACTCTCTCAGGGACTGAGTTAAATGTAAACAACACCAAATCCATGGGAGAGTCATTAAAGTCCTTGTGCTGTGTCTGTGCTGCTGAGCTGGGCCGGGCTCCTGGCACAGAGGCAGCTCCTTGCAACAAACAAAACTTTTAGAAAGACATTTCTCCTGAGAAGAAATCCTCCTTCAGATGGGTCACCTTTGTTATTTGAAATGTAGACTCAGAGACAAAGTTTACAGTGGCACAACAACCTTTTCTGTTCTTTTCTCATCAATTGTTAACACTCTCTTTTTTGTTTGTTTTGGTTAATTTGCTTTTAACAGTAGAGAACATGATTCTGTTACATGGAACATTTGCTTTTGAAGTTAGACCTATTGATGTCTATGCCTATGGAACCTACGCCTATGGAATATTAAGTTTTAAATACAATACGTATGTTTCACGAGCAAATAAACACGTTGAAGCGAACAATTGTCCCCCAGACCCTCCAGGATCCCTAACTGTTCCCTCAGCGTCCATTTAGCATCCCCCCTCCCCCCACCAAAAGCATCCCTGGATCCCCTGAATGCTCCAACCTCACAGATTCCCGTTGGAGCGACTTCAGGGAATTCATCTCCAATCATCCCCCCTGGCCTCGGAGCCCCTCATAACACGGATATGCGCCTAAAATTCCTGCCATGCCCCGTGGCCTCAAGAGCCCAGTTACAGCTCCCCAAGCTCCCCCCAAGTGCTCCCGAACCGTACACGTTCCCCCCGAGGACCTCAAGTCCCGGCTCGGACACAAAAGTGTCCCCCAAGCGCCTTCCCGGACCCCAAACGCCCCGTTCGAGCCACTTCCGGGACTACAGCTCCCAGCATGCTCCGCGGCGCACACAGAGCCCTATTCCAGCCGTGACTCCATCTCCCGTCATGCCCCGCGCCCCACCGACAGCCATTGGAGCCGCGCCTCGAACTCCCGTGATGCTCCGCGGCCCCGTTACACCGTGTTCTACCCGCGCCTACAACTCCCATCATCCCCCGCGCCCCAGAGAGTCCCCTCAGGGCCCCCAAGTGCCCGCCCGGACCCCGAATTATCTGACAGAATCCTTTAGTGCCCCGCCAAGGGCCCACGCGGCTCCCCCAAGTGTCCTCCAGACCCTTAAGTTCTCTAGAAATTCCTTCCCCAGCTCCAAAACATCCCCAAATGTGCCCCAGAAACGTCTCCGTGGACCCCAAAGTAGCCCCTTTTACCCTGTCTGAGAAAATGATGAACACGATTACAAAAGGACTAAAAACAGGACTAATTAGCATAAGAAGGGACAAATCAATAGACAATAGAGGTCAATTAATTAATGAAGGGAATTGTGTTACTTAGAACAAATGACCAATATTTTTTTAGTTGCTAAACATGTATACCTTTTTCAATATAAATCTAAAATTAGGTATGTAAAGAACAATAATTACATTATAAATCTGGAAAATATAATTATATTTTAAAAATAATTACATTATTTTTTTTAACAACATAATTTTTTTATGTTTTGGGATGTCAGTCCTTGGTGGGTGAGGTTAGATATGGTGAGGTTGGGGTGAGGAGCAGGTTGTCCAAACAAGGTCAGCCTGCAAGGGGCTCATTCTTCACCGTGCCCAGACCTCCTAAGGAGACATTCTGAATTAAGATCACTTGGGAAATGCTTCTGTCACTTCTTCAATGAACTGAAATATTAAAAGTGTGCCCTAGATTAAAAAAAAAAAATACAAAAAAAACCCCAAAAACAAAACAAAACAAAACCACAAAAAACCCCCCAAACAAACAAACAAACAAAAAAAAAACCAAAACAAAATCATGAGATGCACTTTCAAATCTCCCTCAACGGAACTCCAAACTGACTCCAAGCAGCTGCACAAGCCCTGGAGACTTGAAGGCAAATGAAGAGAGAGAAAGAGCTCGTGAAGGTATTCTGTATTTTCATGAGCCCCATGCTGGATTTGGGGCTGAGTCCAGGATGCTTAGGCATGGAGAGAGGGTTGAAGAAGCTGCTCAAGGAGGCAGAAGCAAAACTCCATGTCCCTTGGAGCATCCCTGGGCCCCACTGAGGGCAGGGAGTGCCAAAGGCTCCCCAGGGACTGCTGAGAGCAGATCCTTGAGGCCAGGATTGCAGGGAGCCGCAGGCTGTGAGCAGGGAACTGCAATGCTGAGCAAGGCCTGGGCTGGTTGGAGGCAGCAGAAAGGCCAAGCCCTGAGCCCAGGCCTGGCACAGCAGGGCCTGTCCCTCCCGGGTGGCTCGGGGCTGCTTGTGGGGCAGTGGGATGGGAGGGGCAGCGAGGACAAATGGCACAAAGCTGTGTGACACTCCCGATCCTCATGGCACTGCGGGCCAGTGTGACACAGCAGGGCCTCATGGAAACAAGAGGCCGTAATGAGCCTGCGGGGCTGTAACACCCCAGAACACTGAAATAATGGGGGTACCCAAAGGTTCTCTTACTCGAGTTTGGTGCACAAGGAGAAATGCCAACCAGATAGTCTCAGGATGAACAGATGCACAGAATATTCTTATTTGCAAGGAACAGTCAAGGATCATACGTCCAATTCTGAAGTTAATGGCCCATAGAGGGATGGAACCCTAAACCTCGGTGATATTAGCACCATACTTTAACCAACTGAGCTAAGAGGTCAAAGCAACACACAGCTCTACTGGCAAAATAGAGAAAATCAAGGAACTTGGAAAACCATTTAATAAAACATCCAACTCAAAATAAAACTCTTATCATAGCAGTAGCTTCATTGACTTAGCCCATTTGACCTGGAAACCTTTACAGAATTACAGAATGACAAAATGACGAGATTGGAAGAGACCTCCAAGATCATTGAGTTCAACCCATGTCCCAACACCTCACCTAAGCCATGGCACCTAGTGCCACATCCAGTCTTTTTTAAAACACATCCAGAGATGGTGATGCCACCACCTCTCCAGTCAGATCATTCCAGAACTTTATCACCCTTTCCGTAAAAATCTTTTTCCTAATTTCCAACCTATATTTCCCTTTGTGCAGCCTTAAGATTCTGTCCTCTCATTCTGTCAGTGGCTGCCTGGAGGAAGAGACCAAGCCCCACCTGACTACAAACACCTTTCAGGGAGTTGCAGAGAGTGATAAGGTCACCTCTGACTCTCCTTTTCTCCAGGCTAAACAACCCCAGCTCCCTCAGTCGTTCCTCACAGGAGTTGTGTTCCAAGCCCCTCACCAGCCTTGTTGCCTCCTCTGGACACATTTAAGCATCTCAAGGTTATTCTTAACTGAGGGCCCAGAACTGGACACAGCACTCGAGGTGTGGCCTCAGCAGTGCCGAGTACAGGAGAAGAATGACCTCCCTGCTCCTGCTGGCCACACCATTCCTGATCCGGTCCAGGTGCCATTGGCCTTCTTGGCCACCTGGGCACACTGCTGCCTCATGTTCAGTTGCCTGTCGACCAGAACCCCCAGGGCCCTTTCTGCCTGGGCACTGTCCAGCCACACCGTCCCCAGCCTAGAGCACTGCAGGGGTTATTGTGGCCAAAATGCAGGACTCAGCACTTGGACTTAATAAACTTCACCTTGTTGCACTCTGCCCACCCATCCAACTGTTCCAGGTCTCTCTGCAGAGCCATCCTACCTGCCAACAGATCGACAAATGTTCCCAGCTTAGTGTCATCTAAAAATTGACTAATAAGAGATTCAATAGCCCCATCCATGTCGTCAATACAAATGCTGAACAGAGCTGGCCCCAGCACAGACCCCTGAGGAACACCCCTGGTGACTGGCTGCCAGCTGGATGCAGCACCCTTCCCCACCACTCTCTGGGCCCGGCCATGCAGCCAGTTGTTAACCCAGCAAAGAGTGCTCCTGTTCAAGCCGTGGGCTGCCAGCTTTTCCAGGAGCGTGCTGTGGGAGACAGTGCCTAAGGCCTTGCTGAAGTCCCAACAGACAACATCCATAGCCTTTCCCACATCCACCACACAAGTCACCTGGCCAGAAAAGGAGACATAAAAACTGGTCAACATGACCTACCCCTCCTAAACCCATGCTGGCTGGCTCTGATACCCTGGCCATGACACAATATAAACTGCTCCATGACCTTTACCATGTACTGAGGTCAGGCTAACTGGCCTATAATTACCAGGATCCTCCTTCCCACCCTTCTTGTGAATGGGTGTCACATTGCCCAGCTTCCAGTCATCTGGAATCTCACCAGTGGGCCAGGACTGTTGGTAAATGATGGAGAGCGGCTTCACAAGCTCATCTGCCAGCTCCCTCATCACGCTGGGGTGGATCCCACCTGGGCCCATTGATCTATGAACATCCAAGCAGCTCAGCAGTTCTCTGACTGCCTCTGCCTAGACACTAAGTTCCCTCCCACATCCAGTACAGAGCAAAGGTTGGCCTTCCTATTGCAGTTAATATATTTGAAAAACTTTTTTTAATATCCTGTACAAAATTGCCAAATTAAGTTTGAATTGAGTTTTGGACTCCCAAACACTTTTTCTACATGCCCTAGCAATCCCCTTAAATACTCCTTGACCTGACCCTCCTTCCAAAGATGATACATTCTCTTTTTATTCCTAAGTTCCTTCAAAACCTCCTTGCCCATCCAGGCTGTACGTTTGCCTCGTCAACTCATCTTTTGGCACACAGGGAAAGCCTGTTCCTCTGCCCTCAAGATCTCTGCTTTGAAGCACGCCCATCTTCCCTGGACTCCTTTGTTTTTAAGGGCTGCTTCCCTAGCAACTCCCTGAAAAAGTCTCGTAAATAGGCCAAAGTCTGCTGATCAGAAGTCCAGTGTAAAAGTCTTCTTGATGTTCTTCCTGATTTCACCAAATATCGAGAACTCTATAATTTCATCATCACTGTGTCCCAAGGAGCCTCCAACCACCACATCTCCCACCAGCCCTTCTCTATTTGCAAACAACAGGTCGAACATAAGCCCTCCCCTGGTGGGGCTCACTCACCAGCTGCAACAAAAAGTTGTCCTCCATACACTCCAAAACCTTCCTGGACTGCCTCTTTCCTGCTGTATTAAGTTCCCAGCAGATATTTGGCAGCTTAAAGTCACCTACAAGAACAAGGGCTGGTGATCTTGAAACATTCTCCAGCTGCTTATAGATTAAGTTGTCCACCTCTTCTTCCTGGCTGGGTGGATGATAACAGACTCCCAGCAGGTTCCCCTGGTACCCCGTCCTGTTTTCTTAGGGTACAACAGTAACAATGCAAACCTTACCAAGGGCACAACTCCCAAGTCCACAAGGAAAAGAACAGACAAGCTGTCAAGTTCTTCAAATATTTGTCCTGCTTTGCTGCAAGACTCCTACTGCACACATGATGTGGAAAGCCAAGGGAAGCTGCAGTTGGTGGCACGTCTCGTGACAGAAGCTGCACCTCGTTCTCCAGGAAGTGTTCTTGGAAAGAGCAGACAGGAGTGCCGAGAAGATTCAGGGAAAACTGAAGGATCTTTTAAGAAATGAAATGAAAATGTAAAGAACCAATACTAAGATGTCCTTGTCAAATGATTTTGATGCTCCCCTTTTCCATCTTGCACTACTTCTCCATCCCATGAACTACAAATGGATCTCACCTCTAAGATCCATGATTTGGCAAGTTTGAGATGCTGTAAAATACCATGAGCTACACACAATTTGCCTTCCCCCGTTTTTCTTGGAAAGCAATGCTGGAGACACAAGTGCAGTGCTTGGGCCAGGTACAAATTCTGCATTCAGGGAACGTGCTCTGACAGTGTCTGACCCTCAGCAGGGACAATGCAGAGCAGCAACCAAGGGGATTGCTCTGCCACAGTGCAGGAGTCAAGACTCTGGGTCTTGGCTCCTGTGGGCAAAGTTCCCGTGTTTGGACAGGCTCGGGGCTGCCCCCGGGGAGCGCGGGGCTTGGCGTGGGGCTGAGCGGGCAACGGACAAACGGACCCGGGGAAAAACGGCCCCGGGGCTTCAGTTGCTACAGCAGCAGCGGCAGCAGCGGCAGCAGCGGCAGCAGCAGCGGCAGCAGCAGCAGAAAAAGCGACTTTTGGCAACTTCCTCCTGCTTTTCCTCTTCCTCTCCTGCAGGCCCGCACCCTCTCCCTTAGTCCCGCACCCTCTCCCGATCTCCCTGTCCCGGTGTCCCCGTCCTCTCGCAGTCTCCCTCTCCCCTGCAGGGCCGGGCCATGCTCCCGGCCCGCCCCCGGCCCCGGGTGGGGCTGCCCCGTCCCCGCCCCCGGCCCCGGGCCTCCCGCCGCGGTCTCGCCTCCGCCGGGCTCTGGCTGTCCTGGCGATGGCGGTGGCGGACGAGGATCAGTGTCTGGGGCTGCGGCGGCATCGCCGTCCTTTGCCTCCGCCTGTGCCGAGCCCGGCCCCGGCCCCGGCCCCAGCCCCGGCCCCGGCCCCGGCCCCGGCCCCGACCCTGGCCCCGGCCCCGGCCCCGGCCCCTCCCGGGCCCCGTGGAGCACACAGGCGGCACAGCCGCTCCCGCGGCCTCCGCCGCGGCTTCCCCGGCCCGAGCTCCGCCGCTCGGCAGCGTGGCCGCCGGCCCCGAGATGCCGCTGTCGCATTGCCAGGAGCGAACGCCTGGGGATTCCCGGCCCGGGGCGGTTGAGGGGCGCTCGGGGGCCGTTGCTGGCCCCGGGCCGAGCACTGACAGCCACGTCTCGCCGGCAGGGAAGGCGCAGCAGGGCCTCCAGGAGCAGTACCGGCTGGGTTCGCTGCTGGGGCGCGGCGGCTTCGGAAGAGTCTTCGCAGGGACGCGGCTCTCGGACGGCGCACCGGTGAGCGGCGGGGCTGGCGGCGGGCGCAGGAGGAGGAGGAGGAGGGCGGAGGAGGAAGAGCATGGGGCTGGGCAGCGTGGGCAGCGTGGGCAGCGAGCTCAGCCCGCTGCTCCCCTTGGCTTGCAGGTGGCCATCAAAAGGGTGCCACGGAACCGCGTCCGGCACTGGGGAGAGCTGGTGAGTGAGCGGGGGCCAGCGGGAGAAGCCGGGGCGTGCCGGGCGGGGACGAGCCGAGGCCCGGCAGGGTGGAAGCCGCCAGGACGCCTCGAGGGAGAGCGGGCGTGGGGCCAGCGGAGGGTGCAGAACATCCCGGGCTGGGTGAGGTCTTCCCCACCCCTGGCACGGCCTCAGCCCCACTGACGGCATCGTGGTCATCCCACAGCCCAACGGCACCAGCGCACCGCTGGAGATCGTGCTGCTGGACAGGGTCTCCACTGGCTTCCCTGGTGTCGTCCAGCTGCTGGACTGGCTTGAGCTCCCCAGTGAAATCGTGATGGTGCTGGAGCGCCCGCAGCGGTGTCAGGACCTCCAGCATTTCATTCGGGCACGGAGGTTCCTGTCCGAGGAGGTGGCGCGGGAGCTGTTCCGCCAGGTGCTGGAGGCCGTGCGGCACTGCACCAGCTGCGGGGTCCTGCACAGAGACATCAAACCAGAGAACATCCTGGTTGACCTGGCCACCGGGCAGGCCAAATTGATCGATTTTGGCTGTGGCACCTACCTTCAAGACACGGCATACACGCAGTTTGCAGGTGAGCCCACGCAAGGATGTGCTCCCAGCTCCTGACATCTCATGGCCCAACATCTCACAGCCCAACCTGGGTGTGGCGGTGGGGATTCTCCCTTTTGCTGCCACTCATGGCACTGAGACTTCAGCTGAGTTGCTTTTGAGCAGGGGTGGGTTGGGGCCCAGCTTCCAGCCCTGCTGGCAGCCTTTGCCAGCCACTCTGCCCAGGACTGGGGCTGGGGCAGCCAGCCCGACAGAAACACCCGTGGGTGGGGCTATCAGAGAGCGTGGAGTCAGAACCTGTGCACCAGCCAGTTTGGTGTGCAGGTGAGAAAGGGCTTGGACTGCTCCTCTGGCCTTCTTTGTCTTCTGTTCATAATGTTATTTGGGGCAATGCAGGCAGGGAGAAGGAAGGCATGGTTTTCCTCCTGCTCTGAGTGGGTTTTTTCTTGTTCTGGTCAGGCCTTTCCAGGGCTTCTGCTGCCCTTTTCCTACACCAGTGGTTTCTTTTCCAATGCCCGTTTTTCACACAAAGCCCAGGTCCTGGTGGGAGGGCAGCGGGTCACACCATGTGCCACTGGGGCAGTCCCCACATGCCCAGGGATGCTGGGGCCAGGCTCTGGGAGCAGCAGCATCCCTCTGATGAACTCCATCTGTATTCCACAGGAACACCAGCATACAGACCCCCAGAATGGACCGACTTTGGCTGGTACTACGGCGAGCCAGCTACCATCTGGTCCCTGGGCATGCTCCTGCACCAGATGGTCTGCGGGCAGCACCCTTTCAGGAGCGGCTGGAACATCAGCTGGGGCCAGCTCCCGCTGCCACAACGGCTCTCTCAAGGTGGATCCTCATCTCTGGGCACGGGGGGAATACCAGTGCTGGGAGACAGCAGTTGGCTCGTGAGCATCCTGCTCTGGCAGCTGCTGAGGAGGTGGCACATGTCCTGCTCTCCTGCTCTCCTCCAAAGCAGGGAATTGATGGGAAAGTTTAGGCCCAGCTCTGAGCACATCCAGCATGGCCTGGGCATGGGAATATGGGGCAAAGCAGCCAGGGGCCTTCTCCAACTGACTGACAGTTTCTGGTTTCTCTTCCCAGAGTGCAAGGATCTCATCAGGTGCTGTTTAGCCGTGGATGACATGGAAAGGCCTTCATTAGAAGACCTTTTTGGTGATCCTTGGATGCAGGAGATTCATCTGGAGTAGAAGAAGGGAGAGAGCCAGAGGCTCATTTTGATGCAGGGCCCTGGTAAGTTCCAGCTGCACACATGCCTTGGCAATCAGAAGCAAAGAAAGCCAGACTTTTTGTGCTGCCTGTGTCACTGCACAGGGGTCATCAGGTGGGCACAGGCAGCCCTTGTGCTGGAGCTGAGCTGCTCTGCCCACCACTGGTGGCTGCCGTGCGAGTTGTTTTGGCTTGTGCTGGTTCACTGACAGCTGGGGCCCTGGGCAGAACACTGACAGCCTGGTCTCACCCCCAGGGAAGGAGAAGGAGCCCCTGGAGAAGCTGGACCAGGTGGGGCTGCTGCTGCTGGAGACAGCGAGGACGACAACAAGGATGACAACCTCTTCCTGAACCTGGCCACCAGCAATTGAAGGTGATGGACTTCAATTCTGGCACCTTCTTCAAAGCCAGGCTCCACAGCCAATTTGCAGATGAGTTCACACACAGGGGGATGCTCTCAGATTTGGGCATTGCACAGCCTGGCCAGGAACCAAAGGTTCCCCCCTTTACTGGGGCTGATGCAGCTGATTGTTCAGTGGGCTGCCAAGCTGCTTTTTGGCAGGGCTGGGGGCACGGGCTGGGGTGGTTCTGAAATGGGAGTCGGCTCCTGGCCCTGCCAACAGCCGCCACCCCCCACCATGCCCTGGGCTGGGGCTGGGGCTGGGGCAGCCAGCCCGACACAAACAAAGCCCCAAGGTGGGAGCAGAGGTGGGACTCCAGAACCTGTGCTCGGCTGCTTTGCTTTGCCGGCAAGGAAGGGCTTGGGCTGCTCCACTCCCTTTGTTTTCTTTGGCATCACCATTAGTTTGGGGGGCAGTGTAGAGGGGGAAGAGTGAAAGCATGGGCTTCCCTCACTGGTGGGTGGGTTTTTCCCTAGCATGCAGGGCATGGGGGCTTCCTCAACCTCTGACAGAGATAGGATCTTTTACCTTTTCCCTTTTTTCCCTTTTTTGTCTGTAATCTCTTTTTGTTAATTTGATGTTTGTTTTTTTTAAAGGAAGCCTTCTAGGTGGTGTCCAGTCTTGACTGGGAAGTGCTTGGGACCGGCTGTGGAGTGGATGAAGGAGAAGGCTGAGGACGTGGTTTGGGAGCAGCTTTTCTTTGCGCGGCGGATGGCGTGAGGTGTGTCCCCGTCTTGTTGGCACGGGTGGGGTAAGAGCTTTTGGGAGATGGCAGCCAGCACAGGAGCATCCTGCTCTGGGCAGCTGCTGGGGAGGTGGATCTGCCCTGGCTGGCTGCAGGCTGGGCACGTGTCCTGCCCTCCTGCTCTGCTGCCAAAGGCAGCAATGATGGGCAGCTTTGGGCCCCGCTCTGAGCACGGCCAGCATGGCCTGGGCACCGCGGGCGGCTGGGACAAGGGCACAGGAGCCTTCAGCTGACGGGCGGTTTCTGGTTTCTGTCCTTGCAGCCGGGCTCTGCGGATGCTGAGGCTGCTCTGGGCTCTGCCCGGGCTCTGCTGGAGCTCAGCACCGGGCCGGGATCAGCCAAAGAAGAAACAGTGTGACCTGCAGCAGACTTGCCGTGAGCATTTCGGCAATGCAGCTCAAGTTTGCAGAGGGCGCATCTCCAAGGGAAAACATGACACCCCCCAAAATAAACTTGTTTAATACCTTCTGAAATGAAATCAATCTGGGGTGACGCCAAATGACATTTTTCAGCTTGCTCAAGCTGTAGCTCAGCCCTTCTCTGAACAGTTCTGTCCCTCACCTGCATTTTCCTTCACAACTGCTCCCTATTTTCCCCCAGTGAGTTCCCAGCTGATTGCAGTCTCCATCACACACCAAGTGCCCGCCCGGACCCCGAATTATCCGACAGAATCCTTTAGTGCCCCGCCAAGGGCCCACGCGGCTCCCCCATGTGTCCTCCAGACCCTTTAGTTCTCTAGAAATTCCTTCCCCAGCTCCAAAACATCCCCAAATGTGCCCCAGAAACGTCTCCGTGGACCCCAAAGTAGCCCCTTTTACCCTGTCTTAGAAAATGATGAATACGATTACAAAAGGACTAAAAACAGGACTAATTAGCATAAGAAGGGACAAATCAATAGCCAATAGAGGTCAATGAATTAATGAAGGGAATTGCGTTACTTAGAACAAATGACCAATATTGTCTTTAGTTGCTAAACATGTGTACCTTTTTCAATATAAATCTAAAATTAGGTATGTAAAGAACAATAATAACATAAATCTGGAAAATATAATTATAATTTTAAAATTAATTACATTTTATTTTTTAACGTAATTTTTTTTATGTTTTGGGATGTCAGTCCGTGGTGGGTGAGGTTAGATATGGTGAGGTTGGGGTGAGGAGCAGGTTGTCCAAACAAGGTCAGCCTGCAAGGGGCTCATTCTTCACCATGCCCAGACCTCCTAAGGAGACATTCCGAATTAAGATCACTTGGGGAATGCTTCTGTCACTTCTTCAATGAACTGAAATATAAAAAATGTGTCCTTGATTAAAAAAAAAAATACAAGAAATAAAGAAAAGCACACTTGGAAATCTTCCTCCTTAACAGAACTCCAAACTGACTCCAACCAGCTGCACAAGCCTTAAATGATAAGGACGGGCAAGGAGACCAGCTCCTTCTCAACGCCTTTACTAAGATCAGCTATGGGTGTGGGGGGGCTCGAAGGGCTGCGCCCACCGCCACTGCCCCCGACGAATAACGCAGGGAAGATGCTAATCACCATTGCCACAGGGCAGAGCCAGGCTTTCCACCCTCGCGAAAGTCCCTTGGACAGAACCCCAGAAAAAACACTCATAACTCGTGGCCTAGAGATGCCTGTCTGGTCGAGTGCTGTTCAAGTTATGGTGATGAGGCAGAATCTGGCTTTGATTGCTGTCAGGTTCTCTATGGTTCTACCGACCCAGAGTGGTTTGTCTTAGCCCTTGGTTTCATGTCGGCTCGTTGTTTTTAGGGGTTTTTTCCGCTCCTTCTGGGCGCTGAGGTCCGTGGGAGTCTTCTTCATTTACATACCGGGTGGAGTCACCAGTTGCCGTGCGGGAGCCAGCAGGGCGGGAGCCGGCAGGACAGGAACAGGTACTCGACGGGGAAGAATACAGTTCTAAAGGAAGAGACTTTGAGGTAAATAGCATTTACCAGGGAAAGCATTACAATAACATATGGGTATGGGGTAAACAGTATTTAACAAAGCAGACCTTTCAATAGGTACGAGATACTGCGATAAGTAGCCTTTAACGAGAGAAGGCAGGTATGGGGTAAACGGTATTTAACAAAAGAGACCTTTCAATAGGTACAAGATAACAAGGTCACCAGTATTTTAACTGAGAGAAGGCACCTTACAGTAGAAATCTGTAACTGCGTTTAGAAATTTGTATTTTATTTCTTACATTGGAGACATGAAGACAACTGAAGAGAGAGAAAGAGCTCGTGAAGGTATTCTGTATTTTCATGAGCCCCACACTGGATTTGGGGCTGAGTCCAGGACGCTTAGGCATGGAGAGAGGGTTGAAGAAGCTGCTCAAGGAGGCAGAAGCAAAACTCCAAGTCCCTTGGAGCATCCCTGGGCCCCACTGAGGGCAGGGAGTGCCAAAGGCTCCCCAGGGACTGCTGAGAGCAGATCCTTGAGGCCAGGATTGCAGGGAGCCGCAGGCTGTGAGCAGGGAACTGCAATGCTGAGCAAGGCCTGGGCTGGTTGGAGGCAGCAGAAAGGCCAAGCCCTGAGCCCAGGCCTGGCACAGCAGGGCCTGTCCCTCCCGGGTGGCTCGGGGCTGCTTGTGGGGCAGTGGGATGGGAGGGGCAGCAAGGACAAATGGCACAAAGCTGTGTGACACTCCCGATCCTCATGGCACTGCGGGCCAGTGTGACACAGCAGGGCCTCATGGAAACAAGAGGCCGTAATGAGCCTGCGGGGCTGTAACACCCCAGAACACTGAAATAATGGGGGTACCCAAAGGTTCTCTTACTCGAGTTTGGTGCACAAGGAGAAATGCCAAGCAGATAGTCTCAGGATGAACAGATGCACAGAATATTCTTATTTGCAAGGAACAGTCAAGGATCATAAGTCCAATTCTGAAGTTAATGGCCCATGGAGGGATGGAACCCTAAACCTCGGTGATATTAGCACCATACTTTAACCAACTGAGCTAAGAGGTCAAAGCAACACACAGCTCTACTGGCAAAATATAGAAAATCAAGGAACTTGGAAAACCATTTAATAGTTTTTTTGTGGAGCAGGCCCAGCTGAGACACCCTGAGAGGAGCCCAGCACTCCTTGCCCCTCTCCGCAGACACGTGAGCCTTGTCTGCTTTCGGGATGACCCCGGCTGTGTCAGGGGGTGCTGCTACGTGGACACGAGACAGCCAGTCCTGTCCTGCTGGGTCCCAGCAGTGCCTCGCAGCAGTCCTGCATCCCCGTCAGGATGCCGGCCAAGAGAGGTCCTGGAAGCTGAGGGAGCTGATTTGAAGCCGGCGCGGGTGCCTACAGGTCAAGGCCAAGGGCGTTCCCTCAGGATCGAGCAGTCCTGAGAGGTCTCTAGAATTCAAAGAAATCAGCAGACAAATGCATTGTCCACCAAAAGCTCTTTGATTGGCAGGAGGTTAGGGCTCTGCACCCCACCACAAGGCTTCTTTGCCACGTCCAAATTGCAGTGGCTTTCTGTAGGAATTCTATCAAAAATACCTTCCGTCTTTAGACTGCTGAGGTGATTCCATAGGCAGGGGCTTAGAAAGAAACACATTGCGTCAGAATCCTAGACTTGAAGCTAATGTCCACCTGCTGGCCAGGAGGAGTCTCAGCGCACCAAAGCAGCTCATCTTCCTCACCCCTTCCCTGCACAGGGCTGATTCTGTAGCCGCCCTTAGGTCTTCCCCAAGGCTATGTCTAAAGCTTTTTGTCAAGTCACTCTCTTGCCAAGTTAGGCTTCCAGATTTTTCTTATGTTAACTGGCACTAAGTACTTCTGGATATGTGTGCTAAGTACTCTTTCCTTCTGTCAATTGCCTGTGCTTCCTTGCATCAAACAAAGGCCTTGTTTGGTTCCTAAATGTGCCTGATGCTGGCCCAAGTCTTTTGGCACTGCTTGCTTTCCTGTGGCATGCTCTACCTCCCCCGAGAGTAAAGAGGGAGCTGGAGAAGGAGCTTGCCAGGCTGCTCTCCATCCTTTACCAGCAGTCCTGCTTAAGCGGACAAGTCCGAGCTGAGCGCAAATGGAACAGCCGAGCACGGGAAGGGTGGGTGGGAAGGATGATCCAGGAACCGTAGGCCTGGCAGCCTGAGCTTGCTGCCGGGGAAGGCCTTGGAGCACATCCTCCTGAGTGCCATGCCACGGCACGTGCAGGGAACCAGGGGGTGGGAAAGCTCTGCGGAGGGATGGGGACAGCTGCGGGTCTTGGCAGGGTGTTGAGCTGGGGTTGGTGTTGCTGGGCGTGTTGGGGAAGGAGTCGTCTGGAAGAGGAGAGGTCTAGGCTGGAACTGGAGTCACTTTGAAGGCACCACCTGTGGTATGGCACAGCTTTGGTTATGGAGGACAGAAGGAATAGCTGGGACTTTTTCTCTTAGTCATCCTGCTTCTCCTGCAGAGAAGAGGAGGGGAGAGCTGTGCTTTCTTGGCCACTTAGATATCTGTAGCAGGGGCAGGATTAAGCCTTTTGCAATCTACTCCTTTGTTTGGGCTGCTTTTGTAACACTGAGTGGACTTTCATTCGTGGAGAGCTTTTATTCCTTAAGAGAATTAGGCTCTTAACATGCCTTCCTAGAAAAATGTTTGAAACCAAAGCAAGGCCTTTATTTTGCCTCTGTGTGGTCTTCTGCTTTGTAAAGTGACATTCAGTGGATGACCTTAAGGCAAATGTGTTGCTGCTTTGAGGTGGGAAGGAAACTTCCAAATCTATCAGGTTCTCAGGCCATTGTTATGAATTTAGGAAGTTTGCAACTTTTTGGAACTACTTGAGTTGAGTAATGGGAAGAAAAGCTTTCCTGAATTGAAGATTCTTAAATGCCAGATCCTTCTCTACCTTTGCTGCCAGGGTGATTTTGTGCTTCAGGAAATGGCTCCAAGTAGAAAACAATTTCAGCATGGAGTAACAGCTTCTGACAGAGCGCAACAGTTTCCAGCACTTGCTCCAGGTGCTCCTGCCCACATGCCCTGTAGGAAGGAGCACGGCCTCCAGCGCACGTTGGCTTTGGCTGCCCTGTGGCAGAGAAGCGCCCCGGGGCACAGGTCTCTGGGGCAGGAGATGACACCAGCACTGCCAGGGCTTGGGGGGCAGCAGCTCTGCTTGGGCGGGGGCTCCGTCACACCTGCCGATTTCAGCGCTCCCCTGGCCCCAGGGGTCAGAGCAGCATCCGTGCCCTGGCCCACATGTTCCTCGTCTGTGTCACACCCACGGGTTTAGGACGGCCACCGGGTGGGACGTGTCCCAGGGAGGCCGTGCCAGCTTCTGTGCAAGGCCCCGTGGCCTTCCCGCTGCGGCCGCGTCGGCAGCCCTGGGGGCTCCTTCTGCTGCCCTGGGCCCGCAGAGCCGGGCAGCGTTTGCCCACGGTTTGAGCCACTCCGAAAGATGCTGTCTCAGGGCTGTCTTCGACACTTGGGGTGAGGGATTCCTTCCAACCTGGGCCACCTTGGCTGGGCTGGGGGTGGCCCCAGGGCAGGTGGCAGTGTGTGCATTGGCCCTTTGTGACACGGGGCAGCAGCGGGGTCACCGTGGCATGGAACGGGACAGGGTGTCAAAGGACCCTTTGTGACCCGTGGCGACATAGGTGCTGGCGGTGACACAGCCAGGCCACAGAGCTCGGAGCAGGCGACGGGACAGGACGGGATAGAGCGGTGTCGTGAGGAGCCCCCCCAAGGCACACTCATTCCCGTCTGATCCGGAGCTTTTGCGCGGCGGTATTCCTACAGGTGACCTCGAGGCCAGACCACAGGACTTGGTGACCTGTGGCCTACCCGAGGCTTCTCTTTTGCAGGTACCATCGAGGACTTGTTGACTCGGAGCTCTTCTGAGCCATCTCTCTAGAAGGCGCCCTCAACACCACACTCTGGCATGGCGGGCAGATTTCTTGGCCTCTTCAAAGTCTTCAGGGGGGAAAGAAAGCAAGGCCGTGGAGCACAACGGCCTGAAGAGCCAGAGCAGCTCCAGCCAGTGCAGGATGGTGAGTGGCAGAACTGGGCCACAGGGCTGATGGCTGCAGCCAGCTTGGCTCCGTCCTCTCCCACCTGTTGTGGACATGCCCAGGGACAGGACGGAAGAGGGGCTGGGGCTGAACCTGGCAGCACCCATGCTCCATCCCCTGGGGCATCCCGGGGCAGTCCCAGCCCGGGGAGGACAGGGCTGGGCTGTGTTCTCCGGCCTCTCCCGCAGCCCCTCAGCTCTGCCTGCTCTCGCTCTTTGCCAGATGCAGCCACGGACGGCACACAAGAGCACAGGCCTGCCAGTGGCCGCTTCCGCAGGACACTGAAGGTACCTGCAGCCCTCCCCACCTGGGCTGGGCCTGCTGTCACTGCTCGGCCGAGCACCGCGCTTGGAGCGTTCCATGGAACATCCCTGGATTTTTTCCCCTGCAGATGTTCCCGAAATTCCTGCGCATTCGGCGTAGGAACACCAGCAGCACTGCAACTGCAGGTAGAGCCAAGCTTAACTCCAGGCTGACCAGCTGCCAGGCAGAGCCTGATGTCAGCACAAATTTGACTGCACACTCAGAAAATTTTGTCACTGCAGTGAATGATCTCCGGGCGAAGGCTGCTGTCATGGAAATGACCGAGGGCACGAGCATCACAAACCCTGCCACCAGAATGACTCAAGGCCTCCCAAATACTGACAGCACCCCCACTCCCACCATGACTCATGCTCCCACCGTGCATTTTTTCGAGGAGAGTTCTTTTTCTCCTCAGCAGCGGGTAAGCAGCCTGGGGCCAGGGCTGGAGGCCTCCCAGGATTGTGTGTCCCCTCCAGCCACTGGGTCCTCTCAGCCTCTGAAGCCATTACAGTACTGTGGGAAGGGAAGCTGGAGAAGTTGCTGCCTTGGACAGTGCTCCAAGTCTTCCCCATGCCTCCTCCAGGTACCAGCCATTGTTAGGAATATTCACCAGACACTAGCATCCCATGCCACTGTGGATGCCGGAATGGAAACTGACATTGTGAGGCTGGCTGACGAACACCCAGCAGACGTGGTGCTGACCCTCCTGCGCTGTGCCCCAACATGTGACAGGTATGGGCCCACCTGCCTTGAGAGCTCAGGGCTCACCGGCCTTTAGGGCCATGGCCCTGCCCGGCCTGTGCAATGGGCTCTGCCAGACAGGTCCAGGACCCTCGGGCCCCTCTGTTTCCCGAGCCTGCTGCCATGGTCCCTCCCTGCCCTTCAGGGCACCGGGGCTCTGTCACCTGGCCCCCAGACCCGCACAGGGCATGGTAGTGTGGCTGAGATGTCCCTCTGACACAGAGCTCTGATCCCACAGAGCTGCTGCCATGATGTGGAGAACCATAGGCTCATCGAGTTCCACGGTGGAGAAGGTGCTGCCAACACTGCTCTGTGTGATGGAGGACTGGCCTCTGTCTCGCATGTCCACCTCTGATGGGGACAATGAGGACGTCTTTGCTCTGGCTGTGAGTTCCTGGGCATTTGCTCACCCCCAGGTCGCCTCTCCAGCAGCTCTCCATCCTCTCCCTGCCTCAGGCCCTGGGCTGAAACCTGGGCCAAGGGCAGGCTCAGGGGGCACCAGGCCTGCTGCTCCCCCTGCGTCTCCCCTGGGGCCCTGCCACATGGACACCTCAGCACTGAGCGCTCTCCTCGGCAACTTCTTTTGCAGGCGACTCTGGTGGTGTGGGTGATTGTCCAGGTGCCTGAGTGCCACGAGGCACTGATCCTTTATTCCTCCCGCCTCTTTGTGGCTCTGCTTTTCCATGTTGTCATCACCACGCAGCAGATGCCACCACAGGAAGTCGATCTCTTCTGGAGAGCATGCCGAGAGGAACACCGCCTTCCCAGCGACCCCAACAGGTCTCCGTCCTACTGTCCTTCCCATGTCCTTGTGGCCAGTGCCAGTGCTCCCAGTGTGACCCGGGCTTTGCTCTGCACACAGGTTTGCAGTGCAGGCCGTGAGGTCCCTGCTCTGCCGGCTGGAGTGTGACAATGAGGTGATCGCTGTGGAGTCCAAGCATGGCTGGGACACGCTGCCCTGTGCTGACACCCAGCACTATGCTATGGCTCTGCTGGCCAGGTGAGATCCCCTTCTCCCTGCTGTCCCTGGAATTTGTGCCCTGTGCCCAGGCTGCCCCACACAGTCCCTGTGGTCGTGGGCCAGAGGGCCTCGTCACTTTAGGGATGGCCGAGCAGACTGGAAAAGGCTGGGAGAGGAGGGTGCACAGGAGTGGCCGCCTCCCAAAGCACCCACGTCCCCTGCAGGGATGCTGGGGAAAGACTGCCCCTCTATGAGTCAGTCCTGAGAAATGTGTGCCCCCCCACCTCAGGCTCTTTGTTCCTTTTTGCCCCTGACAGGGAGATGCGCCATGTCTCGATCGCTTTGTCTTCCTGCGTCGCAACCCACTTGCTCCGGCTGCTCAGCACTGAGAAGCCAGGCTGCGATCTGCCTCTCCTGGCATTCCTAGTGGAGGTGAGCCTGAAGGCCAGCGCGGCCTCGCTGAGCTGCCTCCCAGCTCTCTGCCCTCTCGCAGCCGCATCCCTGGCCTGGGATGGCACCAGGGCCCTGTGCTGCTGCCTGGGGCTGGCCCTGTGCACTTCTGGGCTCCTGCCAGCCGGGCCCTGTGCCACTGCCCTCTGCCTTTCAGGTCCTGCAGTACATGAACTTGGCTAACTGCGGTGACAACCTCCTGGAGATCATGTCCAGGTACCTGCAGATCGAGTGCAGGCAGAGGTGTCGCCTGGCGCTCAGAGGCCTCCTGGTGCTCAGCAAGGATCCCCTGATGGTGAGAAGGGGGCAGCAGCTGAAGCTGCACTGGGGAGAGCAGCCCCATGGGCTGGCTGGGCTTCAGGAGCTGAGGCAGCTGCTCCCAGCTCTCCTGCCTCAGCTGCCCGAGTGCTTTGGGACAGGCCCTTGGTCTCTGGGCCCTGCGGCAGCAGGCTGGGCTTTCAGTGCCAGGGCGCTGTCGCTGGTGCAGCTGCTGACGGCTTCACAGCGCAGCCTTGTGTTCCACACAGGCCAGAAAAATGTGCTGTCTGTCTCGAAGCTTTGTGGATCTGCTGGGCGATGAAGATGGAGTGGTGGTTGCCCTGACCCTGCGTGTGCTTACTAATATGCTGAAGAACGAAGACATCCTGGTATCCAGCACCACCGCCCCAAAGCTGGCTGAGGCACTCCTGGCGCTCTTTAACAATGTAAGGTTCTGCAACCCGAGCCACAGGCACTGGGTGCTGCCCAGAAACTTTGTGCTGTCTGCATTTTCAGGCCTTTGCCTAGGTGGGCCTGGAGTAATTGGTGCTTAGGTTTTTTCCTTTCCTCTAGGAAAATAGCTTCATGCAACTGCTCTCCATTGACCTCTTCCGTAAGGTGATGGAGGTGGTAGTGGATGAGGGAAAAAAGCCCCTGAAGACAATTGTCAACAAGAGCCTGCAGCTACTTTTAATCTACTGCCGTGATGAGAACCGGCGTGTGGCAAATGTGAGGTTTTGTGCATGCCTGGGAAGGGGGCTGAGCCGCCTCCTGCCCTGGTGCCACGCAGGCTGCGTCCTCCTCCAGGCCTTCGCACAGGGATGCGGGTCCTTGTGCCCTGGGCTGTGGTGCCATCTCTGCATCTCTGCTGCTCTTCAGGCCTCTCGGGAAACCCTGCATTGTGCGGCCAAGTTCCTGGAGTGGAGGGATCTCGAGGAGCTAGTGAGGAAGAAACATCCCTTGAATATCGATGAGTGTAAGGTAAGGATGGCTTGGAGAAGTGGCAGCCTCAGCCTGGAGAAGATCCGTGGCCGCGGGGCTGGCAGCCGTGGCCCCTGCCCAGCGCTGCACCCAGGGGCTCCGGCCTGCGCCCCACACGCCGCTCCCTTCCCTGGGCCCCGCGGGCTCTTCTCCAGGCTCCTGCGGCCCCGAGCCGGGTGCCCGTGGAGTCCCGGCCCAGCGGGGCTGCGGGGCGAGGCGGCAGCGCCGCTCCCCGGGCATCAGCCGGCCCTCTGCCCCCTCCAGAGCCCGGCACCAGCGGCTGCTGGCCGGGCCTCAGGGCCGTGCGGGCAGGGGAGGCCGGGGCTGGGCGCGGCCAGAGCCCGGCCCAGGGGCTGAGCCCGCGCCCACCCTTCCCTCCTGCCGCTCTCTCCAGCTGGCAGACGACAGGAGCCGAGCGGCCGAGCACCTGCAGAACCCACAGGAGTCCCTGCTGGAGGCGGCCATGGGGTTCATCGGTAAGCCACGAGCCCGGGCTCCCTCCCCGGCCCGCCGCAGCTCGGCCCCGGCCCCGGCTGCTGCCCCGGCTGCAGCGGCATCCGGGCCCGGCGCCGTGGAGCCCCGCCTGCCCTCGGGGCTGCTGCCGCCCTCTGGCAGCCGTGCCCTGGGGCGGCAGCAGGCGGCAAGGGCCCGGGCTGAGCCCTGCCGGGGCAGGAGGCCGTGTGGCCACAGGGCGGGCAGCGGCGCTGGCAGGGAGCCGTGCCGCTGGGGCCGTGACACGCTCTGTCTTCACAGGCATGGCCGGCCGGTAGATGAGGGTGTAGCAGGGAGAGCTCCAGCTCATCGCCAGGGGTGAGTGAGGGCAGCGGGTTGTCAGCGGCTCTGTCTGGCAGGGGAAGCTGCACTGCCTGGGCCGAGAGCTGCAGTCCCCGGCTGGGGAGGGCTTTGCTCCTTGTGTGGACGAGGGCTGGAGAGGGCACAACACACAGAGATTTCAGGGGCACATTGGGGATTCGTGGCAAGCACCTTCTGGCTGATCCCAATGTCTCCTGCTTCCTTCTGGGTGGGATGGCCCTGGCCGGAAGATCTCCTAGGATTCCCACAGATCCCGGCTCTGACCATGGCTCTGTTCTTCTCTCTTCCAGTCCTTCAAACCCAGAGGCAAGACAACAGCCCGTCATGCTCTAAGCTGCAAGATGAAGCCCGGTTTCCGCAAAAAGCTCAACAACTGGGGACGTCTTCTGAATCCAGTGAACCAGTGTCCCAAGAACACACCAGGAGACACTGAAGAGGACACCATCTCTCAGTGCTGCTGGAGCTCCACGCACAGCTGAGGCTGAGCACAATTCCCACGGCTTCAGGCCTCTCCCTGTTTGTAGTTAGCTCCCTCCCTCCAGCCTTCAGACCCTGCCCATGCCCTATTTTTCCCTCCACTCTCCACCCCTTTTGACAGCTCCTTCCCTCCCAGCCCTCAAACCCTGCCCATCCCCCCTTATTCCCTCCCAGCTCATCCCTTTGCTTTGCCTTTCATTAATAAACACTTTGGCTTCTTCAATTTACCTGCATCTCTGTGGACCTGAAGCGGCATAAAAACCTGAGCCCTGGCACACACAGGCCCCTGCTGCCGTCCTCTTGCGCGCCGTCTTTTGTGCAGAGACACAGAGGAGCGAGGCCGCATCAGGCTGGAAAGGTGTCTGTGCTGAAGGTCCAGTTCCACAACACTGTGGAGTTTAAGGTCCAACTGAGCAGCCTGAAGCTCCTGGATTTTGGAAAAGCCAACCTGAGTATGCTCTGGGCCCAGCTGTGAGGGATTCCACGGCAAGCATCTACAGAGAGCAAAGGAGCTTGGAATGCTGAAAGCTTTCAGGAATAGCTTCCTGAAAGCACAGCAGTGCTCCACCCCTGCACAGGGGCAGGGAGAGGGCAGAAGCAGAGACCATCAGGCCTTAACAGGGAGCTTTGGGTGTGCCTAAGGGCAAGTGAAGCAGCAGCAGCATGGTGGCCGACTCGGACGCGTGACTGAGCCCATGGCCCGAGCGCCGTCAGGCAGTGCCGGGATCCCGGCTGCGGTTCTGGTGCCCAGAGCTGAGGAATCGCAGCCCCTGCCTCAGAGCCTGTCAGAAAGCCAAGCAAGTGAGAGCAGAGGGAGGGCAGCCTTCCAGTCTCTCTTGGGCATGGCCACAAAGCAGCCCCTGCTTCTCCTTCCTCCGCCTGTGTTTGGGGCGTGCTGATGGCAGCGCCAGCCAGGCTGTGCTCTGTGTTCCAAAGGCTGTGGAGAGCGGGCACGAAAAGTGCTGCGTGCACAGCGGAGAGTCCTGGAAGGTGCTGGCAAGAGCGTCCTGCGGGAACAGGGCTCTGGTCTCTGGCCGGGAAGAGCCTGGTTTTGCTGCTGTGAGCGCAGGCAGGCGTCGAGGCAGGTGAAGAGGCAGCGGGCAGCTTGTGTTTGTAGAGGGCCTGGGGCTGCGTGTGCGAACCTCCACCTGGAATCACACTGGGAGAAATCCCAGCTAGAGCTGGAGCGCCTGTCCAAAAAGCACCAAAAGGAATTCAGCCTTGCCAGGGTTTCTTAAGAGTGTGTTGGTGTTCCCCAGGAAAGGTACACATTTGGGGAAATGCCGCTGGGGAAAGGGGGCTTGCTGCGGCAGGAAAGCGCTTTCCTAGGAGCTCCCAGTGATGTAGGAGCAGCTGTCCCTCTTTAGCTCTCTGTGGTCCTTTCAGTCTTTGAGGCCCGTTGCACTTGGCAGATGGACAAGGGAAGGGAGAAGGCTGTGAAGAGCGGGTTTGGAATCCACCTGGACCTGCGGAGACCAAGGCCAGCCCCTGCAGCAGGGTGTGTTCCCCCCCTTTGGACACAGGTGTGAGCAGGAGCATCTCTGTCCAGCTGCCAGCCCCAAAGCTGTCTTTGAGAGCTGTGAATTCAAAGGCCTTCGCGCACACACCTCTCACATCTTACCTGTCTGCTGTGTTTCAACTCTTGGCAATATGCATTTGCCTCTTGCTTGCTGGAAGCTGCTGCGGCCCAGAGGGTCCGCACCGAGCTGGGCTGTGTGGGCCAGGCGGCACGGAGAGTCTTGGCTGATCTTGGGGTGTCCGTGGCCTCAGAAAAGGCTTGGAAGGTTTGCCTCCCAAGGCGCCCTGCTCACTGGCTCTCCCTGTGCATCTTGGAGAGAACAAGGCAGGCATTTCTGGCAGCTGGGCATTAGCAGGCCTTCAAACGGGGGCGTGTTGTGGAGCAGGCCCAGCTGAGACACCCTGAGAGGAGCCCAGCGCTCCTTGCCCCTCTCCGCAGACACGTGAGCGTTGTCTGCTGTCGGGATGACCCCGGCTGTGTCAGGGGGTGCTGCTACGTGGACACGAGACAGCCGGTCCTGTCCTGCCGGGTCCCAGCAGTGCCTCGCAGCAGTCCTGCATCCCCGTCAGGATACCGGCCAAGAGAGGTCCTGGAAGCTGAGGGAGCTGATTTGAAGCTTGCGCGGGTGCCTACAGGTCAAGGCCAAGGGCGTTCCCTCAGGATAGAGCAGTCCTGAGAGGTCTCTAGAATTCAAAGAAATCAGCAGACAAATGCATTGTCCACCAAAAGCTCTTTGATTGGCAGGAGGTTAGGGCTCTGCACCCCACCACAAGGCTTCTTTGCCACGTCCAAATTGCAGTGGCTTTCTGTAGGAATTCTATCAAAAATACCTTCCGTCTTTAGATTGCTGAGGTGATTCCATAGGCAGGGGCTTAGAAAGAAACACATTGCATCAGAATCCTAGACTTGAAGCTAATGTCCACCTGCTGGCCAGGAGGAGTCTCAGCGCACCAAAGCAGCTCATCTTCCTCACCCCTTCCCTGCACAGGGCTGATTCAAATCCAGAAAGCAGTCACGACCTCCTTTTCTTCCTTCACTTGTCTTCATCTCCAGGGCTTGTGCAGCTGCTTAGAGCCAGTTTGGAGTTCTCTTATGTAGGAAAATTTCAAAGTGCATCTCCTGATTTTTTTTTTCTAATCAAGGCTGCATTTTTTTTTTATTTTTCAGTCCATTGAAGAGGTGAAAGAAACATTCCCCAAGTGATCTTAATGCTGAGTGTCTCCTTAGGACGTCTGGGCATGGAGAATGAGCCCCTTGCAGGCTGACCCTGTTTGGACAACCTGCTCCTCACCCCAACCTCACCGTGTCTGAAATCATCCACCAGAAACTGACATCCGAAATAATTTTTGTAAATTATGAATTTTACTTTTTTAATAAAGAATTATAAGGAAATTATAATAATACTTTTAAATATATAAAATATTATCATATATGTTTTTACCTAAGTTTTACGTTTATTTTAAAAAATCGATACATTTTTAGCAACCAAAAAAGTTATTGGTCATTGGTTTTAAGTAACACAATTCCCTTCATAATTCATTGACAACATCTGGCTATTGATTCCTCCCTATTTATGCTAATTAGTCCTATTTTTCCTCTTTTTGTCATCTTCTTTATCGTTTTCTCAGACAGTGTAAAAGGGGCCACTTTGGGGTCCACGGAGACATTTCTGGGGCACATTTGGGGCAGTTCTAAACCTGGGGATGGAATCTGAAGAAAATTTGGGGTCTGAAGGACATCTGGGGGAGCCGGGTGGGCACTTGGAGGTCAGGGAGGGGAATCTGGGGCCCTTCGGGGTCCGGGCGGGCACTTGGGGGCCCTGAGGGGACTCTCTGGGGCGCGGGGGATGATGGGAGTTGTAGGCGCGGGTAGAACACGGTGTAACGGGGCCGCGGAGCATCACGGGAGTTCGAGGCGCGGCTCCAATGGCTGTCGGTGGGGCGCGGGGCATGACGGGAGACGGAGTCACGGCTGGAATAGGGCTCCGTGTGCGCCGCGGAGCATGCTGGGAGCTGTAGTGCCGGAAGTGCATAAAGCCGAGCTGTGGCGGGGCCGGGAAGGCGCTTGGCGGACACTTCTGCGTCCGAGTCGCGACTTGAGGCCCTCGGGGGAAACGTGTGCGGTTCGGGAGGAATTGGGGGGAACTTGGGGAGCTCGAACCGGGCGCTTTAGGACACGGGGCACAGCAGGAATTTTCGGCGCGAGACTGTGTTGGGCAGAGCTCTGAGAGCACGGGGGATGATCGGAGATGAATTCCCAGAAGTGGCTCTAACGGGCATCTCTGGGGTTGGGAGCAGTCAGGGGAGTCGGGGACGATTTTGGGGGGTTCCAAATAAATACTGAGGGGGCACTTAGGGATGCTGGAGGGTCTGGGGGAAACGTAGGGTACACATGGGGGGGACGGGGGATACGGGGGCGGGGTTCTGTGGAGCGCGGGGCATGACGGGCATTGTAGTCCGGGGTGCAATGGGGCTCAATTGGGCCGCGGTGCATGACGGGAGTTGAAGGCAAAACCGAAACGTGGCACCGACAGCAGGCACCGCCCCGAGGCCCCGGTTTCCTGGCACTGATTGGGTGCTGGCGGTGACGGGCGGGAGCCTCGGCAAATGGGAGTTTGCGGAGGCGGGAACAGCCGATTCAACCCCTCTAGTCCTTCCCAGTACAGCCCAGTTCATCCCCAGTACAGCCCAGTTGTACCCCAGTGCCCCTTCAGTGCCCCCCTTTACAGCCCATTTCATCACCAGTACAGCCCAGTCCCTCCCAATACACCTGAGTTCATTCCCATTCCCTTCCAGTTCCCCCCAGTATCTTCCATAGCACGCCCCAGTATTCCCCAGTCTTCCCCACAGTGTTGCCATTGTCCCCAGTTTGTCCCAGTGTGTCCGTGGCCACAGCCCCTTGCAGTGGCCCAGGGCGGGTTGGGATGCTGATCCACCCTCACAGCCGGCCCAGGGCAGGGCTGGAGTGGTTTTGGTGGCCCCTTGGGCTGGCACACACTTGAGGAGTGTGTCTGTTTTCAGTGGGGAAAATTACGAGTTTTACGTTGCTTCAAAAATAGAAAAGCCCTTTTTGCCTGAGTGCAGGCAGCTCTCTGAGCAAAGCAGGTCCCAGGTGAGTGAGGACAGGCAGGATGGGCTTGGGGAATGTGGAACAAGGTTGTCCACACTGGGTCAGACCTCAAGGCACAGCTTCTCTGAGCAGGCCAGACCTAAGGAGGGACCATGGATCGACATCAATCACAGAATGCTGCAATCACCTCTGCTCCAAAGAGAACAGTAATAAAACACACCCTTTATAACAGGAATGTGAATTTCTTAGAAGCTCTTTGAAATCTTTCTCCATAACTGCAGTACAAAACCTTCCTAATGAACTGCACCAGAGCAGAGGGAAATCAAGGCAGAGCCGTGGTTTGTCAGGACTTGCTTGATCCGTGGTGCATTTGGTGCTGAGCCCTCAGGGCCTGAGAGGAGATGGCACAAACCTTTCCAGGAGTCCAAGTCAGAGGAAAAACCCAACGTGTCTCAAAGCATTCCTGGGTCCCACTGAGGTCCATCCCCAACACAGGCTCCTCATGGACTCCTTGGAGGAGAGAACTGGAGGCCAAGAGTGCCCAGAAACCTCTCAGAGACGGAGTGTGGGAAGGAAAACCCAAAGTACCTTAAAAGACATTGAGTATCTCAGAGCATTAATGAGCCCCACTGAGTGTCAGTACGAAGCCTCTCTAGGGACTAATTACAGCAGATAATTGGAGGCCATGACTGCACAAACCTCTCAGAGTGATTCAGTGTCAAAAAGTAGTACTTTAATGACTCTTGAGTAACTTGAGGCATTAATGAGCCCCACTGAGTGTTGTTAGTGACAAAACATCTCAAGGGACTAATTACAGCAGACAATTGGAGGCCGTGATTGCACAAACCCCTCAGAGACGCCCAGGCAAAAGCAAAACCCAAAGTGCTCTGAAAAACCTGCAGTCCCTGGGAGCACTGAGGAGCCCCCCAGGGCCATTCCTGACCAAGGCTCCCCAGGGACTGGTCCCCACAGATCCCTGGGGCCACTGGGATGTGGGGGGATGCTGAGGGCAGGACAAGGGGGTGACAGTGCCCAGCCTTGCTGGGGCTGTGCCAGGAGGCCCCAGGGCCTCAGGACAAGGTGTCCCCTCCCAGCCCTTGGTGGCACAGACCCTGCTGTGCCCCAGGGCACCAAGACTTGGCTTCTCCTGGGCACTGCCAGCCCTGCCGGGCCCTTGGCCACGTCCAGCACAGCTTGTCCTGCGCTGTCCCACAGCTGCTGCTGTGTCCCTGCAGGCTGCACACTCCCATCTCGCTGCCCCCCTGGCTCTGCCCTGCATTTCCCTTTCTCTTCTCCCTGATATCCTGGGATGGAACGTGTGAGAATGGTTCAAAGCTGTACCAGGGAGGGTTTAGACTGCACTGGAGAAAGTCTTTCTTTACTGGGAGGGTGACTTTGGGGTTTCAAACTTTGGGGTTTCAAAGCAGGGCTGATGGCTGTCCCAGGAAAGGAGCTGGGACAAGGTGTCCATCGCTCAGGACTGTGTTCAGCAGAGCTCCAGTTCTGTTGGTCCTCAAGGAAACATCTTCTGCAGGACACGTGCAGAGAGCAATACAGCTCCCACGGGCAATGGATAAGGTGATGGGATGGGAAGAACACGTGGTCAAAGCTTTCTTCCTCCCAGAGACTGCTGGAAGATGCAGAACACAGAAAAGGACGCAGATGTCAAATGCCAGAGTCAAACATAAGGAGCCCAGCACGACACACGGTAAGAAGACAAAGTCTGTTTCCCAGAGCAGGCTGGTGTCAGAGCAGGACAGTTTGAACAAGGGGGAGTTGTCCCAGAGGAAATGGGGGATCTTGGAGCCACAGAAAGACAGCTCAGAGAGGAAGAGCAGCAGTAGCTCAGCAGGACAAAGCCGAGGACCCAAGCAGCAACACCCAGGTGGACACAGAGCTGAGGCTTTGTGATGTCAGCATAGAGCAAAGGGTGGCAGATGGCAACACAACGGTCAAAGGACATGACAACCAGGGAAAAACTCTGTGCAGCCCAGGGCAAAATAAAAATAGTTTTGGGCAAAGCAGCTGCCTAGTGAGAGAGTGTTCTGACCAGAACTCAGCATCACAAACCATTTGATGCTTGTGGAGGATGTAAACCAGATTTCCGGGAAGGCCAGGCTGCAGATGAAAACGTCCATGGGGGTTTGCAGGTGGTGATCCACACACAGGAGGAAAAGGATGGTTTCACTCCCCATCACTGTTGTCAGGTACATGAGCAGAAGGACCTGAGATAAAAACATCCGCAGTCTTGGATCATGCTCTGGGAAACCCTCTAGGATGAACTCAGTAACTGCTGTTGCATTTTCTGGTGCAGAATTCCAGCTCTTCGTGCTGAGACAGGAACATGGCAAAAACAAGGGCGATAGTTTCACAGTCTGGACAAACATTTCTATCCTTCCTTCTCTGCTTCTTTCTTTTTTCCTGCAGTCTTGCCATACAGCACAGTGATTGCACTTCAAACACTTTGTTGCCCAGTACTTTTTAGAGGAGTAGTTTCCTGCCCAATAGTTTCTTGGGGATTAGTTTCTTGCCCAATATTATCTTACCCAGTAGTTTCTTGGGGAGTAGTCCCGCCGTCCCTTTTATTTAATCTTCCTTTCTTTCCTTTCTTTCTTTTTCTCTCTCTCTCTCTCTCCTTCCTTCCCTCCTTTCTTCCTTCCTCCCTTTCTGTAATGTGGTGCCCTTATCCTCCCCAAATCACTGCCACGTTACCTCAGCCCTGCACAGCTTGGGACCTTTACCTCTGCCTTCCCAATTTCACTGTGATCTCCCAGAATGCACTTCTAGGCCCCAAAATTGCTACAAGCAACAGGAGCCTCCAAAAAGTGCCTCTTGCTTTCCCTTCCTCTAGACCCACTACTCCAAGAGCAAAAACTACCCAATACCTCATTGCAATCCCTACACCTGCCAAGTTCCTTACCACCCCCACAGTGCAATCCCCACATTTCACCGCTCCACACCACCCTACCCCACGGTACCCTACACCATCCCATCCCATCCCATCCCATCCCATCCCATCCCATCCCATCCCATCCCATCCCATCCCATCCCATCCCATGACTTCGGGGCAGGAAGTCCCTTCCAACCAGGACTTAAAACCTTCCAGGGATTCGGGGGCAGCCGCAGCCTCTCAGGCCAACCTGGGCCACGGCCCGACCGCCCTCCCAGGGTACAAGTCCATGCCCACATCCCATCTCGGCCTGGCCCCGGCAGCACAAAGCCCTTCCCTGTGGCCTCTCCTTGCAGACCCTTGGCAAGAGTCTCTCTCAGCCAGCAATTACTGCTCCTCCCTGCTGTGGGTCACAAACTGCAAGTTGATTTTCTCCCCGTGGCCCCGGCCCAGAGCCAGAGCCAGGACCTTTCCCCGCAGCTCTGCGGCCGCTGCCTCCCTTCGGCCGCAGCCCAGCAGACGCAGCTCGCAGCTCCCCGGGGGCTGCGGCTCCTTGCCAGGGCCGGCGCTGGGGCAGCTCCACCTGGGCCCCGGGGGAGCAGGGACAGCAGCCCAGGGAACGGCTGGGGCTGGGCCAGGCTGGCTCCGGGCCAGAGAGCAGCAAAAGCTCCTTCCCCTACAGGGGGCTGGGACACTGACCAGGCTCCCGGGGAATGATCACAGCCCCGAGGCTGCCGCAGCTCCAGGAGCCTTTGGACACCCCTCCCAGGGATGCCCAGGCTGCCATTGCCTGCACTCCATCATTCCTCTGGGTCCCTCTCGGCTCAGCCTCTTCTGCCATTCTCACCTCTGGCTCAGCCTGTGTGTCCACTCCAGGGGCTGACAGAGCCCTTCAGAAGCTGGTGGGGTAGGCACAAAGAACTGGTTGAAGGGCTGGGAGGAAACTTCCCCTGCTGTCATTTCCTCACAGAAAGTACCATTCTTAAAGTAACTCCAAAAACATACACTTAGAGTGTGATAGCCATGTATCTATGTGCTTTAACTTCAAGCAGAAGTTAAAAATCCATGAATTCCTCACCTTATCTGTTGGGTTTGGTCTCCTGACCTGAGCTTAAAGATGGTAAAAAGCCTTTTTTCCCTCTGAAAGCCCCGAGCCAGGTCGCAAGAAAGAAGCGGAGTCCTCAAGGTCTTGTTCTCTTGATATTTCGTGTTGTTTATTGTTTCATATCTTAAAATGTTCTCCGTGCCCAGCCGAGATCTGAACAGCAGCTGGGACACGAGGCGACTCCCCCCACAGTGGGACGTCGCAGTCCCTTTATACAGAAAGTTACATATCACCTGTTTACACTTATATTCCAATACCTATCACCTATAGTAAAACGGTCAACTTTACTCTGATCCAATCTCCTTAAACTACTTTGTGCCACCGTCACCAAAAGATGGAGGCCAGGGGAGAAGAAGGAAGAACTAAGGGCAACACCCTAAGTCCTCCATCTTGTTTCCCGAATGTACCTATATTCTAAAAACTCAAACCTACATCATTTCTCATCCTATACCAAACTAAACTACTTTTTTCACATCTTTGTGGTTTTGAATTCTTCCCTCAATGTTGGAAGCCATTCCCATGGACTGAAGTCAAAGACAGTGTCTTCCGGAGCTCCGTGCCAGGGTCTCCAACCCCCCTGTACAGCTCCAAAACCCCCCTGTACAGATCTCAAACCCTCTTGCTCAGGTCTGTGGCCTCCCAGGGCATCCAGAGGAATGCCCTGGACTCCGACATTATCAACCCATAAAACAAACTAGATAACAGACCCAGTAGCCTTAGTTATAGGGCCCCTGTTTTGATAAGGGCCTGCAAATGGGAGGAATACAGCCACAACCATGTGCCATCCAAACCAGGGTAAGCTAGACAACATGGTGTTACCTAATGAGGTTTCTATAGCCAACTCACAGAAAATTACAAGCTGACCAGAAGGTGAAAACTTTGGTCTCACTGATGAAGAGGAGCAGAAACAAGTGACAAAGGCTGAAGAAGCTCCTCTGTCCAACCAACTGCCAGCAGAAGAAACACTCTACGCTCTTTTCACTGACAGCTCCTGTCGCATCGTAGGGATGAACTGGAGGTGGAAGGCAGCTGTGTGGAGCCCCAGGCAGGGGAGTATGGAGACAGGCCGCTGAAGCTACTGAAGGAGAAGGTGGATCGAGTCAACTTGCTGAACTGAAAGCTGTTCAATTGGCCCTGGACATTGCTGAAACAGAGAAGCTCTACCTCTACACTGATTTGTGGATGGCAGCCAATGCTCTGTGGGGCTGGCTGGAAAGGTGGAAAAAGGCCAGCTGGCAGCAGAGGGGAAAACCAATCTGGGCTGCTGATGAATGGGAAGACATTGCCACTAGAGAACAGTGAGATGTTTCTTGGGTAGAGAAGCTACCTATGAAAGTCCGCCATGCAGATGCCCATGTCCCCAAGAGTCGGGCTAATGAGGAGCAGGTAGATCAGGCTGCAAAGATAGAGGTGTCAAAGATAGATTTAGATTGGCAAAACAAGGGAGAGTTGTTCCAAGCTCGATGGGCCCATGATGCCTCAGGTCATCAGGGCAGAGATGCCACCTGTAAGTGGGCACAAGACTGAGGGGTGAATTTAACCACGGACAGTATTTCTCAGGTTATCCATGACTGTGAGACGTGTGCTGCAGTCAAACAAGCCATGCGGGTGAAGCCCCTATGGTATGGGGGGCGGTGGTCCAAATATAAGCATGGGGAGGCCTGGCAGATTGACTACATCACCCTTCCCCAAACCCTCCAAGGAAAGTGCTATGTGCTGGCCATGGTGGAAGCCACCACTGGCTGGTTGGAGACCCACCCTATGCCTCACGCTACTGCCCAGAACACCATCCTGGGCCTGGAAAAACAAGTCCTGTGGAGACATGGCACCCCTGAGAGAATCGAGTCTGACAATGGGACTCATTTCAAGAACAGCCTTACCAACACCTGGGCTAGAGAACATGGCATGGAGTGGGTGTACCATATTCCTTATCACGCGCCTGTGGCCGGGAAAGTTGAATGGTGCAATGACCTGCTTAAAACCATCTTGAAGGCACTGGATGGGGAGACTTTGAAGAACTGGGAGATTAATTAGCAAAGGCCACCTGGTTGGTGAACTCTTGAGGTTCCACCAACAGAGCAGCCCTGCCCAATCTGAGCCCCTGAGAACAATAGATGGAGATAAGGTTCCAGTGGCACACATGAGAGATATGCTGGGAAAAACTGGATTAATTCTGCCTTCAGCAAAGACAATCCCATCCGTGGGGTTGTCTTTGCTCAGGGACAAAGTTGCACCTGGTGGGTGATGCAAAAGGATGGAGAGATCCGATGCATACCTCAAGGGACCCTTGTTTTAGGGAGAACTACCCGTGACACTGTGTCTGTATCCATGTTTGCATGTATATATGTATATAATTAAGGCAGCGAATGTATGTATATTATTTAAAGGTTTAAATTCAATGTAATATGTTGGTATGGGGAAAAAAATTGGGGTGGATATCGTTGGGGGTTAGATTTGTTTCTTTTTTGCTTACAGAATTTTGTCCGATAAGTTGCTAGGAGACTAACTGCTGGGTACTTGTGGGTGCTTGACTAAAACAAAGCAGTAGCCAAAAGTCAGGAGAGTAAGTGTAGCATTGGACTGCACTTCTTTTGTCTCTGGGAGTTTCCCTCGGAGGGGGAAGATAATCTGAGTTTTGGGGGCAGGTAGAGGATGGGGCTGGGGGCAGCTACGCTGTCTCTTGCCCTCGTATTTAGGAGAGAGGATGGCCAGGCTGCTGCATGCTGTGGGAGGAATCCACTGACACTACCAAGTCCGGTCCTGGGAAATCTACCCTCTGCTCGTGTTCCCAGGAATTCAGGGCTGCCTCCTCCTGCCCTGCTGGAGCTGGGCCGGCCCTGTCTCACCACTGCCCCTTCTTCGGCACAGCCCTTTTTGCTACTCTGTGGGCCTGCACTCCCCTGTCCTGCCGGGACGTCCCTGCCAATGCAGCTACCACCGTGGAGCTTCTGATATACCTTACCCAGAGCCCAGGATATTTCACTGTTCAGCTTGGTGCTCTCAGAGTCCCGCAGGGGCACCAAAATCAGACTGCCCCAAGCTTTCTGAAACACAGACGCTCAAGGTTCCTGGTTCTGTTTTGTTGTTAATGCTGTTGTCCTTGTTGTTTGTTTGCCTTGTTATACATACTAGAAAAGAACTGTTTATCCTATCCCC
This sequence comes from Chamaea fasciata, assembly GCF_029207755.1. Taxonomy (NCBI): domain Eukaryota; kingdom Metazoa; phylum Chordata; class Aves; order Passeriformes; family Sylviidae; genus Chamaea; species Chamaea fasciata. The sequence continues at coordinate 962,780 of NW_027094135.1, read as the reverse complement.
ATATCTTTGCCTAAGAGCCCCCTCAAAATTCAAAATTATAATAATTTGGAGGGAGGGGATTTGAGTTCTCCATTCCAAGGGAGGCCCTGCCCCTCCCTAGTAAACACCTGTCTTTTCCAAACCAAGACACCCTTATAACCTGGAAACCGTTAAACAATAAAGATGTTAAATTTCCCAAAAATGTTTCAGGTAAAGAGGATTAGAAGGAGAAGATAAAGAGAGATTGAGAAAGACAGAAGATCTGTATCCAAAGACACACATATAGCTAGCAACTGCTTGGGTTCCAGTGTGGGTGAGACACAAACCCCAGGAGAAGGAGGGTCCACACCATGGGCTGAGCTTGTGATCCGTCTTTTAAGCTCCTGGGCCTTTGTGTGGCCACTGTGACACTGCAGAGCCAAGGAGACCATTGCTGACAGTACAGAACCCTACAGAACCGAGGGGCCATGGGGACACTGTGGTGCCTCATGGAATCAAGGGGACCATTGTGAAACTCAGGGGCCTCATGGAAGCAAGGGAACGTAGAATAGGCCTGGCTGGTTTGGCCTCCCGGGGGCTGCTGGACAGGTCAGCCCTATTATTGGGTCGCTCATCTGCTACAATGATGGGACTGTTCGTTCTACCTGGAGTAATAGACGCTGATTATACAGGGGAAATCTGTATCATGGACACACTAATACTCCCCCAATTCAAATTGAGAAAGGGCAACGTATAGCTCAGCTGGTACCTTTGCCACAACTTACTAAGGCTTTACCTCCACACCATGCTCAATCAAGAGGTGACCAAGGCTTTGGCTCCTCTGGAGGACTTACCCTGCTGACTATGGGCCTACACGATCGGCCAAGGCGTACGGTATCCATAGAATACCAAGGGGAGCAGAAAAGACTTGAAGGTCTTTTGGATACCGGTGCAGACACTAGCATAATTGCTCCAGAATATTGGCCGCAACATTGGCCACTGCAGTCGAGTACATCCAGTTACAGGGGTCGGTGGATAGACATTGGCACAAAAATTGCCATTACTATTGGTAAAGCTAGATAAAAAATTGGTGCAAACTGTGTTCTCAATTGTTGCTTTGCCTCCCACTGTGCAGTGTCTTATTGCCATGATGTCCTAGCCCAGCTGGGAGTGGTGTTGACTAACGAGTACAAACAGGGTTAAGTTTGGATAGCTAGCTAAAATTATTGGGTTTGAGTGCATGGCTATGTTCTATTGTCAAATTTGCTATAATAGTTAGTATAGTGATTTTTTTTTAGCTGTATTGATTTTACCATGTTGTTGTTTGTGCTTACAAAAAAATGATGCAAAAAATGGTGGATACTGCATTTAATACCACCCTTCTTGTCCAACAGAAAAACGGGGGAAGTGTGGAGAGTGTGATTGATAACTGGCTAGCTGCAAAAGGTCACGCAGACATGAGAGAGCTTTGCTGAGCACACAGGCACTCTCATGAGAACCAGCAAGGCAGTAAGCTTCGCATGTCCTTGAGCACAGCTGGGATACAATAACAAGGCCTTGTAGCTGAAAGATATGAGGGAGAAGCACGGTAAAACTAAAACTTACTCAAACTATGTAACCACAAAGAAATGTAGAAATAGGTGTAGCTGACTTTTAGTCTGAGCACCAATCCTGAGCTTAACTTTTGCAATATGCATGAGCTTATTAGTGTTATTATAAAAGCATTGTGTGAATTATCAATAAACGAGATTTGCCGATCACTCATATTGAGTGCACATTTCTCCCGCTGCGGATTTCCCACAGTGTCACAATGTTCTTCTCCCTTCTGAGGTGTCACAATGGCCTCTGGCTTCCATGAGGCCCAGCAGGGTCACAGTGGCCCTTTGGTTCTGTGGGGCCCTGCAGTGTCACCATGGTCTCCATGACTCCATGTGGCCTTGCAATGTCACAATGGTCTCCATGGATCCACAGTGCCCTGCAGGATCACAGTGGTTCACCTTTGGTTCCACCAGGTCCTGTAATGCAACAACGGCCTCTTGGTTCCACAAAGCCCTGCTGCTTCACAGTGGCCCCTTGGTCCCATGGGGCCCAGCAGTGCCACAATGATCCCACTGGTTCCATGAGACCCTTAGGTGTCACAATGGCCCCTGGGATCCCTGGTACCCTGCAATGTCACTGTGGCCCCTTGGTTCCATGGGGTCCCCATCGTGTCACAATGGTCTCCACAGGAATGAAACAACCGAGCCCCAGTATCTCAGGGGCAGATGAGCAGCAGTCACCAGAGGCCAAGGGCAGCCAGATGAGATGGTGCTGGCACATTTTGTCTGGGAGCAATCCTTGGATATAGGGAACTTTATAGGCGGAATACCAGTTTTGTACATTACCACCTAGAGGAGAAGGATGGCTCTTTTCCATAGGAAGGAAAGCATGGAACACCAATGTTTCAGGGGCAGATGAAAGGCGGCCACCAGAGGCCAAGGCCAGCCAGACCTCTCTGTCCTGGTAGCTTTTGTCTGAAAGCAACCCTTGGATATAGGGAATTTTGGAGGTGGAATCCCACATTCGGACATTTCTGCGTTGATAAGTGGGATGGTTCTTTTCCACTGGAAGGAAAGCACAGAGCACAAGTGTTTCAAAGGCAGAAGAGGAGAGAGGTGGATCCTGGGATGCCAAGACAGCCAGAGCTGTTCGTCCTGGCAGCTTTTTCCTGGGAGGAATTCTTGGACATACAGAATTTGAGAAGAGGAATCTCAATTTTAGCCATGGACACCTTGACAAGAATGATGGTTCTTTTCCACTGGATGGAAAGCACTGAGCCCCAGTGTTTCAGAAGCAGGTGAGAAGTAGCCCCCAAGAGGCCAAGGGCAGCCTGACCTGTCTGTCGTGGCAGCTTTCCCTTGGGAGCAATCCTTGGATGTACGGAGTTTTGGAGGTGGAATCCCAGTTTCGGCCATGGGTGCCTGGTGGAAATGGATGGTTTTATCTGTAGGAAGGAAAAGCACGAAGTCCAAGTGTTTTGGAAGAAAGTGACAGGTGGCCACCCATAGGTCAGGCCAGTCAGACTTGTCTCCCCTTGGCACGTTTTGTCTTTTTGTCACCTTTTTGGGGCAATCCTTGGACATGGGAATTTTGGAGGTGGAATCTCAATTTTGGCCATAGCTGCTGGGGCAGGAAGAAGAGTACTTTATATTAGGAAGGAAAGCACAGAGCCCCAGTATTTCAAAGGCAGATGAGAACCAGATCTGTGGAAGCCAAGGCCAGCCAGACTTGTCTCTCCTGGCAGCTCTGGTCTGGGAGCTATCCTTGGATATAGGGAATTCTGGAGGTGGATCCCCAACTTTGGCCATGGGCACCTTGAAGTGAAAGGTGCATTTTTCCCATAGAAAAAAGAAGCACATGGTCCCAGTGCTTGAATGGCAGATGTGAGATGGACCCCAGGTTTCCAGGCCAGCCAGATCAGTCTCTCCTGGCAGATGTCATCTGGGAACAATCTTTCCATTTAAGGAAATTTGGAGGAGGAATCGCAAATTTAGCCACAGGCCCTTGGAGGAGAAGGACAGCTCTTTTCCACAGAAGGAGAACACAGAGCCCCAGAGCTTCCGGAGCAGATGAGCAGCAGCCCTCAACATGCCAAGGTCAGCCAGACCTGTCCAGCAGCCCCCGGGAGGCCAAACCAGCCAGGCCTATTCCACGTTCCCTTGCTTCCATGGGGCCCCTGAGTTTCACAATGGTCCCCTTGATTCCATGAGGCACCACAGTGTCCCCATGGCCCCTCGGTTCTGTAGGGTTCTGTACTGTCAGCAATGGTCTCCTTGGCTCTGCAGTGTCACAGTGGCCACACAAAGGCCCAGGAGCTTAAAAGACAGATCACAAGCTCAGCCCATGGTGTGGACCCTCCTTCTCCTGGGGTTTGTGTCTCACCCACACTGGAACCCAAGCAGTTGCTAGCTATATGTGTGTCTTTGGATACAGATCTTCTGTCTTTCTCAATCTCTCTTTATCTTCTCCTTCTAATCCTCTTTACCTGAAACATTTTTGGGAAATTTAACATCTTTATTGTTTAACGGTTTCCAGGTTATAAGGGTGTCTTGGTTTGGAAAAGACAGGTGTTTACTAGGGAGGGGCAGGGCCTCCCTTGGAATGGAGAACTCAAATCCCCTCCCTCCAAATTATTATAATTTTGAATTTTGAGGGGGCTCTTAGGCAAAGATATGGGGATAGGATAAACAGTTCTTTTCTAGTATGTATAACAAGGCAAACAAACAACAAGGACAACAGCATTAACAACAAAACAGAACCAGGAACCTTGAGCGTCTGTGTTTCAGAAAGCTTGGGGCAGTCTGATTTTGGTGCCCCTGCGGGACTCTGAGAGCACCAAGCTGAACAGTGAAAAATCCTGGGCTCTGGGTAAGGTATATCAGAAGCTCCACGGTGGTAGCTGCATTGGCAGGGACGTCCCGGCAGGACAGGGGAGTGCAGGCCCACAGAGTAGCAAAAAGGGCTGTGCCGAAGAAGGGGCATTGGTGAGACAGGGCCGGCCCAGCTCCAGCAGGGCAGGAGGAGGCAGCCCTGAATTCCTGGGAACACGAGCAGAGGGTAGATTTCCCAGGACCGGACTTGGTAGTGTCAGTGGATTCCTCCCACAGCATGCAGCAGCCTGGCCATCCTCTCTCCTAAATACGAGGGCAAGAGACAGCGTAGCTGCCCCCAGCCCCATCCTCTACCTGCCCCCAAAACTCAGATTATCTTCCCCCTCCGAGGGAAACTCCCAGAGACAAAAGAAGTGCAGTCCAATGCTACACTTACTCTCCTGACTTTTGGCTACTGCTTAGTTTTAGTCAAGCACCCACAAGTACCCAGCAGTTAGTCTCCTGGCAACTTATCGGACAAAATTCTGTAAGCAAAAAAGAAACAAATCTAACCCCCAACGATATCCACCCCAATTTTTTTCCCCATACCAACATATTACATTGAATTTAAACCTTTAAATAATATACATACATTCGCTACCTTAATTATATACATATATACATGCAAACATGGATACAGACACAGTGTCACGGGTAGTTCTCCCTAAAACAAGGGTCCCTTGAGGTATGCATCGGATCTCTCCATCCTTTTGCATCACCCACCAGGTGCAACTTTGTCCCTGAGCAAAGACAACCCCACGGATGGGATTGTCTTTGCTGAAGGCAGAATTAATCCAGTTTTTCCCAGCATATCTCTCATGTGTGCCACTGGAACCTTATCTCCATCTATTGTTCTCAGGGGCTCAGATTGGGCAGGGCTGCTCTGTTGGTGGAACCTCAAGAGTTCACCAACCAGGTGACCTTTGCTAAATTAATCTCCCAGTTCTTCAAAGTCTCCCCACCCAGTGCCTTCAAGATGGTTTTAAGCAGGTCATTGCACCATTCAACTTTCCCGGCCACAGGTGCGTGATAAGGAATACGGTACACCCACTCCATGCCATGTTCTCTAGCCCAGGTGTTGGTAAGGCTGTTCTTGAAATGAGTCCCATTGTCAGACTCAATTCTCTCAGGGGTGCCATGTCTCCACAGGACTTGTTTTTCCAGGCCCAGGATGGTGTTCTGGGCAGTAGCGTGAGGCACAGGGTGGGTCTCCAACCAGCCAGTGGTGGCTTCCACCATGGCCAGCACATAGCACTTTCCTTGGAGGGTTTGGGGAAGGGTGATGTAGTCAATCTGCCAGGCCTCCCCATGCTTATATTTGGACCACCGCCCCCCATACCATAGGGGCTTCACCCGCATGGCTTGTTTGACTGCAGCACACGTCTCACAGTCATGGATAACCTGAGAAATACTGTCCATGGTTAAATTCACCCCTCAGTCTCGTGCCCACTTACAGGTGGCATCTCTGCCCTGATGACCTGAGGCATCACGTGCCCATCGAGCTAGGAACAACTCTCCCTTGTTTTGCCAATCTAAATCTATCTTTGACACCTCTGTCTTTGCAGCCTGATCTCCCTGCTCCTCATTAGCCCGACTCTTGGGGACATGGGCATCTACATGGCGGACTTTCATAGGTAGCTTCTCTACCCAAGAAACATCTCACTGTTCTCTAGTGGCAATGTCTTTCCATTCATCAGCAGCCCAGATTGGTTTTCCCTTCTGCTGCCAGCTGGCCTTTTTCCACCTTTCCAGCCAGCCCCAGAGAGCATTGGCTGCCATCCACAAATCAGTGCAGAGGTAGAGCTTCTCTCTTTCAGCAATGTCCAGGGCCAATTGAACAGCTTTCAGTTCAGCAAGTTGACTCGATCCACCTTCTCCTTCAGTAGCTTCAGCGGCCTGTCTCCATACTCCCCTGCCTGGGGCTCCACACAGCTGCCTTCCACCTCCAGTTCATCCCTACGATGCGACAGGAGCTGTCAATGAAAAGAGCGTAGAGTGTTTCTTCTGCTGGCAGTTGGTTGGACAGAGGAGCTTCTTCAGCCTTTGTCACTTGTTTCTGCTCCTCTTCATCAGTGAGACCAAAGTTTTCACCTTCTGGCCAGCTTGTAATTTTCTGCGAGCTGGATATAGAAACCTCATTAGGTAACACCATGTTGTCTAGCTTACCCTGGTTTGGATGGCACATGGTTGTGGCTGTATTCCTCCCATTTGCAGGCCCTTATCAAAACAGGGGCCCTATAACTAAGGCTACTGGGTCTGTTATCTAGGTTGTTTTATGGGTTGATAATGTCAGAGTCCAGGGCATTCCTCTGGATGCCCTGGGAGGCCACAGACCTGAGCAAGAGGGTTTGAGATCTGTACAGGGGGGGTTTGGAGCTGTACATGGGGGTTGGAGACCCTGGCACGGAACTCAGGAGGACACTGTCTTTGACTTCAGTCCATGGGAACGGCTTGCAACATTGAGGGAAGAATTACAAACCACAAAGATGTGAAAAAAGTAGTTTAGTTTGGTATAGGATGAGAAATGATGTAGTTTTGAGTTTTTAGAGTATAGGTACATGGGGGACAAGATGGAGGACTTAGGGTGTTGCCCTTAGTTCTTCCTTCTTCTCCCCTGGCCTCCATCTTTTGGTGACGGTGGCACAAAGTAGTTTAAGGAGATTGGATTAGAGTAAAGTTGACCGTTTTAGTATAGGTGATCGGTATTGGAATATAAGTGTAAACAGGTGATCCGTAACTTTCTGTATAAAGGGACTGCGACGTCCCACTGTGGGGGGAGTCGCCTCGTGTCCCAGCTGCTGTTCAGATCTCAGCTGGGCACGGAGAACATTTTAAGATATGAAACAATAAACAACACGAAATATCAAGAGAACAAGACCTTGAGGACTCCGCTTCTTTCTTGCTACCTGGCTCGGGGCTTTCAGAGGGAAAAAAGGCTTTTTACCATCTTCAAGCTCAGGTCAGGAGACCAAACCCAACAGATAAGGTGAGGAATTCATGGATTTTTAACTTCTGCTTGAGGTTAAAGCACATAGATACATGGCTATCACACTCTAAGTGTATGTTTTTGGGGTTACTTTAAGGATGGTACTTTCTGTGAGGAAATGACAGCAGGGGAAGTTTTCTCCCAGCCCTTCAACCAGTTCTTTGTGCCTACCCCACCAGCTTCTGAAGGGCTCTGTCAGCCCCTGGAGTGGACACACAGGCTGAGCCAGAGGTGAGAATGGCAGAAGAGGCTGAGCCGAGAGGGACCCAGAGGAATGATGGAGTGCAGGCAATGGCGGCCTGGGCATCCCTGGGAGGGGTGTCCAAAGGCTCCTGGAGCTGCGGCAGCCTCGGGGCTGTGATCATTCCCCGGGAGCCTGGTCAGTGTCCCAGCCCCCTGTAGGGGAAGGAGCTTTTGCTGCTCTCTGGCCCGGAGCCAGCCTGGCCCAGCCCCAGCCGTTCCCTGGGCTGCTGTCCCTGCTCCCCCGGGGCCCAGGTGGAGCTGCCCCAGCGCCGGCCCTGGCAAGGAGCCGCAGCCCCCGGGGAGCTGCGAGCTGCGTCTGCTGGGCTGCGGCCGAAGGGAGGCAGCGGCCGCAGAGCTGCGGGGAAAGGTCCTGGCCCTGGCTCTGGGCCGGGGCCACGGGGAGAAAATCAACTTGCAGCTTGTGACCCACAGCAGGGAGGAGCAGTAATTGCTGGCTGAGACAGACTCTTGCCAAGGGTCTGCAAGGAGAGGCCACAGGGAAGGGCTTTGTGCTGCCGGGGCCAGGCCGAGATGGGATGTGGGCATGGACTTGTACCCTGGGAGGGCGGTCGGGCCGTGGCCCAGGTTGGCCCGAGAGGCTGCAGCTGCGCCCGAATCCCTGGGAGGTTTTAAGTCCTGGTTGGAAGGGATTTCCTGCCCAGAAGTCATGGGATGGGATGGGATGGGATGGGATGGGATGGGATGGGATGGGATGGGATGGGATGGGATGGGATGGGATGGGATGGGATGGGATGGGATGGGATGGTGTAGGGTACCGTGGGGTAGGGTGGTGTGGAGCGGTGAAGTGTGGGGATTGCACTGTGGGAGTGGTAAGAAACTTGGCAGGTATAGGGATTGCAATGAGGTATTGGGTAGTTTTTGCTCTTGGAGTAGTGGGTCTAGAGGAAGGGAAAGCAAGAGGCACTTTTTGGAGGCTCCTGTTGCTTGTAGCAATTTTGGGGCCTAGAAGTGCATTCTGGGAGATCACAGTGAAATTGGGAAGGCAGAGGTAAAGGTCCCAAGCTGTGCAGGGCTGAGGTTACGTGGCAGTGATTTGGGGAGGATAAGGGCACCACATTACAGAAAGGGAGGAAGGAAGAAAGGAAGGAGAGAGAGAGAGAGAGAGAGAAAGAGAGAAAGAAAGGAAAGAAAGGAAGATGAAATAAAAGGGACGGCGGGACTACTCCCCAAGAAACTACTGGGCAAGATAATATTGGGCAAGAAACTAATCCCCGAGAAACTATTGGGCAGGAAACTACTCCTCTAAAAAGTACTGGGCAACAAAGTTGAAGTGCAATCACTGTGCTATATGGCAAGACTGCAGGAAAAGAAAGAAGCAGAGAAGGAAGGATAGAAATGTTTGTCCAGACTGTGAAATTATCGCCCTTGTTTTTGCCATGTTCCTGTCTCAGCACGAAGAGCTGGAATTCTGCACCAGAAAATGCAACAGCAGTTACTGAGTTCATCCTAGAGGGTTTCCCAGAGCATGATCCAAGACTGCGGATGTTTTTATCTCAGGTCCTTCTGCTCATGTACCTGACAACAGTGATGGGGAGTGAAACCATCCTTTTCCTCCTGTGTGTGGATCACCACCTGCAAACCCCCATGGACGTTTTCATCTGCAGCCTGGCCTTCCCAGAAATCTGGTTTACATCCTCCACAAGCATCAAATGGTTTGTGATGCTGAGTTCTGGTCAGAACACTCTCTCACTCGGCAGCTGCTTTGCCCAAAACTATTTTTATTTTGCCCTGGGCTGCACAGAGTTTGTCCTGCTGGTTGTCATGTCTTTTGACCGCTGTGTTGCCATCTGCCACCCTTTGCTCTATGCTGACATCACAAAGCCTCAGCTCTGTGTCCACCTGGGTGTTGCTACTTGGGTCCTCGGCTTTGTCCTGCTGAGCTACCGCTGCTCTTCCTCTCTGAGCTGTCTTTCTGTGGCTCCAAGATCCCCCATTTCCTCTGGGACAACTCCCCCTTGTTCAAACTGTCCTGCTCTGACACCAGCCTGCTTTGGGAAACAGACTCTGTCTTCTTACCGTGTGTCGTGCTGGGCTCCTTATGTTTGACTCTGGCATTTGGCATCTGCGTCCTTTTCTGTGTTCTGCATCTTCCAGCAGCCTCTGGGAGGAAGAAAGCTTTGACCACGTGTTCTACCCATCCCGTCACCTTATCCATTGCCCGTGGGAGCTGCATTGCTCTCTGCACGTGTCCTGCAGAAGATGTTTCCTTGAGGACGAACAGAACTGGAGCTCTGCTGAACACAGTCCTGTTCCCATTCCTATATCCATTCATCTGCAGCCTTGGGAACAAATCTGTGATCCGGGCCCTGAACAAATCCATTGCCAGGCCAAGAACAAAGCCTTTCCTCTAAGCATGGTGCATTTCTGGAAAGCCATCCCAAGGATCTGGTATCATCTGTTACACAAAACCAGTGCCTGTGTGTGCAGCCTCCAAACACGGCTGCCTCAGGAGATTGATGCTCCTGCTGGGTTGTGTCAGGTTAAGAGAGAAGAGACTCATCTGCACTCCCAGACAGGGCACCAACAATGGCAGCAGGACAAACTCAGTTCATTCTCTGCCCGGGCTGCTCCCGGGCCCATCTCAGGAGAGCCACCAGCTCATTAAGAGCCCATCTCTGGAACAGAGAAGAGCTCAGAGGAACAGTGGCAAGTGACAATCCAAATTACAGCTCCTGAGCGATGCACACCTTGTCCCAGCTCCTTTCCTGGGACAGCCATCAGCCCTGCTTTGAAACCCCAAAGTCTGAAACCCCAAAGTCACCCTCCCAGTAAAGAAAGACTTTCTCCTGTGCAGTCTAAACCCTCCCTGGTACAGCTTTGAACCATTCTCACACGTTCCATCCCAGGATATCAGGGAGAAGAGAAAGGGAAATGCAGGGCAGAGCCAGGGGGGCAGCGAGATGGGAGTGTGCAGCCTGCAGGGACACAGCAGCAGCTGTGGCACAGCGCAGGACAAGCTGTGCTGGACGTGGCCAAGGGCCTGGCAGGGCTGGCAGTGCCCAGGAGAAGCCAAGTCTTGGTGCCCTGGGGCACAGCAGGGTCTGTGCCACCAAGGGCTGGGAGGGGACACCTTGTCCTGAGGCCCTGGGGCCTCCTGGCACAGCCCCAGCAAGGCTGGGCACTGTCACCCCCTTGTCCTGCCCTCAGCATCCCCCCACATCCCAGTGGCCCCAGGGATCTGTGGGGACCAGTCCCTGGGGAGCCTTGGTCAGGAATGGCCCTGGGGGGCTCCTCAGTGCTCCCAGGGACTGCAGGTTTTTCAGAGCACTTTGGGTTTTGCTTTTGCCTGGGAGTCTCTGAGGGGTTTGTGCAATCACGGCCTCCAATTGTCTGCTGTAATTAGTCCCTTGAGATGCTTTGTCACTAACAACACTCAGTGGGGCTCATTAATGCCTCAAGTTACTCAAGAGTCATTAAAGTACTACTTTTTGACACTGAATCACTCTGAGAGGTTTGTGCAGTCATGGCCTCCAATTATCTGCTGTAATTAGTCCTTAGAGAGGCTTTGTACTGACACTCAATGGGGCTCATTAATGCTCTGAGATACTCAATGTCTTTTAAGGTACTTTGGGTTTTCCTTCCCACACTCCGTCTCTGAGAGGTTTTTGGGCACTCTTGGCCTCCAGTTCTCTCCTCCAAGGAGTCCATGAGGAGCCTGTGTTGGGGATGGACCTCAGTGGGACCCAGGAATGCTTTGAGACACGTTGGGTTTTTCCTCTGACTTGGACTCCTGGAAAGGTTTGTGCCATCTCCTCTCAGGCCCTGAGGGCTCAGCACCAAATGCACCACGGGGCTCTTTGGGATCAAGCAAGTCCTGACAAACCACGGCTCTGCCTTGATTTCCCTCTGCTCTGGTGCAGTTCATTAGGAAGGTTTTGTACTGCAGTTATGGAGAAAGATTTCAAAGAACTTCTAAGAAATTCACATTCCTGTTATAAAGGGTGTGTTTTATTACTGTTCTCTTTAGAGGAGAGGTGATTGCAGCATTCTGTGATTGACATTTTTCCAGGGCCTCTACTCAGAAGGCCTGGCCTGGCCAGAGAAGCTGTGCCTTGAGGTCTGACCCAGTGTGGACAACCTTGCTCCACATTCCCCAAGCCCATCCTGCCTGTCCTCACTCACCTGGGACCTGCTTTGCTCAGAGAGCTGCCTGCACTCAGGCAAAAAGGGCTTTTCTATTTTTGAAGCAACGTAAAACTCGTAATTTTCCCCACTGAAAACAGACACACTCCTCAAGTGTGTGCCAGCCCAAGGGGCCACCAAAACCACTCCAGCCCTGTCCTGGGCCGGCTGTGAGGGTGGATCAGCATCCCAACCTGCCCTGGGCCACTGCAAGGGGCTGTGGCCACGGACACACTGGGACAAACTGGGGACAATGGCAACACTGTGGGGAAGACTGGGGAATACTGGGGCGTGCTATGGAAGATACTGGGGGGAACTGGAAGGGAATGGGAATGAACTCAGGTGTATTGGGAGGGACTGGGCTGTACTGGTGATGAAATGGGCTGTAAAGGGGGGCACTGAAGGGCCACAGGGGTAGAACTGGGCTGTACTGGGGATGAACTGGGCTATACTGGGAAGGACTAGAGGGGTTGAATCGGCTGTTCCCGCCTCCGCAAACTCCCATTTGCCGAGGCTCCCGCCCGTCACCGCCAGCACCCAATCAGTGCCAGGAAACCGGGGCCTCGGGGCGGTGCCTGGTGTCGGTGCCACGTTTCGGTTTTGCCTTCAACTCCCGTCATGCACCGCGGCCCAATTGAGCCCCATTGCACCCCGGACTACAATGCCCGTCATGCCCCGCGCTCCACAGAACCCCGCCCCCGTATCCCCCCTCCCCCCCATGTGTACCCTACGTTTCCCCCAGACCCTCCAGGATCCCGAAGTGCCCCCTCAGTATTTATTTGGAACCCCCCAAAATCGTCCCCGACTCCCCTGAATGCTCCCAACCCCAGAGATGCCCGTTAGAGCCACTTCTGGGAATTCATCTCCGATCGTCCCCCGTGCTCTCAGAGCTCTGCCCAACACAGTCTCGCGCCGAAAATTCCTGCTGTGCCCCGTGTCCTAAAGCGCCCGGTTCGAGCTCCCCAAGTTCCCCCCAATTCCTCCCGAACCGCACACGTTTCCCCCGAGGGCCTCAAGTCACGGCTCGGACACAAAAGTGTCCCCCAAGCGCCTTCCCGGACCCCAAACGCCCCGTTCGAGCCACTTCCGGGACTACAGCTCCCAGCATGCTCCGCGGCGCACACGGAGCCCTATTCCAGCCGTGACTCCATCTGCCGTCATGCCCCGCGCCCCACCGACAGCCATTGGAGCCGCGCCTCGAACTCCCGTGATGCTCCGCGGCCCCGTTACACCGTGTTCTACCCGCGCCTACAACTCCCATCATCCCCCGCGCCCCAGAGAGTCCCCTCAGGGCCCCCAAGTGCCCGCCCGGACCCCGAATTATCCGACAGAATCCTTTAGTGCCCCGCCAAGGGCCCACGCGGCTCCCCCAAGTGTCCTCCAGACCCTTAAGTTCTCTAGAAATTCCTTCCCCAGCTCCAAAACATCCCCAAATGTGCCCCAGAAACGTCTCCGTGGACCCCAAAGTAGCCCCTTTTACCCTGTCTGAGAAAATGATGAACACAATTACAAAAGGACTAAAAACAGGACTAATTAGCATAAGAAGGGACAAATCAATAGACAATAGAGGTCAATGAATTAATGAAGGGAATTGTGTTACTTAGAACAAATGACCAATATTTTTTTAGTTGCTAAAAATGTATACCTTTTTCACTATAAATATAAAATTAGGTATGTAAAGAACAGTAATAACATTATAAATCTGGAAAATATAATTATATTTTAAAAATAATTACATTTTATTTTTTTTAAGACATATTTTTTTTATGTTTTGGGATGTCAGTCCTTGGTGGGTGAGGTTAGATATGGTGAGGTTGGGGTGAGGAGCAGGTTGTCCAAACAAGGTCAGCCTGCAAGGGGCTCATTCTTCACCGTGCCCAGACCTCCTAAGGAGACATTCAAATTAAGATCACTTGGGGAATCCTTCTGTCACTGCTTCAATGAACTGAAATATAAAAACTGTGCCCTTGATTTAATAAAAAAAGAAAAAAAAAACCCAAAATCATGAGATGCACTTTCAAATCTCCCTCAACAGAACTCCAAACTGACTCCAAGCAGCTGCACAAGCCCTGGAGACTTGAAGACAACTGTAAGAGACAGTCTGAAGATCCCTCATCTGCCTCACGACCATCGTCAAGGACAGAGACTGAAACCCCTAAAAGGGACTTTAAAATCTCAGCACAGGAGTTCTGGCCTGGCTGAGGTGGGATGTTGGCCAAGTGCTGCCTGCCAGTGTGTTTGATGGAAAAAACCCAGCACGCATTTCTATCGGAACATCAGAACCTGAGCAGAAACAATGGGCAAGTCACAGTGAAGTGACTGTGCCTGCTGACACTGTACTAGTTGACGCTGTACCTCCTGACGACCGACTTATTCTGGGTTCTCTAAATGAACACACTGCAATGATTTCCCCCACCTGTTTGGCCAACTGCCTGTCGCTTCGGAGAGGACTATAAAAACCCTGGAGACCCCCGCTCACTTTTGTGATCACCCCACTGGAGAAACTCGCGTCTATAGGCATCTTCAAAAGCCTCGAGGACTCGACCCTCCATGTTGGTAGCTATAATCCCCTTTCCCTCTTTTCTGTTTTTCTAACTATTCTCTTTTTCTCTCCCTACTATCGCATTTGTTGGCACTAAATAAAGGTGCATTTGTGATTGAGTAAACTGAGTTTGTCCCCTGCTGTGTCTTTTGCGCTCTGAGATCCCTAAAATGAACCATCACGAACCCCGCTTGTGTGAGCGGATCGTGACATTAAATTGGCGTCACGGACAGGATCTTGATGGACAGAGGGGTTGCAGGTTTTATATAGTTTGTAACAGGGGAAGGACCCTCGTCTCAGCCGCACCTAGCACGCCACTTCGGTGAGCGCTGTTAGAAAGCAAGGGGGGCGAGGGAAAATTCCCGCAAACTGTATACACCCAGGCGTATAGCACTCCCTGTCATCAGGATTTTCACAAAAGGATCTCATTATGCAAAAGATGGGACTGTAGTTAGGTTTTGTTTTTTTTTTTTTTGTGTTTTGGGCTGCTTGGTGTAGTTGAGGAGACAACCATTTGTAACTAAGGTGAACCTCCCAGGCAGTTTTGGTCTCCTCGCCCATTCCAGGGAAGCGAAGGGAAACACAGTTTTAGCTGTGCCTTTGGTGTAACTTTAAGCGTACCTCCCTGAGAGTGGTTTTGGTCCCTCCACAAAATGAGTGAAAAACATAAGAATGCATTTTATGCTTTGCTAGCAAAACATAGTGCTAGACCTTCTCCAGACGGAG
This sequence comes from Chamaea fasciata, assembly GCF_029207755.1. Classification (NCBI taxonomy): domain Eukaryota; kingdom Metazoa; phylum Chordata; class Aves; order Passeriformes; family Sylviidae; genus Chamaea; species Chamaea fasciata. Next base: position 947,773 of record NW_027094135.1, on the reverse strand, counting down.
AAAGGTGGGCACAGAATAATTGGTTTAACTTTAAAAACATTGTAGATAGAATATATTCTTTGCAACATGATGCTAGATACAAACTGGGCAGAAATAAAACCATTCTTTGCTCAGTTTTGGGGGCCTGTCTTTCGGCAGCCATAGCAACCCGTTCTGAACGGGTAAGTGAAGAAAAAGCAGTCATAGAATCCCTGCAAAATTTGGTAGAAGCTTTGCAAAAACAATTAGAACAGGAAAGAAATCAGAATTATTTGCTGCAAATTTCTCTTGCAGAAGAGCGAAGCAAAAACTTAAAATCTGTAGATTCACCCACAGAAATAGAAGGAAAGGAGACATACAACATTAAACAAATATACCCTCAGAAAGAATTAGTACACATGCAAAACTGTGGAGAACACTGTTGCTCCAACTTGAGACCTCTCATCAAAACACAATATAATTCTATAAATGAAGAGGATCATGATCCCCACATAACCACCAAAGAAATACCATACATGGCCACTGAATTAGCTAAATTAAAGAAAGAATACTCCCGCCTCCCAAGTGAATCAGAGACGGAGTATGTTTTTAGAGTTTCCCTCACAGGGGGTGACCAAATTCAATTAAGTGAACAAGAAGCAAGTGGCTATTGGGGACATGGAGTTTTCTTAACAACAGGAAATACACGTGCTCCATGGTCCCTGACACAGCGTGCAGCCTACTGGGCAGGGGGGTTAAACCCCCTTGAGGGGGGCGACCCTCTGGCAATAGTCGGCACCTCAGACCAACTCCTAGAAAACATACACAAAGCTGCATGCTTGCAAATGATACATGAGAGAAAATTAATCTCTGGCTATGAGTCACCAATGCAACAGCCTGTCAAACCTGAGATTATGACCTCTTTAATTCGAGGTTTGCCAGAGTCTCTTAAACCAACAGCAATTCTTCAAAAAACAATAGCATCTATCTCTCCGGTAGATAGACTTGAAAGATTTCTTAGACATACAAGAGATCAAACTGGTTCCACTGACTCCACTGACTCCTCACCTTTTACAACTCCTAGCACACAATATAACAGCAGTCATAAACTTTGGACATGGAGTGAGGTAGCAGAGGAGTTAATAAGTTACAGTAGAAAATATGGACCAGTGAAGTACTCAGAGGACAAACAAGAAAAACCCAGAGGAGTCAGGCACATTGCCTCTCCTAATGAAAAATCAGAAAAGGGAAAACAAATTTCCAACCAGCAGCAGCTGTGGTCACTAGGACTGAAAAGGGGAGTGGCACAAAAAATTATAGATAAATTGCCTTATGATAAATTGGCTAAAATAATTTCTAATTGGCCCTGTCCCAAACCCATTGTGTTGGAATCATCCAACCAACAACCCAGCGCACCTCCTCTTCCACAAACCTTAGGCAACAAGCCACAGCACTCCCTAGCTCAAGTTTTAAACAATAAGACACAGCCAGTGGGTGGTGTTCAACAGAAAATAACTTCCCACTTAGAAAGCCTTGGTTTGCAGATCTCCTCAGAGAAAATACAAAAACCTTCTCAAGAAGTAAATTTTTTGGGTATCTGGTGGAAAGGAGGTATGACATGTATCCCACCTGACACCCTAACCTCCTTAGATCAAATTAAAGTGCCTGAGTCCAGGAAAGATCTACAGCATGCCTTGGGATTATTAGTGTTTTGGGGAAAACACATTGCAGATTTTTCAATTTTTGCCAAGCCTCTTTGTGATTTGTTGAGAAAGGGAGTAAAATGGAACTGGAGCCCTTCTCAGGAAAAAGCATTACAACTGTTGATTTTTGGAGCCACAGCTCATCAGGCCCTAGGCTCTATCCACCCAACAGATCCTTTTCAGGTAGAATGGGGATTTGCTTCCTCAGGGTTGTCAGTACACATATGGCAGTGGGGTCCTGAGGGTCCGACATGGCCTGTTGGTTTTTATTCCCGTGGTTTCAGAGATGCTGAAAAGAGGTATATTACCTGGGAAAAAGGCTTGTTTGTGGTTAGCCTAGTTCTCATAGAAGTAGAGAAGATTGTACCACAACAACCAGTTGTTTGGAGAGGGCCTTTCCAAGTTTTTAAGTCAGTCACTACTGGGACTCCCCCATCTGACGGGATGGCCCAAACAGCCTCAGTAAGAAAGTGGTATGCTCAGATTGAACATTATTGTAACATCTCAATAACCGAAGGAGCTGTGAAAAAACTGGCAGTACAAGAAGCAGAAAACTTGGATAGCATCCAAGACAAACCTGCCTCAGTCATTACCCCTCCCTTTTCCCCCAAACAGTCAGCAAGTCCTTGGTTTACTGATACTTTTCCTTTTGGCCCAACAGCTCCAAGCATAGTTCCCTCACTACGGGGACCAAGTGATTCCAAGAATCCAGCACGTTACCCTGGACAACCTGTCTTGGTGGACCTCCCCACGGTGGGAGAGGTACCACTAGTGCTAAAACCCCCTCTGAATAAATACACATGGGTAACCTTTGATGCTCTAGGGAAAGAGTATCGAATAAATGCACACTGGAGAATTTCCATCATTCTAACTTTCTGCCTTTTGGTGGCAGATTCTGTTGTGCTTACTTTTCACAGGAGAACTCCGAGGGACATGAAGGCCATGTAAACCATGATAAATATTTTAAATTGGGAATTTTTAGAAGTATTAATGAAAAAATTGGCTGCCAAAACTAGGTATTTGACCAAATTACAACAACTATTGCAGTTATCCTTATTGGCTTTGGGGACACATCAGTGGTTGCTATCAAACATATTACCAAATTGGGAAAAGGTGAATGCAAATGATCACAAAATGATAATTGATACACTTGGTGCCACACAAAGCAATGTCTCTTTGGCTCTTAGCTGCATCCAGGCACAGCTGTGGATGCAGACAGTTGTTGCCTCAATCATAAGGGAAGGAGGAGAAGGCACTTTTCCTACTGAAATTCAGAAAATAATTTGGGACAATGCAAATGATTTTGAAAAGGAATTCCAATCCTGGTGGAAATTAGTAAACTTTACCTATAACCCCAATACCAACACAGTTACAGCTTTTGTGTTAATCATATGTAATGCCTCTGTACACTCGATATTTCCTATCATTGCATTAGGACTGAATCATGATGGAGCTATTCTCTATGCTTTTGAGCACAGAGAATGGGCCCGTCAAAATGGCGAGAGATGGCAAACTGTTAATTTAGAATCATGTATTGTTCAGGAACAGTAAGGTTTCATCTGTGAGAGTAATGCAATCATAGCTCAAGACATTTGTCTGGACACTGAACAAAATATCTGCCACTTTGAAATTCACCCTAACCAGACTTCTGAAACAGTGCTAATATATATAGGCAATGGGTGTGCATGCTTTAAAACTGCTTGTGATGTAGTGTTTGTAGAAGAAATAGTAGTGAATCTTAAGAATCACTCAAAATTTTGTATTTGTAACTTTACCACAATTACAAGATGTGACTTTTCTTACTCAGCCCCAGTTACCTCTTATCACCTTTTACAATCTGATTATACAGTGATGCACAAATTATTGCCTCCCCCTATTGGGATGAATCTTACTTTGGTGAAGCAATTGTTGCTTCATCAGGACTTACCTGAGATTTTGAAAAAGATCAAGAAAAACAGACAGAAAGCCCTGGTAACTATTCATTACAAAGTGAGAAAAATACATCATGTCATGGAAAGGGTAAGAAAAGATGCTGAACACAGGTGGTGGGATACCCTTTTTGGGTAGTCACCTACTGCCACAGGTATCCTGAACAACGTGGGTTATCCCATTGTTGTTCTTTTGATTTTGGTTTTGATTGGTTTTGTCTTATCAGTCATTTTATACATCCTAAATTGAAAAATGATGAAAAAGTTGACACACTTGGCATTTCTAATGGAAGCACACAGTTTAATCAATACCCCTTTTGCAAAAGACACTCCCAAAGTTATTGACACGAGATGTACTACCCTAACAGTAAAAATTAGGCCTCCAACAGCAGATTAATTTGAAAATGTTAATGGCTTGTTTTGATTATTGTTATTTGTTTTAATTATGTCATATTGTAATCAAAATTAAGTTTTTGTTTGAAAATTGTTATAACTTTAAGAAATTTGATGATTTGTTCTGATTATTTTGATGAAATTGTTTTAATCAATATTGATTGATTTTGTTTTGTTTTTATTTCCTTTTCCCATTTCTCTCTCTCTTTCTCTCTCTCTCCCTCTCTCTTTCACACACACTCTCTACTGTCCCTGTTTTTTCCGGGATATGCTACTGACATGGACGAGTCCTGAAGACTTTGCAAGACTACGGAACCCTGCAGAAGGAGCTCTCTTGACGACAATCGTGAGTCACGGGGTGGTGTAAGAGACGGTCCGAAGATCCCTCATCTGCCTCACGACCATCGTCAAGGACAGAGACTGAAACCCCTAAAAGGGACTTTAAAATCTCAATACAGGAGTTCTGGCCTGGCTGAGGTGGGATGTTGGCCAAGTGCTGCCTGCAGGTGTGTTTGATGGAAAAACCCAGCACCCATATCGGAACATCAGAACCTGAGCAGAAACAATGGGCAAGTCACGGTGAAGTGACCGTGCCTGCTGACTTGTACTGGTTGACGCTGTACCTGCTGACGACCGACTTGTTCTGAGCTCTCTAAATGAACACACTGCAATGATTTCCCCCACCTGTTTGGCCAACTGCCTGTCGCTTCGGAGAGGACTATAAAAACCCTGGAGACCCCCGCTCACTTTTGTGATCACCCCACTGGAGAAACTCGCGTCTATAGGCATCTTCAAAAGCCTCGAGGACTCGGCCCTCCATGTTGGTAGCTATAACCCCCTTCCCCTCTTTTTCTGTCTTTCTTACTATTCTCTTTTTCTCTCCCCACTATCGCATTTGTTGGCACTAAATAAAGGTGCATTTGTGATTGAGTAAACTGAGTTTGTCCCCCGCTGTGTCGTTTGCGCTCTGAGATCCCTAAAACGAACCATCACGAACCCCGCTTGTGCAAGCGGATCGTGACACCTGGTAGCTTTTGTATGAGATTAATCCTTGGGCATATGCAATATCAGAGGTGGTATTCACATTTGAAGGATAAGCTCCTGGATGAAGATGAGAGTTCTTTTCCATAGAAAGGAAAGCATGTAGCCCCCGTGTTTGCAGTACTGATGAGAGGCTGCGCAGGGGAGGTAAAGGCCAACCAAGAACTCTCTATCATGGCACCTTTTTGGTGGGAGCAATCCTTGGACATAATATTGGAAGAGTTATCTAATTTGGGTAATGGGTAAAATCCCTGGACATATTCAATTAATTGCACTTACATCTGAAAAGCATTTGTGATGTAGAATGCATGTACTAAGTTACCATACTTATTAGCTTAAATAAAAGAAGTGACTCCACCCTGTAGGTTCAGCTTGTTAATGTGTGAACCAAATTTGGTTCCTGCTGGCAGTGATTGCTTCTGCAAGAAGGATAAGTTGTCCTTCGATGGTTAACTTGATCTTCAGTGGGGGTGTGCTGGAATCATTACTGATACCATTCCTGGAAGGAAAAAGCAGTATGAATCTCTGCAGTGTTACCCTGGACAGATTACCCCTTAGTGGCTCAAGTTGTTTAATCATTCAGGCTAATGACGAAAGTCCTTTTTCCCACTCAGAATCTCTGTTCCATCTCTTTAAATGCAGTTGAGTTGAATAGTGAATATTTCTTTGGTCTTTCATGATGTTAGGCCTTGACATTCCTCAGGAGGAATCTCAACTTCTACTTTATGAAGTGCTTGCCCACCACTGTTGCTGCTTCCCATGTTTTCAGGGGGATCTCCTGCAATTTGAGTTGCCCTCCATGGGTAGGTTGCTCTCCTAATTTGAGTTATCAGTTCCGCAAAGTTTAGTACAGCAGTGATTGTAGATGTGGTATTGGCATTCAACTGCCTGTAACAAACCATAAGCCACAACTGTCTGTTTGGCTCTTTCATGAGCCAGACCCTGAGACCGGCTCAGTTGGTCTGAGCATGGTGCTCATAACACCACAGTTATTGGTTCAGTCTCTGTATGGCCCATTTACTTAACAGCTGGACTTGATAATCCTTGTGGGTCCCTTTCAACTCAGAATATTTTGTCATCTGTGACATAATGGCAATGCCAACAGCAAACATTGGCTAAACACTGGCAAACATCTATGAGACGAGTATGTTAAAATGATCACTGGCCACTTTCTCAGACAGGAGAGATAGGAGTGTGACTGAGTGACAGTACCTTTTTTCTCTAAATCTATCACCACTCCATCAATGTCCAAGCACACAGGTCCTTATATTGTGGCTGTCAGGTTTGCAGTATTGGGTACTTCAGCTTTTAGTGAGGCCAAATTGGCCAGAACTTAGAAATTCCACTTCTCCCTGCAGCAAAAATCCAGCACTGGGATACACTAGCAGTCCTTGGATCAGGGAGTGCAGGTGCCACGTGGAGTCAGCACAGTCTCTGGACTCCTTTTAGGGTTCAGGCCAATGTTCAGACATTAACATTGACTCACTGCCATAAGGCAGACAACAGATTTGATCATTCAGAACATCAAAACCCCAAGTATTGTCATTGTGATCTTTGATTGGAAAGCAAGTAGCCAATATCCACTTCTCATCCAGGAGCCATAAATTAACCTTAGCAACTTGGCAGATAACATTTGCTCCATTTACTTCAGTGATTACCACTCTTGGCATCTGGGTCATACACCCAGCTTCTTGGCATCCTGCTTCATTAGCACTGAGTGTTGTGCTCCTGTATCTATTAGAAATGTAATTAATTGTTGACAAGAACCAACCGGAATCTGGATGTATGGATCATTAGTACATATGTATTGATAGGATTCCACTTGTTGGATTTCAGTCTCACTTGGTTTGTGCCTGGAATGCTTTTGCAAATCAGCCACCTGAACGAACTCTGTACAATACAGGATGAATTGGTAGCTTGCTTTAGCATCACATTTGCCTTTTCTTTCAGTTTTCATCTTTTCTTCCTGAAACTGTTTCTGCAGCTGTTCTCAGTAGCAGATAATTCAGCTGCTTTCATACTATTTCATCTCTCAGATCTTGTTTCTCTGTTCTATAATTTTCCCTATTCAAATTCTCAAATAATTGTCTTTCTTTACACTCTGCTGAAGCAAATAGGTTCCTAAGATGATCTTTCTCAGTTGTAAGTTTATCAACTTGGATTCTCAGTTTTTTCTCCTGTCTCCATCTCAGAAGCCAGTGATGACTTTGATACCTCATTTTCTGTGTCAGTTTTATTTTTGGTGAGCCTCCTTAAATGTTTGCAGCCACCACCCCCCAGCTCACTTACTGAGGGTGGTGAAAGTTGTTTTTAAGACTCCAGTTAACATTGGCCTGTGGGGCCACAGTAATGATAGGTCTCTCAGAAGTTCCAACTCCCACATCAACATCTTTATCCTGCCTGTGGCAAAGGAATGCAACTTTCCTTTTCCCCACGTACTCCATTCCAGGCACTACATTCTCCAGAGAAGCAGTGGATAATTTATCACTTCCTGAGAAATTCCTTTCTGCAAGCCTTTCGCTTACACTGCATTCCATCGAGCACTGGGACCCTGCTGCTCCCTTTTGGGCAGTCTGCTTCCTTGCTGTGATTCCAATCTCCTGATTGTGTTCTGTTTACTAATCAATCAGTGAAACCCATCCTTCTGCCATAGCTAATTAGCCCCTATGATCTCTCTCCCCATATTAAAGGTCTTTTCCCTTTGTCTTCCTCTCTTGGGGTCAACACTTGCCTTAAGTGACCCTGTAATTCTGCCACAGTGTTTTATCATGTCCAGCAAAACTCTAACCATGGGAGCCACACACTTGGATAACCAGTGATGTAGGTGAGGGCTGTCCTGGAACATCCGTCTTTCATTAGTTGCAAACATGCTGCCTTCTGTACACTCTCTGTCCTGTGATCTATGGCTGGGGTCTTGATCCTAAGCAAATCACGCCTCTCTAATGGATCCAACCTCCTGCCCAATAGGCAGTACTCTGAGTTAAAAACCACAGTTTTCTCTAGTCACCCACCATTAAAAATACTTCTGGCCCCCAGAAGCCGTGGGCCTCTGCCTCAGACAAATGATTCAATCACCCCTGTCAGAGGTACTCTCCAAACATAACCAGTTTCCAATTCCCATGTAAGTCTGCTATACTTTCCCTGAAAGTTGCTATCTTGGCTGCTGTACCACACTGTTTTAGTAACATTTTTCAGATGTGTGTTGGCGAAGGCAGGAATGGGATGGGACTGCTGGGGTAGCTGTTCTCAATCTTTAGTGAAGCGTCAGTCTCATTACAGGGGTAGAGACAATTGGGAAAAAGCAACAGCTCACTGCCTGCCTGCAGCAGCCACTAATTTCTTTGTTACAGAGCATCTTAAAAACTTTTCAGCCAATAGTCTACTGCTAAAGCTTACAGACAGTTTAGCCAATCAATTATAGCACATGTACACCTGCTTTGAACAATGCTTGCTTGTATGCTTTTCTATTAAAAATTCACAATACCCTTACTAAGCTTAAGACCTTCTACTATCTAGTCAGGCATACATTTTCTGCAGTGCTAAGATTTATTCAAGCCAAACCTAGAAACTCAGCTTTTGTTTCCCATGTCCTTGTTTGCTCTACTACTGTATGTTAGATTCTAATTTCAAACTTTCCAGTTGCAGCAGATTCTGAGTTCTCAGCTTTTTCTGCTTGAGGCCTGCTTTTTCAGCTCCTAAAAATCCTTTTTACTTTTAGTGTTTTCCACACAGACCCTGACTATCATCGAAGGTTTTATCTTTAAATAGGGTTTGTAATGTGATTTCCTCATCATCAGATGTACTGCTGCTTATAGGGTCATTAGAGAGTGGGGTTTAGTCAAAGCAATCTTCCATCCTGTCCACAATTTGAGTTAACTTTATTTGAAGGTTCAGTAACAAAAATATTCCCCAGCAAACTCAGCACCAGCACGTCTGGGGAAAAAGAGGGCTGAGAGGACCCCAAAACAGGGGGTATCCCAAACCAGGTGGGTGGGGGCGGGGCTGGGATTTTAGGGGGGATATTTGGGGTCCCTGAGGTTTGGGGGGCTTAGAGGGTCCCATAGGAGGTCCCAGGAAGTTTGGGGTGTGAGATTGTCAGGAGGGAGCTCCAGGGTGGGGGTCCCAGTACAGGGCTCTGGGGGGTTGGGTCTCTGCAGGGGCTCAGGAGGGTCCCATTCAGATGCCCCCCTGCTCCAGCCCGCGCAGGCGCCGGGCCAGCTGCAGGTCTTTGGGGAACAGGGTGACTCGGCGGGCGTGCAGCGAGCACAGGTATCCGTCTTCCAGCAGCCGCACAAGGAAGGCCTCTGCTGCCTGTGTCCCAAAACCTGAGGGGGGTCTGCAAACCCCCCCAGCATACCCCAACCCTCACAGCACCCCTGGGGGCAGCAACCCCCCAAAACACACCCCCAGGGGTCAGGGTCCTTCCAAACCCACCCACGGGCGACTGGGGGTACTGAAACCTGTAAATGTGTGCCTGTAAACGTGTGATGGGGGACCAACACCAAGTGACCCATCGCCATTCCCCAGCAGAACCCAAAAATAAGGGACCCCCCCCCAGCACCCAGAGGTCTCCCAGGGACCCTCTCAACATCCATGAAATCCTGTCCAGAACCCATTGACCTCCCCCAGCCCATGGAGACCCCCATAGACTCCCCCTCAGCTCCCATCAGATACCCCCAACAAACCTCTCAGCCCCATCCAAGCACCCAAAGAGACCTTCCTGGACCTCCCCAGTCCCCCAGAGAACCCCCAGCACCCACAGACCCCCCTGCAGGCATCCACAGAACCCCAATCCTCATGGAAACCTTTTCACCACCCATGAGATCCCCCTCAGCCCCCTTCCCCACCCCCTAAGCCCCCTGGACACCCCCAGAGCAACCATAGAACCCCTCCAGCCCCTCTGTGACCCCCCCCTCCAGCACGCCTGGGCCCCCCAACCCCTACCTCCTGCAGGGCCAGCAGGGCCATGCGCTGCCAGCGGTAATCCACCCCGCGGGTGAAGAGCAGGCAGAGCTCCCGCACCTGCAGCAGGGAGGGGATGTGGAGGGGGTACATGGGGGCATCGGGGTCACAGGGAGTGGAGGGACATCAGGACAATATGGAGGGGATGTGGGGGCATTGGGGATAACCCGGGCTGGGGCCACCACCCTGGTGACATGGAGACACTGTCTTGGGGACATTCCAGGGGCAGGAACGCTGGGGACAGGAACATCTGGGGATACACTGGGGAGTGGGGGAGGAGGGATGTCCCCATCATGATGGGGACACCCTGCAGAGACCCCAGGTGGGAGGCAGGGGGGATACACCACTCTGGGAACATCTTGGGAATACCCTTGGCCATGGGAACATGTGGACACTCTCCTGGGGAGGGGACACCCCGATGGGACAGGGGGGACAGTGCCAGCACAGGGGGCGGGGCACAGGGAACACCCAACCCATGCAGCCTCTGGAGGTTACGGGACACAAGGATGTCTAGAACCACAGAAGGACATTGGGAGATGTGCAAGGATGTTGGGGGAGGACAGGCCCACCATGTCACAAGGATGGGGAGGACAAGGACATGGGGAGGGTTGGAGCAGAGTTGAGGGGGGACCCTGGGGGAAGGGAGTGGTCCTGAGAAGTCCCAGGGAGTGATTTGGGTTTCTGGGGGGTGACTTGGTGGGTCTGGAGGGGGTTGGAAGGTCCCAATGGGTATTTGGGATAGGGCCGAAGGGGAGACTGGAGGGTTTCAGGTTGGATTTCAGGGGTCCCAGGGTAGATTTGGGGCTTGGATTTTGGTCCTAAAAATTTTTTGAAGGGTCCCAGTGGGTATTTGGGGGAGTCCTGTGGGGAGCTGAAGGATCCCAGGGTGGATTGCAAGGTTCTGGGAGAGGTTGCAGAGCCCAAGAGGGTTGATCTAGGGTGTCCTGAGATGGATTTGGGGATCCCAGGAGAGGGGATCCAGAGTGGTTTGAGAGATACCAGAGAATGCTGGAGGTCCTGAGGTGGATTTGGGGGGGTCCTGGAGGGGTTTGGGGGTCCCCAAGTAGATTTTATGGGTATCTGAGATGATCTGTGTGGTCCCAGGGAAGTTTGGGAGCCCATGGGGGGTGCTGGGGAGGTTCCATCAGGGAAATTGGGGTGTCCGGGGATTTTGGGGTGCAGGAGTGTTCATTTTGGGATGTGGGGGGTTCTCACCAGGCGGGCGAAGGGGCCGGGGCGCAGCAGCAGGCGGGTGCTGCTCTGGTACCTGCGGATCTCCTGCAGTGCTCCCTGACCCGGGCGGCACCCTGGGGGAGCATTGGATGGGGGTCTGTACGGGCTTTAGGGGATCTATTTGGCCTGGGGGGCACAGATGGGGGGCTCTGAGGGAACATGGGGGGTATAGGAGATCTAAAGGGCCTGAGAGGACACAGGGGCCTATAGGGGATCTAAGGAGTGGGGGCTGTGAGGGCCGGGGGGACAGGGGAAAGCTGGGGGGGTTATAAGGGATCTCTAAGGTCTGGGGGGACATTGCGTGCATGAGGGATCTATAGGGAGCTACAGTGATGGCCGATACAGGGGAGCTACAGGAGGCAGGGAGTACGGGGGTTATAGGGCACAGGGTATAGGGAGCTATAGGGGAGAGGGAGCGTGGGGTGACTATGGGTGATGGCAGGGGTATATAGGGCACAGGTATACAGGTATATAGGGTACAGGTGGGGGCGGGGGAGGGTTTATAAGGGGAGCTCTATAGTGGGGTCCATAAGAGCTCTGGAGGGGGGGGTCTAAAAGGGGCCTCGACGTGGGAGGTCCAGAGGGGGTGTCTATAAGGGGAGTCCTCGTCCCCTCACTCACTGCGTGCCCGCGGCCGGGGCGGTGGGGGGCTTGCGGGGCGGCCGCGCCGTCTTGGGGTGGGCTTGGGGCGGGGCATGGTGCAGCCGAGTCCACCGCGGGGTCAGGGCGATTCCAGGCGTCCGGCAGGGCTGGAGGGGACCAGGCGGAGGGGGAAGGGGGGGTCAGGGCGGACCCCGGTGTCCGGGGCCCCCCACGCCACCCCCGGGGCCCCCCGAGTCCTCCCGCTCCCCGCCCGGGACCTCACGCTCGGGATCCGCCGCGCCGTTCAAATCTCCCGCCGCGCCGCGCCGCTCCTGACGTCACTTCCTCCCGCGCGCCAATCGGGGCGCGCCACCGCTCTGCCCCGCCGGGCGCCGCGACTCGATGGTGCCGCGGCAGCCGTGGGCTCATTAGCATAAATCTGCATGGCCCCGCCCCGGGCACCTCGCGCCTTGGCGCTCCCAGCGGAGTCTCGCTTATCGTCCCAGTGTGATCCCAGTGTAGTTCCCGTTGCTCCCGGTTATCCACGTGGTTCCAGTTACTCCCAGAATGATCCCAGTGTGATGCCAGTCCCCCACCATATGATTCTAGTGCCTTCCAGTCACTCCCAGTGTGAGTCCAGTATGAACAGAACGGCTCCCAGTATGATCCCTGTCACATCCCCAATGGTCCAAATCAATTCCTGTCCCTACTAGAATGATCCCACTATGATCCCAGTCACTCCCAGAATGATACTGGTTGCCCCCAGTGTGGTTACAGACATTGCCAGTACGAACCCAGCATGATTCCAGTTGTTCCCTGTATGATTCTAGTTGCCCCACTTGTGGTCCTAGTACCTCCAACATGGTTCCAGCATCTTCCATTTGCTCCCAGTGTGTCTTCAGTTGGCTCCAAACATGGTCCCAGTAGCTCCCTGTGCCTCCCAGTAACCAGTAGGGGTCAGTCAAGGGTTACAACTGTCCATGAAATCCACTGGGAGAAGCAGATTGGGGGGTTAGTGAAGCTACAGTGACCCATGTGGGCTTTGGGGTCTCTTCAGGACATTGCCTCACAGACCTGCCGGTTTACCCCCAGTTTTCCCAGTGGGCCACCCCACCCCTCATTTGACCCCATCAGGCCTTCCAGTTGCCCCTAGCTGTTCACCCAGGCCACCTAGCTGCCCCTCAGTTCTCCCAGCGGGCCATCACATCCCCATTTGACACCATTGAACCTCCCAGTTTCTAACACTAGTCATCCCAGTTGTCCCCCTAAATCCTACAGTTCCTCCCAGTCCTTCCAGTGGGCCACCACACACCCATTTCACGGAATCACTGAGGCTGGAAAATCCCTCCAAGACTGAGTCCAACATCTGACCACCTTCTACCTTATGACTCGACCATCACGCTGAATGCCGTGTCTAGTTGTTACTTGAACTCCTCCAGGGATGGGGCCTCCACCACCTCCCTTGGCAGCCCATTCCAATGCCTGACAACCTTTTCTTTGAAGAAATTCTTCCTGATGTCCAACCCGAACCTCCCCTGGCACAGCTTCAGGCCATTTCCTCTTGTCCTGTCCCTTTTTTCCTGGAAGCAGAGCCTAACCTCGCCTGGCTGTCGCCTCCTGTCAGGGAGTTGTGCAGAGCCAGAAGGTCTCCCCTGAGTCTCCTTTTCTCCAGGCTGAGCCCCCACAGCTCCCTCAGCCGCTCCTGGTGCTCCAGGCCCTTCACCAGCTCCATTCCCTTCCCTGGACACGCTCCAGCCGCTCAATGTCTCTCTTGCAGTGAGGGGTCAGAACTGGGCCCACAGGACTCAAGGTGGGGCCTCCAATCACTGCCCTGGTCCTGGTGGCCACACCATTCCTGATCCAGGCCAGATGCCACTGGCCTTCTTGCCCACCTGGGCACACACTGGCTCAAATCCAGCTGGCTGCCAACCAGCAGTCCCAAATTCCTTCCTGTTGAGCAGCTCTCAAGCCATTCCTTTCCCAGCCTGGAGCATTCCATGGGCTTGTTGTGACCCAGCACTTGGCTTTTTTGACTCTTACACCATTATTCTTGGCCCATCAGTGCAGCCTGTCCTGATCCCTCTGCAGAGCTTCCTGTTCTTCAGCAGATGCACACTTCCACCCAAGTTGGTGTGATCTGTGAACTTCCTGAGTGTGCCCTCAATCCCCTTGTCCAAGTCACAGATGAAGATGTTGAACAGGACCAGCCCCAACATTGAGCCCTGGGGAATCCCAGCAGTGCCCAGCCCCAGCTGGCTGTGGCCCCATTCCCACCCCTCCTTGGCCTGGCCACCAGCCAGGTGTTCCCAGTGAGAGGCACCTGTCCCAGCCAGGAGCTGCAGGTGCTCCAGGAGAGGCAGGGAGGTGGAGGCAGTGCCAAAGGCTTTGCTGAGCTTCAGGCAGACACACCCATACATGTCCAACATCCACTTGGGCCACGTGGGGACAGCAAATCAGGTGAGTCAGGCAGGACCTACCTTTCCCAAGCCCTGGCGGTTCCCAATGCCCTGGTTTTCCTGTCCGTGCCACGGGCTCCCCCCAGGGAATCTGTTCCAGGCCTGTCCCAGCACCAAGGCCTGGAGTTTGCTGGATCCTTCTGGCCCTGATCTCAGTGGCTCCCCTTCACCTCCAGTATGGTTCTAGTCATTCCCTGTATGATCCTAGTCATTCCCACTATGATACCAGCATGATCCCAGTTGCTCCCATTCACCCCCAGTATGATTCTCCTTACTCCCTGTCACTATCCAGCACGGTTCCAGTCGTTCCCTGTATGATCCTAGTTACGCCAGTTGTGATCCCAGTACCCCCACCATGGTTCCAGCATCCTCCAGTTGCTCCCAGCACGGTCCCAGTAGCTCCCAGTGCCTCCTTGTGGCCAGTGGGGATCAGTTGAGGGTTGCAGCTGTCCATATAACCCATCTGGACGAAAAAGGACACAGAGGTGATGTGGGGGGATATGGAGGAACATGGAGGCACTGTCCTGCTGTCACCAAAACTGCGGGAAAAACAAAGAGTCTCCAACAACATTTTTAGTATTAGAGAATTAAGGCATTACTTTATTCTGAAAATAATTTCATCCATATATTGCTTGGGTTGTGCAGAGAAAACCATTCCATCACACACAGCTGTTTACTAGATTTTTCACATACTTAAATAGTCAAAACCCAGAAAAATTCATTGGTGCCATTTTCATTGGCCACAAGTTACACAGTTCTTTGTATTTGGTTTCCTATTGGTTATTGATCACTCTGCCTCCAATTAGGTCCTTATTCTTTGTTCTCTTACTGATCTTTTCCCAGACCAGGTGTCTCTGACACACCAGGAAGGATGTTCAGGCATTGATGGTCATTTATCTCTTGAGCATCCTCTGGCAGCTACCAGTCCATTGAAACATCAAGTTCATCAGGCCTTGCTCAGCAAACAGTCTTTTGAAAAGAAAGTTCCTTTCCCCCTGGGCAAAGATGAACAAAACCCCTGACTAAAGGTAGTTAAAAATTTTAGAAGTTACATAATTTCCAACACCGCCCCTCCCCATAGACACAGTACTGCCACCCTCTGTCCCCATGTCCCCTCACCTCCCTCATGTACAAATGTCCACAAGGTCCCTCATGTCCCATCTGTCCCTCCACATATGCCACAATGTCCTCATGTCTCCCATGTGTAGCCAGTATTGCGTGTGTTCCCCATGTTCCCACCTAACCCCCATCCCCCAGTGTTTGTGCCCTGTGGTAGGAGGTGCCAGGACTCTTCGTGGCCAGCTGGGACATCCCTCTACTGGTCTTGTGTTCCTCTAGGATACAAAAAATAGAGGGAGGGAACACCCTGAATGCAGGGGTGTAAGAGACGATCTGAAGATCCCTCATCTGCCTCACGACCATCGTCAAGGACAGAGACTGAAACCCCTAAAAGGGACTTTAAACTCTCAATACAGGAGTTCTGGCCTGGCTGAGGTGGGATGTTGGCCAAGTGCTTCCTGCAGGTGTGTTTGATGGAAAACACCCAGCACCCATATCGGAACATCAGAATCTGAGCAGAAACAATGGGCAAGTCACGGTGAAGTGACTGTGCCTACTGACACTGCACCTGCTGACTTGTACTGGTTGACGCTGTACCTGCTGACGACCGACTTGTTCCGGGTTCTCTAAATGAACACACTGCAATGATTTCCCCCACCTGTTTGGCCAACTGCCTGTCGCTTCGGAGAGGACTATAAAAACCCTGGAGACCCCCGCTCACTTTTGTGATCACCCCACTGGAGAAACTCGCGTCTATAGGCATCTTCAAAAGCCTCGAGGACTCGACCCTCCATGTTGGTAGCTATAATCCCCTTCCCCTCTTTTTCTGTCTTTCTTAATATTCTCTTTTCTCTCCCCACTATCGCATTTGTTGGCACTAAATAAAGGTGCATTTGTGATTGAATAAACTGAGTTTGTCCCCCGCTGTGTCGTTTGTGCTCTGAGATCCCTAAAACGAACCATCACGAACCCCGCTTGTGTGAGCGGATCGTGACATTAAATTGGCGTCACGGACAGGATCTTGATGGACAGAGGGGTTGCGGGTTTTATACAGTTTGTAAAAGGAGAAGGACCCTCGTCTCAGCCGCAACTAGCACGCCACTTCGGTGAGCGCTGTTAGAAAGCAAGGGGGGCGAGGGAAAATTCCCGCAAACTGTATACACCCAGGCGTATAGCACTCCCTGTCATCAGGATTTCACAAAAGGATCTCATTGTGCAAAAGATGGGACTGTAGTTAGTTGTGGTTTTTTTGTGTTTTGGGCTGCTTGGTGTAGTTGAGGAGACAACCATTTGTAACTAAGGTGAACCTCCCAGGCAGTTTTGGTCTCCTCGCCCATTCCAGGGAAGCAAAGGGAAACACAGTTGTAGCTGTGCTTTTGGTGTAACTTTAAGAATACCTCCCTGAGAGTGGTTTCAGTCCCTTCACAAAATGAGTGAAAAAGATAAGAATGCATTTTATGCTTTGTTAGCGAAACATGGCGCTGGACCTTCTCCAGATGGAGAAAGGTGGGCACAGAATAATTGGTTTAACTTTGAAAACATAGTAAATAGAATATATTCTTTACAACATGATGCTAGATATAAACTGGGCAGAAATAAAACCATTCTTTGCTCAGTTTTGGGGGCCTGTCTCTTGGCAGCCATAGCACCCCGTTTTAAACGGGTAAGTGAAGAAAAAGCAGTAATAGAATCCCTATTAAATTTGGTAGAAGCTTTGCAAACACAATTAGAACAGGAAAGAAATCAGAATTATTTGCTGCAGACTTCCCTTGCAGAAGGGTGAAGTAAAAACTTAAAATCTGCGGATTCACCCACAGAAATAGAAGGAAAGGAGACATACAACATTAAACAAATCTACCCTCAGAAAGAATTAGAACACATGTAAAATTGTGGAGAACACTGTTGCTCCAACTTGAGACCTCTCATCAAAACAGAATATAATTCTATAAATGAAGAGAATCATGATCCCCACATAACCACCAAAGAAATACCATACACGGCCACTGAATTAGCTAAATTAAAGAAAGAATACTCCCGCCTCCCAAGTGAATCAGAGACGGAGTATGTTTTTAGAGTCTCACTCACTGGGGGTGACCAAATTCAATTAAGTGAACAAGAAGCAAGTGGCTATTGGGGACATGGAGTTTTCTTAACAACAGGAAATACACGTGCTCCATGGTCCCTGACACAGCGTTCAGCTTACTGGGCAGGGGGGTTAAACCCCCTTGAGAGGGGCGACCCTCTGGCAATAGTCGGCACTCCAGACCAACTCCTAGAAAACATACACAAAGCTGCATGCTTGCAAATGATACATGAAAGGAAATTGATCTCTGGCTATGAGTCACCAATGCAACAGCCTGTCAAACCTGAGATCATGACCCCCCTAATTCGAGGTTTGCCAGAGTCTCTAAAACCAACGGCAATTCTTCTTCAATAAACAAGAGCATCTATCTCTCTGGTAGATAGACTTGAAAGATTTCTTGGCCATACAAGAGATCAAAGTGGTTCCACTGACTCCACTGACTCCTCGCCTTTTACAACTCCTAGCACACAATATAACAGCAGTCATAAACTTTGGACATGGAATGAGGTAGCAGAGGAGTTAATAAGTTACAGTAGAAAATATGGACCAGTGAAGTACTCAGAGGACAAACAAGAAAAACGCAGAGGAGTCAGGCACATTGCCTCTCCTAATGAAAAATCAGAAAAGGGAAAACAAATTTCCAACTGGCAGCAACGGTGGTGGCTAGGACTGAAAAGGGGAGTTCCACGAGAAGTAATGAATAAATTGCCATATGATAAATTGGCTAAAATAATTTCTAATTGGCTCTGTCCCAAATATATTGTATTGGAACCATCAAACCGACAACCCAGCGCACCTCCTGTCCGCAAAGACGGTGCCCCATCCTCCACTAACTTGGAAATCCAAGCAATTTTTGGACAAAGATCTGCAGAACAAAGGTCTTCTGCTGGATTCGGAGAACCAGTGTCCCAAGAACAGTAGCAGCAGACAGTGAAGAGAACATCGCTCAGTGTCACTCCATGCACGGCTGATGCCAGACACAGCTCAGCCTGTGGGGAGCTCCCATAGCTCCTGCCTTCTCCCTCCCTGCTGACAGCTCCCTCCCTCCAGCCCTCAGACCCTGCCCATCCCCCCTTATTCCCTCCCAGCTCATCCCTTTGCTTCGACTTTCATTAATAAACACTTTGGCTTCTTCACTTTACCTGCGTCTCTGTGGACCTGAAGCGGCGTAAAAACCTGAGCCCTGGCACACACAGGCCCCTGCTGCCGTCCTCTTCCGCGCCGTGTTTTGTGCAGAGACACAGAGGAGCGAGGCCACGTCAGGCTGGAAAGGTGCCTGTGCTGAAGGTCCAGTTCCACAACACTGTGCAGTTTAAGGTCCAACTGAGCAGCCTGAAGCTCCTGGATTTTGGAAGAGCCAACCTGAGTATGCTCTGAACCCAGCTGTGAGGGATTCCATGGCAAGCATCTAAAGAGGGCAAAGGAGCTTGGAATGCTGGAAGCTTTCAAGAATAGCTTCCTGAAAGCACAGCAGTGCTCCACCCCTGCACAGGGGCAGGGAGAGGGCAGAAGCAGAGACCATCAGGCCTTAACAGGGAGCTTGTGGTGTGCCTTAGGGCAAGTGAAGCAGCAGCAGCACGGTGGCCGAGACTCGGACGCGTGACCGAGCCAATGGCCCGAGCGCCGTCAGGCAGTGCCGGGATCCCGGCTGCGGTTCTGGTCCCCAGAGCTGAGGAATCACAGCCCCTGCCTCAGAGCCTGTCAGAAAGCCAAGCAAGTGAGAGCAGAGGGAGGGCAGCCTTCCAGTCTCTCCTGGGCATGGCCACAAAGCAGCCCCTGCTTCTCCTTCCTCTGCCTGTGTTTGGGGTGTGCTGATGGCAGCGCCAGCCAGGCTGTGCTCTGTGTTCCAAAGGCTGTGGAGAGCGGGCATGAAAAGTGCTGTGTGCACAGCGGAGAGTCCTGGAAGGTGCTGGCAGGAGCGTCCTGCGGGAACAGGGCTCTGGTCTCTGGCCGGGAAGAGCCTGGTTTTGCTGCTGTGAGCGCAGGCAGGCGTCGAGGCAGGTGAAGAGGCAGCGGGCAGCTTGTGTTTGTAGAGGGCCTGGGGCTGCATGTGCGAACCTCCACCTGGAATCACACTGGGGGAAATCCCAGCTAGAGCTGGAGCGCCTGTCCAGAAAGCACCAGAAGGAATTCAGCCTTGCCAGGGTTTCTTAAGAGTGTGTTGGTGTTCCCCAGGAAAGGTACACATTTGGGGAAACGCCTCTGGGGGAAAGGGGCTTGCTGCGGAAGGAAAGCACTTTCCTAGGAGCTCCCAGTGATGTAGGAGCAGCTGTCCCCCTTTGGCTCTCTGTGGTCCTTTCAGTCCTTGAGGCCCGTTGCACTTGGCAGATGGACAAAGGAGAGGAGAAGGCTGTGAAGAGCGGGTTTGGAATCCACCCGGACCTGCGGAGACCAAGGCCAACACCTGCACCGGGGTGTGTTCCCCCCCGTTTGGACACAGGTGTGAGCAGGACCATCTCTGTCCAGCTGCCAGCCCCAAAGCTGTCTTTGAGAGCTGTGAATTCAAAGGCCTTCACGCACACACCTCTCACATCTTACCTGTCTGCTGTGTTTCAACTCTTGGCAATATGCATTTGCCTCTTGCTTGCTGGAAGCTGCTGCGGCCCAGAGGGTCCGCACCGAGCTGGGCTGTGTGGGCCAGTGTCACGATCCGCTCACACAAGCGGGGTTCGTGATGGTTCGTTTTAGGGATCTCAGAGCACAAAAGACACAGCGGGGGACAAACTCAGTTTACTCAATCACAAATGCACCTTTATTTAGTGCCAACAAATGCGATAGTGGGGAGAGAAAAAGAGAATAGTTAGAAAAACAGAAAAGAGGGGAAGGGGATTATAGCTACCAACATGGAGGGTCGAGTCCTCGAGGCTTTTGAAGATGCCTATAGACGCGGTCTTCTCCAGTGGGGAGATCTCAAAAGTGAGCGGGGGTCTCCAGGGTTTTTATAGTCCTCTCCGAAGCGACAGGCAGTTGGCCAAACAGGTGGGGGAAATCATTGCAGTGTGTTCATTTAGAGAACCCAGAACAAGTCGGTCGTCAGCAGGTACAGTGTCAACCAGTACAAGTCAGCAGGTGCAGTGTCAGTAGGCACAGTCACTTCACCGTGACTTGCCCATTGTTTCTGCTCAGATTCTGATGTTCCGATATGGGTGCTGGGTGTTTTCCATCAAACACACCTGCAGGCAGCACTTGGCCAACATCCCACCTCAGCCAGGCCAGAACTCCTGCATTGAGATTTTAAAGTCCCTTTTAGGGGTTTCAGTCTCTGTCCTTGACGATGGTCGTGAGGCAAATGAGGGATCTTCGGACCGTCTCTTACACCACCCCGTGACTCACGATTGTCGTCAAGAGAGCTCCTTCTGCAGGGTTCCGTAGTCTTGCGAAGTCTTCAGGACTCGTCCATGTCAGTAGCATATCCCGGAAAAACAGAGGCAGTAGAGAGTGTGTGTGAAAGAGAGAGAGAGGGGGAGAGAGAGAGAGAGAGAGAAATAGGAAAAGGAAATAAAAACAAAACAAAATCAATCAATATTGATTAAAACAATTTCATCAAAATAATCAGAACAAATCATCAAATTTCTTAAAGTTATAACAATTTACAAACAACAGCTTAATTTTGATTACAATATAACATAGTTAAAACAAATAACAATAATCAAAACAAGCCATTAACATTTTCAAATTAATCTGCTGTTGGAGGCCTAATTTTTACTGTTGGGGTAGTACGTCTCGTGTCAATAACTTTGGGGGTGTCTTTTGCAAAAGGGGTATTGATTAAACTGTGTGCTTCCATTATAGATGCCAAGTGTGTCAACTTCTTCATCATTTTCCAATTTAGGATGTATAAAATGACTGATAAGACAAAACCAATCAAAACCAAAATCAAAAGAACAACAATGGGATGACACACTTTGTTCAGGATACCTGTAGCCGTAGGTGACCACCCAAAAAGGGTATCCCACCACCTGTATTCAGCATCCTTTTTGATCCTTTCTAAAACATGATGTATTTCTTTCACATCATGATGGACTGTCACCAAAGTTTTTTGTCCATTTTTCTTAACCCTTTTTAAAATCCCTACTAAGTCTTCGTGAAGCAACAATTGCTTGATTAAAGTCAGATTCATTCCAATGGGGGCAGATGTTATTTGGTGAAACAGGGTAAAATTTGATTGTAAAAGGTGATAGGATGTAACTGGGGCTGAGTAAGAAAAGTCACACCCTGTAATTGTGGTAAAATTGCAAACACAAAAATTTGAGTGATTTTTAGGATTCACTACTATTTCTCCTACAAACACTACATCACAAGCAGTCCTTATACAAGCACATCCATTGCCTATATACACAAGCACTGTTTTAGGAGTTTCGTTAGGGTGTACTTCAAAATGACAAATATTTTGCTCTGTGTCTAAACAAATGTCTTGAGCTATGATTGCATTACTTTCACAGATGAAACCTTGCTGTTCCCGAACAATACATGAGTCTAAATTGACAGTTTGCCATCTCTCGCCATTTTGACGGGCCCATTCTCTGTGCTCAAAAGGATAGAGAATAGTTCCATCATGATTCAGTCCTAATGCAATGATAGGAAATATCGAGTGTACAGAGGCATTACATATGGTTAACACAAAAGCTGTAACTGTGTTAGTATTGGGGTTATAGGTAAAGTTTACTAGTTTCCACCAGGATTGGAATTCCTTTTCAAAATCATTTGCATTATCCCAAATTATTTTCCGAATTTCAGTAGGAAAAGTGCCTTCTTCTCCTTCCCTTATGATTGAGGCAACAACTGTTTGCATCCATAACTGTGCCTGGATGCAGCTAAGAGCCAAAGAGACATTGCTTTGTGTGGCACCAAGTGTATCAATTATCAATTTGTGATCATTCACATTTATCTTTTCCCAATTTGGTAATATGTTTGATAATAACCACTGATGTGTCCCTAAGGCAGACAAAGAGGACTGCAGGGGTTGTTGTAATTTTGTCAGATCCGTCGTGGTGGTAACTAACTTATTCAATAATACTTCAGAATCAATGCTATTTAGGATTCCCAATCCTGTCCCCAAAACACCGGTTATATCTCTTGCCATTCTTTTCTTAGAAGGGTTCCGTTTCCGCAGCCAGGTATTCCATCCCTGAAAAGAAGTTTGCAAAAAGGGTGAACAGCTTGGCTGAATTTCTGAAACATTATTCTGCATCAGTAATTTGACCTTTTTGAGGGACCACTCAGGATTAAACAATATTTGTTGTTGGCCAATTCTCCTGATTATATATGGTCCAATTTGAAAAATCTGTGGCCTTAGCATAACCGGTGGTTGGGTAGTGGGCGGTGTAGGCTTTACCACATTAACATCAAGTTTTCCCCAGTACTTAGTATGGTTTTCACCACATACCACTTTGTGGGAAGATTGCACATTAGTCAAATTCAACCAACAATTTTGATTTTGAGTCTCACAGTGTAAAGCACGGTCGTGCGGTCCTATGACAAAGCTGTGTATGGGTTCAATAAGGGATCCAACAATTAATTCACATCGAATTGCTATATCATTACCTTGTGTTACCATAAAGGGAGGAAAAACATGATTTTTGCTATTTAGCACTAGGGGAGTTTGCACACCAGGTTGTACGATCACTACTGTCAGCATAGGTCTTGCCACGGCATTGATTTTAAACGTGTAAACCAAGCTTTTTGAACCTGACTGACCTGCCGAGTCATTTCGCCAACTGCATATCACATAGGATGATTTGGTTAAGGTAAAGTTATGACTACAGTCAATAGGTTCATTTTTACACAGCTTTGTAATTTTAGCGTTGTTAGTGTTAGGGCTTAGTGTATAATTTCCAATATTTTTCTGGCGACAACACAATACAAAGGGGGCATGCTTTTTGCATTTCCACTTTTCAGTGGGACAAAGTTCTGCTGTGATGTTAGGGTGCAAACTGCTTGTTATGTCTGGTTCCAAAAGGTTTCCCGTTATTGTAATGGAGGCAGCTTTCTCTTGAGAAGATCCTGCTTTTTTGCATGTTGCCTTAATTGGTTCACCAACTATACCATTTAGAGTTGTAATCTGCTCATTCTTATCCCATCCCCACTCACGTGGACCACCATGATACCCTGAGGTTGCCAGGTTTAGGTGACGACTTCTGGGATGTGGTTCTTGAGTACTGGTATATCTAACAGTGGCTTCAGACCGCGGCCACTCAGCTGGCTCCTGGCCATGGGAGTGTGGCAGGATGCAGAGAAGTATTAATAATGTTAACATGGTTATTTTGTTTTCATGTCACTTGAAGTGTCCCCTCGGAGTTCTCCTGCAATAGCAAAACACAGAAAAAAAATCTGCCACCTAAGGGCAGAACATTAAAATGATGGAATTATCCAGCGGGTATTTATCCGATGTTCTTTTCCTAAGGCATCAGATGCTATCCACGCAACTTTATTCAGAGAAGTTTTCAACACAAGTGGTACTTCTCCCACCGTAGGGAGGTCTACCAAAACAGGTTGTCCCGGGTAATGAACTGGATTTTCGGGATCATTTGGTCCTCTTTGTGAGGAGACTAAGCTCAGAGGATTTGGGCAAAAAGCAGTAATTTTTGGGCACCCATTCACCCCCCATCTTTCATTTACACTCTGCACAGCTTTATGCAACCGGCCATCCCAGCCTCCCTCTTGTGGTTTCAGAAGTCGTTTTAAAAGACCGTTAGTCCTTTCTACAATTCCATTAGCTTGAGGGTAATAGGGAGTGTGAAAGGTCCATTTTATCCCTTCACCTTTTGCCCATTCCTGTACTACTTTAGCAGTAAAGTGTGACCCATTATCGGATTGAATTTCCTGTGGTTTTGGGAAAGTCCCGAACCATATCTGCAATGCTTTAACAGTGTTTTCCCCTGTAGCCCTTTTAAATGCCTCGGCTTGAACTGATCCAGATGTAATCTCAACCCCCACTAACACAAAATGTTTACCTCCTGATTGCTTAAAGGGACCTATGTAATCTACCTGCCATGCATCCCATAAACCTTTACCTGTCCTCAAGTGTAGTGGGTCATCCTCTAAAGGATGTCTTTCTAGCCGTTTGCGACACTGCTCACAGGCTGAAATGCAGGTGTTACACATTTCTCTGGTAACGGGCCAACCCCGGGCATGAGCTTCCTTGTATAAATCTTTTGTACCTGTGTGTTGTCGTTTTACATGCAGCCATTCTAATAAGTGCTCCCAATCTTCAGTGATTTCATCCTTTTTCAGAGGACTTAGTTTTGCTAATTCATCAGCTCTGTTGTTCCATTCTCCTGCTGGATTATCATCTGTCTGGTGAGAGGCTACCCACCCTACAGCAAAATTCCCTTGACTTGCAATTTGTAAAATTTCTTGCCACTTTTCTTTCTGCCACACTGGAATTCTGTTAACTTCCCAATCGTTTTGTTGCCAGAAAGGCAGCCATTAAGTGCAGCCCTTATATACAGCATAGGAGTCAGTGTAAATACAGACAAGAGAGGTGTTTTGTGCCTCCCTCTGGAAAACACTCCAAACAGCTATAAGTTCCCCAATTTGGGCACTGCCTTCCCCTTCTGTAATGATCCGCTCTCCAGAAGAAGTGTGCAAAGCTACAGCTCTGTATTTCCACACTTTTCCTTCACGCTTAGCTGAGGCATCAGTAAACCATGAATATGCTGTTTGCTCAGGGGAGAAGGGAGGGGCTATTTTAATAACTGAGGCAGGTTTGTCTTGGCTGCTATTCAGATTCTCTGTGTCTTGTATTGGTAAATTTTTCACAGCGCCTTCAGTAATTGAAAAGATGTTATTATAATGCTCTATTTGTGCATACCATTTCCTTACTGAGGCTCGTTGTGCTATCCCTTCAGGAGGTGGAGTCCCTGTGATCACTATTTTAATTACTTTAAAGGGACCTCTCAACACAATTGGTTGTTTTCTTGTGATTGTTTCTACTTCTATGAGAGCTTGGGTAACAACAAATAAGCCTTTCTCCCAAGTTGTATATCTTTTTTCAGCATCTTTAAAGCCACGGGAGTAGAAGCTAACAGGTCTGATTGGGCCTCCAGGACCCCTTTGCCATATATGTACTGACAACCCTGAGGTAGCAAATCCCCATTCTACCTGAAAAGGATCTGCTGGGTGGATAGGGCCTAGGGCCTGGTGAGCTGTGGCTTCAAAAATCAACAATTGTAATGCTTCTTCCTGAGAAGGGCTCCAGTCCCATTTTACTCCCTTTCTCAACAAATCATAAAGAGGTCTAGCAATAATTGAAAAATCTGGAATGTGTTTTCTCCAAAATACCAATAGTCCTAAAGCTTGTTGGAGTTCTTTTCTAGATTCGGGCATCTTGATTTGATCTAAAGAAGTTAGGGTGTCTGGTGGGATGCATGTCATACCTCCTTTCCACCAGATTCCTAAAAATTTCACTTCTTGAGAAGGTTTTTGTATTTTTTCTGAGGGGATCTGCAGACCAAGGCTCTCTAAGTGGGAAATTATTTTCTGTTGAACACCCTCCACTACTTCTTTTTCTTCTCCTCCCACTAAGATATCATCTATGTATTGGTAAACAGCTACAGTGTCAGGTTTAGATAGTTCTTCTAATTCTTGGGCTAAAGCATGGTGGGCTAAAGTGGGAGAGTGTCGGTACCCTTGGGGTAGACGTGTGAAGGTATATTGCTGTCCCTCCCATGTAAAGGCAAAACGGTCCATACCTTCTTGTTGTATGGGTATCATGAAAAACATGTCTTTAACATCTATTGTTGCCATAATAGAGTGAGCTTTTTCCTGAATTGATATTATTAATTCAGCTATATTTGGGACCGCTGCTGTGAGAGGGTCTGTGTTGGCATTAAGCCGTCTGTAATCAACTGTCAGTCTCCACTTTCCATTGGGTTTTTTAACTGGCCAGATTGGTGAGTTAAAAGGGCTGTGAGTGTTAACAATTACTCCTTGATCTTTCAGTTCCTGAATGACTGGCTTGATGCCATCTTTAGCACCAGAGGGTAGAGGATATTGTTTCACAGAAGTAATTTGGCTGAACGGTAGGGAAGGAGCTGTTTGTAGCAGCCTGATGTTAAGGCTGGGAGCTCCGAAAGACCAGAGAAAGCCTTCGGAGTCTTCCCATTGTCTCCCAGCAAGTATATCCATCCCTAACAAACTGTCAGGAATGTTTCCAATGACCATTTGGACAGCTATTGGGTTGTCTTCTCCGGGCAGTGTGAGCTTTACTAGAGCGATACTCATAGACTCTGTAGTTCCTAGGGCATTTAAAACACAACATCGTTTTTTGCTGGGAACAACTCCACACTTTTGAGCGTGTGTGATTTTCAATGCACTGATTTGGGCCCCTGTGTCTACAACAAAAGTTATTAATATTTGTTTGGGGCCAACTATTGCTGTAATCAATATGTCCCCTGTTCTTGGGTCCTTTGTGAGCTTCCTCAAAAACATCCAGTCTCCGTTTCTTCGCTCACTATCAAGAAACGGAGTTTCTAGTTTAAAGGAGGTTGGTGTGCTTCACTTCCCTGAAGTGGGGAGAGAGCATACTGTGTCTCATTGCTTAAAACCTGTGTTGGGGAATGTTGTGGCTGGTTGCCCAAGGCTTGTGGAAGGGGAGGTGCACTGGGTTGTTGGTTGGATGATTCCAACACAATAGGTTTGGGACAGGGCCAATTGGAAATTATTTTAGCCAATTTATCATACGGCAATTTATCCATTACTTCTCGTGGAACTCCCCTTTTCAGCCCTAGCAACCACAGCTGCTGCCGGTTGGAAATCTGTTTTCCTTTTTCTGGTTTTTCATTAGGAGAAGCAATGTGCCTGACTCCTCTGGGTTTTTCTGGTTTGTCTTCTGAGTATTTCACTGGTCCATATTTTCTACTGTAACTTATTAACTCCTCTGCTACCTCACTCCATGTCCAAAGTTTATGACTGCTGTTAGATTGTGTACTAGGAGTTGTGAAAGGTGAGGAGTCAGTGGAACCAGTTTGATCTCTTGTATGGCCAAGAAATCTTTCAAGTCTATCTACCGGAGAGATAGATGCTATTGTTTTTTGAAGAAGAATTGCTGTTGGTTTAAGAGACTCTGGCAGACCTCGAATTAAAGGGGTCATAATCTCAGGTTTGACAGGCTGTTGCATTGGTGACTCATAGCCAGAGATCAATTTCCTTTCATGTATCATTTGCAAGCATGCAGCTTTGTGTATGTTTTCTAGGAGTTGGTCTGAGGTGCCGACTATTGCCAGAGGGTCACCCCTCTCAAGGGGGTTTAACCCCCCTGCCCAGTAGGCTGCACGCTGTGTCAGGGACCATGGAGCACGCATATTTCCTGTTGTTAAGAAAACTCCATGTCCCCAGTAGCCACTTGCTTCTTGTTCACTTAATTTAATTTGGTCGCCCCCTGTGAGGGAAACTCTAAAAACATACTCCGTCTCTGATTCACTAGGGAGGCGGGAGTATTCTTTCTTTAATTTAGCTAATTCAGTGGCTGTGTATGGTATTTCTTTGGTGGTTATGTGGGGATCATGATCCTCTTCATTTATATAATTATATTCTGTTTTAATGAGAGGTCTCAAGTTGGAGCAACAGTATTCCCCACAATTTTGTATGTGTACTAATTCTTTCTGAGGGTATATTTGTTTAATGTTGTATGTCTCCTTTCCTTCTATTTCTGTGGATGAATCTGCAGATTTTAAGTTTTTACTTCGCCCTTCTGCAAGGGAAATCTGCAGCAAATAATTCTGATTTCTTTCCTGTTCTAATTGTTTTTGCAAAGCTTCTACCAAATTTTGCAGGGATTCTATTACTGCTTTTTCTTCACTTACCCGCTCAGAACGGGTCTCTATGGCTGCCGAAAGGCAGGCCCCCAAAACTGAGCAAAGAATGGTTTTATTTCTGCCCAGTTTGTATCTAGCATCATGTTGTAAAGAATATATTCTATCTACAATGTTTTCAAAGTTAAACCAATTATTCTGTGCCCACCTTTCTCCGTCTGGAGAAGGTCTAGCACTATGTTTAGCTAACAAAGCATAAAATGCATTCTTATGTTTTTCACTCATTTTGTGAAGGGACCAAAACCACTCGCAGGGAGGTACGCTTAAAGTTACACCAAAGGCACAGCTAAAACTGTGTTTCCCTTCGCTTCCCTGGAATGGGCGAGGAGACCAAAACTGCCTGGGAGGTTCACCTTAGTTACAAATGGTTGTCTCCTCAACTACACCAAGCAGCCCAAAACACAAAAAAAAAAAAAACCAAAACCTAACTACAGTCCCATCTTTTGCACAACGAGATCCTTTTGTGAAATCCTGATGACAGGGAGTGCTACACGCCTGGGTGTATACAGTTTGCGGGAATTTTCCCTCGCCCCCCTTGCTTTCTAACAGCGCTCACCGAAGTGGCGTGCTAGTTGCGGCTGAGACGAGGGTCCTTCCCCTGTTACAAACTATATAAAACCCGCAACCCCTCTGTCCATCAAGATCCTGTCCGTGACGCCAATTTAATGTCACGGTCCGCTCACACAAGCGGGGTTCGTGATGGTTCGTTTTAGGGATCTCAGAGCACAAAAGACACAGCGGGGGACAAACTCAGTTTTACTCAATCACAAATGCACCTTTATTTAGTGCCAACAAATGCGATAGTGGGGAGAGAAAAAGAGAATAGTTAGAAAAACAGAAAAGAGGGGAAGGGGATTATAGCTACCAACATGGAGGGTCGAGTCCTCGAGGCTTTTGAAGATGCCTATAGACGCGGTCTTCTCCAGTGGGGAGATCTCAAAAGTGAGCGGGGGTCTCCAGGGTTTTTATAGTCCTCTCCGAAGCGACAGGCAGTTGGCCAAACAGGTGGGGGAAATCATTGCAGTGTGTTCATTTAGAGAACCCAGAACAAGTCGGTCGTCAGCAGGTACAGTGTCAACCAGTACAAGTCAGCAGGTGCAGTGTCAGTAGGCACAGTCACTTCACCGTGACTTGCCCATTGTTTCTGCTCAGATTCTGATGTTCCGATATGGGTGCTGGGTGTTTTCCATCAAACACACCTGCAGGCAGCACTTGGCCAACATCCCACCTCAGCCAGGCCAGAACTCCTGTATTGAGATTTTAAAGTCCCTTTTAGGGGTTTCAGTCTCTGTCCTTGACGATGGTCGTGAGGCAGATGAGGGATCTTCGGACCGTCTCTTACAGCCAGGCGGCACGGAGAGTCTTGGCTGATCTTGGGGTGTCCGTGGCCTCAGAAAAGGCTTGGAAGGTTTGCCTCCCAAGGCGCCATGCTCACTGGCTCTCCCTGTGCATCTTGGAGGGAACAAGGCAGGCATTTCTGGCAGCTGGGCATTAGCAGGCCTTCAAATGGGGGTGTGTTGTGGAGCAGGCCCAGCTGAGACACCCTGAGAGGAGCCCAGCGCTCCTTGCCCCTCTCCGCAGACACGTGAGCGTTGTCTGCTTTCGGGATGACCCCGGCTGTGTCAGGGGGTGCTGCTACGTGGACACGAGACAGCCGGTCCTGTCCTGCCGGGTCCCAGCAGTGCCTCGCAGCAGTCCTGCATCCCCGTCAGGATGCCGGCCAAGAGAGGTCCTGGAAGCTGAGGGAGCTGATTTGAAGCTTGCACGGGTGCCTACAGGTCAAGGCCAAGGGCGTTCCCTCAGGATAGAGCAGTCCTGAGAGGTCTCTAGAATTCAAAGAAATCAGCAGACAAATGCATTGTCCACCAAAAGCTCTTTGATTGGCAGGAGGTTAGGGCTCTGCACCCCACCACAAGGCTTCTGTGCCACATCCAAATTGCAGTGGGTTTCTGTAGGAATTCTGTCAAAAATACCTTCCGTCTTTAGACTGCTGAGGTGATTCCATAGGCAGGGGCTTAGAAAGAAACACATTGCATCAGAATCCTAGACTTGAAGCTAATGTCCACCTGCTGGCCAGGAGGAGTCTCAGCGCACCAAAGCAGCTCATCTTCCTCACCCCTTCCCTGCACAGGGCTGATTCTGTAGCCGCCCTTAGGTCTTCCCCAAGGCTATGTCTAAAGCTTTTTGTCAAGTCACTTTCTTGCCAAGTTAGGCTTCCAGGTTTTTCATATGTTAACTGGTGCTTAGTACTTCTGGATATCTGTGCTAAGTACTCTTTCCTTCTGTCAATTGCCTGTGCTTCCTTACATCAAACAAAGGCCTTGTTTGGTTCCTAAATGTGCCTGATGCTGGCCCAAGTCTTTTGGCACTGCTTGCTTTCCTGTGGCATGCTCTACCTCCCCCTAGAGTAAAGAGGGAGCTGGAGAAGGAGCATGCCAGGTTGCTCACCATTCTTTACCAGCAGTCCTGCTTAAGCGGACAAGTCCGAGCTGAGTGCAAATGGAACAGCCGTGCACGGGAAGGGTGGGTGGGAAGGATGATCCAGGAATCGTAGGCCTGGCAGCCTGAGCTTGCTGCCAGGGAAGGCCTTGGAGCACATCCTCCTGAGTGCCATGCCACGGCACGTGCAGGGAAGCAGGGGGTGGGAAAGCTCTGCGGAGGGATGGGGACAGCTGCGGGTCTTGGCAGGGTGTTGAGCTGGGGTTGGTGTTGCTGGGCGTGTTGGGGAAGGAGTCGTCTGGAAGAGGAGAGGTCTAGGCTGGAACTGGAGTCACTTTGAAGGCACCACCTGTGGTATGGCACAGCTTTGGTTATGGAGAACAGAAGGAATAGCTGAGACTTATCAAAAGCCTGATGTCTCTGTGGAAGTGAAGAAGGACT
Source organism: Chamaea fasciata (assembly GCF_029207755.1). NCBI lineage: Eukaryota > Metazoa > Chordata > Aves > Passeriformes > Sylviidae > Chamaea > Chamaea fasciata. The sequence continues at coordinate 916,681 of NW_027094135.1, read as the reverse complement.
CGAGAAAAATGCAGAACACTTCCACAAGCCAAACACAGGTCCCAAATGGGAAAACAAACAAACAAAACCATTGTGACCTCCAGAAGGAGCCCATGCACCCTTCGGCTAGAGCGCTGCAGAAGCCAAGACATAGAGCTTCACTGCGCCAGATGCTCACCTGGAGCACGAGCCCTTTGGTGCCTCAACATGGCAGATCAAAGCCCATTTCCCAGCTGGCACTGGCTGGGGCAAATGCTAGGTCCTGGCAGGACTGCAGCACTCAGGATCTTGAGCCAGCAGCAGCAAGTGCTGGCTGGGCAGAAACTTGCACCTCTGCCTTGCACTAAAGACAGCACCCTCCAGAACTGGCATTTACTATCTCAGGAAAATCTGACTCTGCTGTCACCACAGCTGTAGGGTTGTGGTATTTTTGCTCATTTTGCTCCTCTTTGGCCTCTTCTCCAGCAGAAGAGAGAGCCATCAGCACTGCAGGTGGCTGAGGAGCTACCACTAACTGTAGCAATGTATCTGCAGCAATGTATCTGCATAACTTGGAATACAAAGTGCTCAAGCCCAACTACCACCTAGAGATATTAGTTACAAGTAGCAGCTCTTTGGGAATATATCAAGGCCACAGAGACACAAACTGGTCTAAAAAGAAGAGGAGCCTGGGAAATTGAATACCAGGACAAGAAGAATGAGCTAGAGGTCATGAAGGCTCAGAATTATAGCCAATCAAATTGCCTAAGGCACGTGTGCTGAGCCAACAAAGCAGACGAACCAATCAAGAAAGGCATGAAGGTGTGAACAGTGGTCTTACAATCTATAAACATAGTGTAATGTAAATATGAAATGGCTTCTGCAGAAATCCTATTGGTTCCGTCGTTCAGAGGTACTGAGCTCCCACAAATATCATTCAGATGTATTTTCTGGCAGGCAGAAATGAAAATTCAGGACTCAAACTGTAGCCCTAAAGAGCAGGGAGATGCTTGAGGAGGCACCACCTTTGTTTTAGCAATTCAGCAAGCGAGCGAGTCCTTCTGTGAAAGGAACCACTACCCCCCTTGCCTTCCTTCTGGCACCTGAGAAGGACAAATACTGTCCCAAATGCAATCTGCAGGCTGCCACAAGTCTGTGCTTCTTGTGTCTTTTCAACACAGCTCTACCCAAAGCTGCAGCCACAGCTGACACCGGAGAGGAAAGCCCCTGAGAGCAGCAGAGTCTGCGGGGGCTGTTGGCATTTATCTCTCCTCCTGTGGCAGTGTCGAGTGCTTTACAAACCTCTCCAAAAGTCCGAGAAACAAAAGAGCCACAAAGAAAGGAGAAAGCGTTTACATCTTGGAGTGCAAGCCAGTCCAGACTGGAGATCTCTGCTGGAAATGCCTAAAACCTGCAGGATGCAGAAGGGCTCTGTCAGAAGGCAGATGAGGCATTTTGCTCTCAAGTGCATGGCCACTGGGCCTGAAGCATTGAGGATGACTGCCTCAGCTCAGAAGGAGAGTTTCTTCTTTCTTCTCGGGTTTCAGTCTCTAAATTATGCAGTTCTAATCCTGACCATGGAATATTTCCTTCAGCAAACTCTTGGAAAGAAAGCTGTGCTAGGGGGTAGGTTTCTCTTTCAGGCAAGCAAGATTCTTCTTCCTCTATTTGTGTTGCCAGCTGATTATAGATATACAAAAATGCAGAGGAAATAAACACAGAGATGTCCCACGCTTGAGAGACCAGGAGATCTACCAGGTCATTTTCCTTGCTCCAGGCAAGACCTTGGCAGTGTGAGCATTTGAGAATTTGACAATGCCTTCTGGCCATGCTTACAAATTCTGACTGGTACTGAGAGATGGGACAATCTATCCTCAGTGTCTGAACATTTTTGCAGCTTGCCTGACTTCAGACTTGATAGATATTCTACCAGGAAAACACCTGGCCGATGGTTTTGTGGTTGGAGTCACCCGCTGCCAATATTTTTGACTTTGATGGATTTTGTCATGGGATTTTCCATGCTCACAATTGTCCCTGAGGAAAACAAAATTCAAGATGCTGACTTTCAAGCAGAGATCCCAGCTTCCAGGAGGCACAAAAGGCAGCCCCATGGCTGGGGCTCTGAAAACTTTGTGGTCAGCTGGGTAACAACAACAAAACAACCAGACAGACAGCTCTGAAGCAGAAATGGCCAGAAGAGACTGATTTTCTCCAGAAGTTCCTATGGGGAATCCTAAATGTCCCTGTGATATCAAACTGAGGAGGAACATTTGGTCCAGCTACGCTGCCACGTGCACACAATACGCTATCCTCCAGACAACAAATACACAAGACGTACTCAGCAGCTCCAGGGAGTCCTCCTCGATCTGCAGTTGCTGAGCAGCAGCTGTGTCAGTGCAGGAGATGAACCGACTGCCCGGGATCACCGTCTCAGCTCGGGGAGCAAAGGCTCCTTGACACAATGCTCCTGCTGCAGCTGGTTTGGTGCAAGAGCCTGTGTAGATCTGGGAGAAGAAATGAGTTTGGTTCAGAAAGGTGGCTGGCAGAGATGACCCTGAGATGCCATTCCAAATGGCAGCCCTTAAGAAGATGCTGTTAGCCTGCCACACGCAAGGCCCTTCAAATGGATTTTTTGCATGTCCACTTCCCTTTGACTGGATGGCTCAAAGCCAAAGACTGGTTTTACTGCAGTTCATGGCCAGATTCATCTTCCATTTTCAGGGATCTTCTGAAGGAGGACTGCCACAAGGACCATTCCACCTCCTCCCAAGGACCATATTCCACTCCCTCTTTTCCCCCTCCAAGGGCTACAGACACACTTGCAGCTCCCTGTTCAAATGTTCTACCTCCTCCCACGGAGTGCTCTTGTCCTCCACCACTTTCAGGTCATGCTCAACCGGCAGCACTTCTGGTGGAGACAGTTCCTGTGGCTCACACCGACCCTGGGGCTCCTCCTCCTCAGTCATTTGCAGGAGGCCTTTGCAGGCTGCCTGGCCAGATGTCAACACTTCCACCTCGAGTCAAACAGAACAAAGCAGTCAGAGACTACAGCTCGTCCCTGTCAGCCAAGAGTCATCAGCTGTGAGCAAAGGGAAAGAAGAGATTTACAAGGGCTACAGACAGCTTGTTTCCATCCTCCGTCTTGGGCACCATGTTCCACTGTTAAAACACCACAGGATCAGGAAGGGCAGAGCCATGGGGGAGGGAAATGCACAGGGACTCCCCCTGGGAGGGACCTCGGGAGGTTTCCAGGCCAGGCCAAAGCACAGTCAGTGGAGAAAGGGACACAGGGAGGAGCTGTCTGTGTGCTCTGCCATGGCAGGATGAGATGCAGAGCTGCACAGACACCCAGACCATGTGGATCCCTGCAGGAGCTGATCTCACTCAGTGGCTCCCAGGTCGCTGCTGCTCTCTGGTTGCTCTGGTTTGATGTTCCCTGGTGGTCACACCCAGCCCCACACACACCAGTGCTGTGTGCACACACACCAGTCTCAACAGTGCCTGGGCCCCAAAGGACACAGGACCTGATGGTTTGTGGTCCCCACGCCAGTATCTGGCACTTGGACATCCCTCAGTACCATGAGCAGAGAGAGCTCCCTTGTCCCAGAGAGTTCTTGGCAGCAGGGGGTTTAGGAAAATGGCACAGGCTGTGGGGATCAGCTGTAGGGCATGGCCAGGGATGGGCACTGACCATCACCTCTGAGCAAACCACCTTGATCCCCCATCCTTTCCCTTCCTGGGGCCCTTTCTTAGATACCCCATGGGAAATCTCGCACATTGCCCAAATGCCCTTTGTGGATTTCCATCGTAAATCTCAGACCCCAACGCAGAACCTCCCATGCTCAGATGACATCATGCTGGAAAGCTCTGCCATTTACCCCCTTGGTGAGGCTTTCATGAGGAGGTGTCAGAACTTCCCTAAAATTAAATTTTTATCTTCTGGTTTTTTTTAAATTGGAATGGCCCTAAAATATCATGTACTGCAGCCCCCTTGCTGTGAGAAGGCACAACTACCACTGCAACAGATGGTCAAAGCTCCAGATCTTGAACAGGTTTTGGGATGGGGCACTCACTTTTGTGGACAACCTGTTCCTGTCCTGTCAGTATAAACACAAAATATTTCATTCTTATATCAAGTCTGAATTTATGCTTGACAATTTTAAAGGCTTTTCCCTTTCCACTGCCAATACAGGCTTGTAAAAACATGCCAATTTTTCTGGGATTATGACCATGATGTTTTAATCTGAAAAGACCTTGAAAAGACACAAAAATCTCCCAAGATATGATCTGGAGGCCACAAGCACAAAGCCCGTGAGACTAAGGGCCCTGGGCTCAGTGGTGTGAGTAGCCTGAGAGGGCCTGAAGGGCTGTTTCAGAGATGGTGGAGCTCTTCTTCATTGTGTGAAACTGCCTGAGGATGAAAAAATGCCAAACAGATCTCCTGGGGAGTTCCAAACTGGACACAAGGAGAGAGGAATTTCCGTCCCAGGGCAGGGCTGTGGTGCAAAACATCCCCCAGAAAGAGTCTGGAGCAGCCCAAGGCTCTGTGTGGCCAGGCAGAGGCAGGCAGGACGCAGAGCTGTCAGCAAAGGAAGGGCCCAGCCAGGTGGGGCAGCCGGGGGATGACGACAGCCTGCAGGGACAGAGGCGCAGGGCACGGACACCGTAGCACAGCCTGGGCTGCACAGGGCACAGGGATGGGCAGCAGCTGCAAGGCCCTGACAGAGCCAACTCCTGCAGCACTTTGGCCATGGCTGCTGGGCCTGGGCCTGAGCCATGAGGAGGAGACAAGTGACCCTTGCAGGCCTGGGGCCTCATTGCCTCCTTGTCCCTGCTCAGCAGCCTGGCAGGGGCCGCCCCATGCTGCTGCCCTTGGCATTGCACATCCCCACATCCCAGTGGGCCGGGAAGAGCCCTGAGCACTGAGGGAGGGACAGGATGTGCCTTGGCAGGGGCTGGGGCTCGGGCCTTGGCCCTTTGCCTTTTTGGAACAAATGCAGGTTTGCTCAGCACCAGAGACACCTTTGCCTTGTTTGTCCCCACCTGTCATCAGTGCCTGCGGTGTTCTGCTCTAACTGGAACCTGGGGACACTTTCTCAGTCGTGTCCCTCAGTGGGACCCATTAAAACTTCAAGAAACTTTGGAGTTTCAATTTGACTGTGAGTTTTGAGAAGTTTTTTGAACACACTCTCAGGGACAGAGTTGAATGTAAACAACACCAAATCCACAGGAGGATCATTAAAGTCCTTGTGCTTTTCCTGTGCTGCTCAGCTGGCTTGGGCTCCTGGAACAGAGGCAGCTCCTGGCAACCAAGAAAAGTTTCAAAAAGTCATTTCTCCTGAGGAGAAATCCACCTTCAGATGTGCCACCTTTGTTATTTGAAATGTAGACTCAAAGTTTTCAGTGGCATAACATACTTTTCTGTTCCTTTCTCATTAATTGTTAACCCTCTCTTTTTTGTTTGTTTTGGTTTAGTTTTGCTCTTAACAATATAGAACATCATTCTCTTACGTGGAATATTAGCTTTTGCATTAATGCCTGTTGGTATCAATGCCTATGCAATTTTAACTTTTGAATACAATACGTGTGTTTCACCAGCACACTAATAAACACATAGAACTGAACAATAGAACTAATCTGTCTTTAGCTCCCACTGCTGCTTCAGTAAATCGTCTTGCTCCTTTTTCAGTTTGTGTTGCTTTTTTCTCCTGCAATTTCAGTTCTTCCATCAGCTGAATCAACATCTCTGCTTGCTGTTTCTCTCCCTCTTGTCTTGTTCTTTCCAACACTTCCCCTTGGGCAGTTCTGTAGTCATTTTCATGACATTTCTTCTCTTCAAGGTCGGTCACCTTCTTTTTGGTTTTTTTGCTTTATTTGGTCACTCCTAGCTTTTCTTACGCTCCTTTTGTGCAGCTCCAACTCTGCCTCTCAGAGCTCTGCCCCTGCTTCCAGCTACGCTGTGCTGCCACCAACACTGGCACGTGCTGCCCCAGGATCCGCAAATTGCGGCCGTACCTTGGGGTCGGTGTCTCATATGTCACCAAGACTCTCAGGCTCTCAGGGCTGCCTACATTGCTTTTACGCTCTCAGGTCCTCCTGGCTGCAACTCGTCTGGACTTTTAGGCTCTCAGGTCTGCCTGTTTTGCTCTCAGGTTCTCAGGTTCGCCTGCTCTGCTGGTCAGGCTCTTGATCAGCCTGGCTCAGCTCAGCTGGGCTCCACCATCTTACTGCTCTTAGGTCTGTAGTCGTCTGCCAGGATCACATCAGGGTCACCACTCATTGTCACCCAGTCCTCATAGGGGGCACCAGCTGACAGTGGAGTCACAACTGATGCCTGTATCAGTCCCTCATTATCTAAAAACTCTCATACCTTTCTCTCTGTAGCCTACCCACGGACAGCTCCATGGAGCTTTCTGACTCCTTCTCTCTTCCTACTCTCTTCCTCCTCGCTTCCTTCTTCAGCACTGGATTACTCTTTCCTGCCTTTTGCATGATCACCTGACCCTTTCTGTCCATCAAACACCTGCTAGACCCTTCTTCCTCACAGCACAGCCTCCAACTGATTCTCAACCAGCTAACCCACTGTTTTATAACACTCATTCTCATTGGATGTAGCTGGGATCTATTAAGGGCAAGGCTGTTCCCACTCCTGGGAGATGGTACCGCTGCAATTGATCAGGGGCAAGATTGCCTTCAGCACTATCTCTATTCTCTTTACAATCCATCCTCCCACACCATGGAGAATCTGTGTACAGTACAGAACCTCATGGAACCAAGGGGCAATTGTGATGCTGCAGGGCCCCAAGGATCCAAGAACTTGGAACAGGACTGGCTGGCTTGGCCTCTGGTCTGACTGGTCCAGCTGACCTTGACATGTTGAGGGCTGCTTCTCATCTACCCCTGAAACCCTGGAGTTCTGTGCATTCCTGCCTGTAGGAAAGAAATGTCCTCCTCCAAGGCTTGATGGCCAAAACTGGGATTTTTCCCCTAAATTCAATTATATCCAAAGATTGCTCCCATATGAAACCTGCCAGGACAGACAGCTCTGGCTGGCCTTGGCCTCTTAGGGGCCATCTCTTATCTGCCTTCAAAACACTGGAGGGCTGTGCTTTTCTTTCTATGGAAAAAAAACCCAAAAAACAACCCATCTTTCAAGTCCAGATGTCCATGGCCAAAACTGGGAACCTGCCTCCAAAACTCCTTCTATCCAAGGACAGCTCCCAGACAAAAGCTGCAAGGACAGTCTGGGTTCCCTTGGCTTCCTGAGGGCCAGCTCTCACCTGCCTTTGAAACACTGGGGCTCCCTACTTTCTTTCCTGTGGAAAAGAACTGCCCTTCCTGTCCTGACATCCATGGACAAAGCTGGGATTTGGCCTCCTGAACTCCATCTATCCAAGGATTGCTACCAGACAAAAGCTTCCATGACAAACAGGTCTTGCTGGTGTTGGCTTCCTTGGGGCTGCATCTAATCAGCCTTTGAAACACTGGGGCTCTGTCCATTCCTTTTTGTTTAGAAGAACTGTCATTCCAGTCCTGGCACCGATAGCTGAAATGGAATCCCACCTCCAAAACTCCACATATAATCAAGGGCTCCTTTCAGACAAAACTGCAAGGACAGACAGGTCTGGTTTGCTTTGGCCTCAGGTGAGTGCCTCTCATCTGCCTTCAAAACCCTGGGTTTCCTTTCTATAGAAAAGAACCGTTCTTGTCCAGGTGCCCATGGCGTCAAGCACAAGGCCACAATCTAGGGACAAAGGAGCTCAGTGCTCATTGGAGTGGAGTCTGGGGACAGGGGATGAGAGCCCTGGGAGTGCTTGAAGGGTGGTTTCAGAGATGGTGGATCCTTTTGACATCATAGAAAACAGCCAGAGAAAGGAAAAAATAATGCCAAGGGCACCTGGGGGAGCCCAGACTGGGAAAAAAAACGAAGGAATTTCCGTCCCAGGGCAGGGCTGTGGTGCAACATGTCCCCCCGAAGGAGTCTGGAGCAGCCCAAGGCTCTGTGTGGCCAGGCAGAGGCAGGCAGGACGCAGAGCTGTCAGCAAAGGAAGGGCCCAGCCAGGTGGGGCAGCCGGGGGATGACGACAGCCTGCAGGGACAGAGGCGCAGGGCACGGACACCGTAGCACAGCCTGGGCTGCACAGGGCACAGGGATGGGCAGCAGCTGCAAGGCCCTGACAGAGCCAACTCCTGCAGCACTTTGGCCATGGCTGCTGGGCCTGGGCCTGAGCCATGAGGAGGAGACAAGTGACCCTTGCAGGCCTGGGGCCTCATTGCCTCCTTGTCCCTGCTCAGCAGCCTGGCAGGGGCCGCCCCATGCTGCTGCCCTTGGCATTGCACATCCCCACATCCCAGTGGGCCGGGAAGAGCCCTGAGCACTGAGGGAGGGACAGGATGTGCCTTGGCAGGGGCTGGGGCTCGGGCCTTGGCCCTTTGCATTCCTGAAACACATGCAGGTTTGCTCAGCATCACAGACACCTTTGCCTTGTTTGTCCCCACCTGTCATCAGTGCCTGCAGTGTTCTGCTCTAACTGGAACCTGGGGACATTTTCTCAGTCATGTCTGTCAGTGGGACCCAGTAAAACTTCAAGAAACTTTGGAGTTTCAATCCGATTAGGAGTTCTCAGATAGTTTTTTAAACACTCTCTTAGGGACTGAGTCTGATGTAAACAACACCAAAGCCCCAAGAGGGTCATTAAAATCCTGGTGCTGTGTCTGTGCTGCTGAGCTGAGTCGGGCTCCTGAAACAGAGGCACCTCCTGGCAACCAAGAAGAGCTTTAAAAAGACATTTCTCCTCAGGAGCAGCTCCTCTACCAGCCCAGCAGGGCTGAGGGCACTGCCTGCAGGTACCTGAGAGCAGTGAAGCAGACAGAGGCTTAAAGCAACTGGAAGGACAATTCTGAGATAATTCACGGAGAAATCTTCACAACTTTTAAAAATTCTAAACTTCTTCATGGAGAAATCCTCACCACTTCAGACACGGTCAGTCTCTGGCTGCAGGGATCTCCTAAAGCTGACCCAGGACAGGACTGACAGCACTGTAAGGATGGCTCTGCTGCCCTTTCTGCTTTGGGGGAGGATGTGCTCCAGAGCGGGGCTGCCCTGGGCACCGTCAGAGGGACAGGGCAGGACGGCTCCTGCTGCCAGGGACGGCTGCAGGGGCTGAAGCTGGGGCTGCAGCCAGGGGTGCCCAGGGCTGTCGTGCAGAGCAGGTGCTGCAGCCCTGAGGGCTCTTGGCCAGGCCGGGGGATCTGTCACCTGCCAGGGGCAGTTCTCAGCCGGCCTGGGAGCTCCCATGGATGCTGGAGGGGAGCTGTGGGTGCAGTGAGTGACTCCTGCCAGGGTAGGTCCTGCTGCTGTGGAGAGGGTGCTGTGTGTGCCAGGGCTGCTCAGAGCTCCAGCTCATGCCCAGGTAATTTCTGAGGGGACTTTTCATGAGCTCGTTCAGGGCAGGAGTTCCCTGCTTGAGTCTCTACTTTCCTGAATCTGTGCTCCCACTTTTCTCTGGCTCAGCTTGGCGGCAATGGAAACTCATCTGTGCAGAGTAGAGCAGGGGCTGAGGCTCTTAAAACATCACACTGAGCTTTCCTGGGAACACTTCACAGGGACAGAGCAGCTCCCCTCAGTCTGCCGTCAGCCTCAGACAATCCTCCTCCTCCCTGTTTTCCCCAGGTGCAGCTCTCTCATTCTGCTTCCTGCAATCTCCATCTCTTTGCTCTGGCAACTCCCGTGCCTTATCAGGAGATTCTTTGTCCAAGTTCTAACACCAGGACTGGCCCCTGCCCTCACTGTTCCCCTGCACTGACTGGGGGTCAGGGCTGACTCCCAGGTGTCCTGCAGGTCAGGGTCTGGCTCCTCACTGAACATTGGCCAGCAGCAATCAGGGCTCCAGCAACCAAGGTGAAGAAGTTCTCCTAGACATAGACAAGAGGGAGGTGTTTAGTGACAGAGAATGTTCTCCGAGAAAGGACTTTGACTCTTCTGTGAGAAATCCCCCCTCAAATGTCACTGTCTTTCCTCCATCTGCAGGTTGGGATGTCCAGACACAGCAAATGTCCAAAAGCAGCTCCATCAGCCACTTCCTCCTGCTGGCATTGGCAGACACGCGGCAGCTGCAGCTCCTGCACTTCTGCCTCTTCCTGGGCATCTCCCTGGCTGCCCTCCTGGGCAACGGCCTCGTCATCAGCGCCGTAGCCTGCGGCCACCACCTGCACAGCCCCATGTTCTTCTTCCTGCTCAACCTGGCCCTCACCGACCTGGGCTCCATCCTCACCACTGTCCCCAAAGCCATGCACAATTCCCTCTGGGACACCAGGACCATCTCCTATGAAGGATGTACTGCTCAGATCTTTTTCTATTTTACATTTCAGCAGAGTATTCCCTCCTGACCATCATGTGCTATGACCGCTACGTGTCCATCTGCAAACCCCTGCACTACGGGACCCTCCTGGGCAGCAGAGCTTGTGCCCACATGGCAGCAGCTGCCTGGGCCAGTGCCTTTCTCTACGCTCTGCTGCACACAGCCAATACATTTTCCCTGCCCCTGTGCCATGGCAATGCCCTGGGCCAGTTCTTCTGTGAAATCCCACACATCCTCAAGCTTTCCTGCTCACATTCCAATCTCAGGGAACTTGGGCTTCTTGCTGTTAGTGTCTGTGTAGCTTCTGGTTGTTTTGTGTTCATGGTTTTCTCCTATGTGCAGATCTTCAGGGCTGTGCTGAGGATCTCCTCTGAGCAGGGACGGCACAAAGCCTTCTCCACCTGCCTCCCTCACCTGGCTGTGGTCTCCCTGTTCCTCAGCACTGGCACATTTGCCAATCTGAAGCCCCCCTTCATCTCCTCCCCATCCCTGGATCTGGCATTGTCAGTTCTGTACTCGGTGGTGCCTCCAGCCCTGAACCCCGTCATCTACAGCCTGAGGAACCAGGAGCTCAAGGCTGAAGTGTGGACACTGATGACTAGATGATTTCAGAACCATTAAACCGCTTGCTTATTTCTGCAAATCACTTGTGATAGAAGTCATCTTTGATACCACTTGTTGGTGTGGTTGTCAGGGTTCTATTCTTTCTTTGAGTTTTCAGTGGTGTTCACAAAGCAAGGCCATTGTTTGTGCCCTGTCTTGTTTTGTTTGCCTCCAGATTTTCTGTGGTCAAAGACTGTGTCAGTGAGGAGCTGTGCACTCAGTGGCTCTAAATGAACTAAAGAGTCTCCCAGAAAAGTTTTCACTGGAGATCCCTTGTTTTGTTCCCTTCCTTTGCAGCTGCAGCAGCAATGTCTGTGTGCTAACTGTGATGGCACAGCAGCTCTGCCCCAGCTGGCCACACCATTTCTGATCCAGGCCAGGAGCCATTGGCCCTCTTGGCCACCTGGGCACACTGCTGCCTCATGTCCAGCCTGCTGTCCAGCAGTCCCCTCAGGTCTGTTTCTGCCTGACCGCTGTCCAGCCACTCTGTCCCCAGCCTGTAGCACTGCAGGGGTTGTTGTGGCCCAAGTGCAGGACCCGGCCCTTGGTCTTGTTAAACCTCCCATTGCTGGATTTGGGCCCTGGATCCAGCCTGTCCAGGGCCCTGTGCAGAGCCCTCCTACCCGCCAGCAGATCCACACTCACACCCAGCTTGGTGTCAGCTGCAAATTTGCTGATGGTGGACTCAATCCCCTCATCCAGATCATCAATGCAGATGTTGAAATCCACGCTGGCTGGGTCTGATCCCTCGGCCATCCTGTGGGTGCCGTGTGATGGCACTCAAGGTGATCTGTTCCATAACCTTGCTGGGCACCGAGGTCAGGCTGACAGGCCTGGAGTTCCCCAGATCCTCCTGCCAGCCCTTCTTGGGGATGGGCTCACATTGGCACCTGCAGTCCTCTGGGACCTCCCTGGGGAGCCAGGACTGATGAGAAATGATGGAGAGCAGCTTGGGGAGCTCATCCACCAGCTCCCTCATCCCCCTAGGATGGATCCCATCTGGTCCCAGAGACACCTGTGAGCATCTGAGTGGCTCAGCAGGTCAGCAGCTGCTTCCTCCTGGATTACAGGGGGGCTGTTCTGCTCCCTGTGCCCATCTACCAGCTCAGGAGAACACTTGTCCTGAGGACAATCTGTCTTAATTGTTGGAAACTGAGGCAAAGAAGGGGTTAAATACCTCAGCCTTTTCCTTATCTTTAGTTGCTATATTCCCCCCACCATATCTAATAAAGAATGGATGTTGTCCTGACCTCTCCTTTTCTCCTTTTGCCATTAATGTATTTATAAGAACATTTTTATTATCTGTCACCGAAGTGGCCTGGTTAAGCTCAAATTGAGCTTTCACCTCTCTAATTTTTATTGTGCATGACCTAGCAACATCTTCAAACATTTCCTGAGTTGCCTGCTCATCTGTCCAAAGGAGATGCACCGTCTTTTTTTCCCATGAGTTCCTGCAAAGGCCCCATGCCCAGCCAGGCCAGTCATTTTCCTTCCTAGCTCATATTTTGGCACAGAGGGACACGCTGTTCCTGCTCCTTCCAGATTTCTTTCTTGAAGTGTGTCCATCCTTCTTGGAATCCTTTGTTTTAAAGGGCTGTTTCCCTTAAAAATATCAGTACCTGATTTGGCACTCCCCAAATCTGCATCCTGATTAGACTGAAGTCTGCTCTCTGTCAGGCCAGTGTACAAGTTTTTTTGATGCCCCTCCTTCTTTCACAGACTATTTAAAACTCAATAATTTCATGGTCACTTTGCCCCAAAATGCCTCTGACCACCATTTATCTCCCATCAGCCCTTTTCTGTTTTTGAACAGCAAGACAGAGCTTTCCTTGGCAGTGGGAAGAGAAGGAAACCTCTCCAAAGCTTGAAAGGTTCAGTCTGGAGCTGAGCAAAAACAAAAGTCCCTCCAGGGCAGAATTTTGGAGCAGGCGTCCCAGCGTGAGGCCGGGCCATGGCCTGGCTCTGTGTGCCAGGAGCCAGCAGCGCTGGGTGCAGGGAGCCCAGGGAGGGCACAGAAATGCTGGGCTGAGAAATGCTGGGGGGACAGCGAGATGGGCGTGTGCAGCCGGCCAGGGCACAGCAGCAGCACGCACAGGGGGCACAGCCTGCAGGACACATGGCCAAGGGCTGGGCAGGGCTGGCAGGGCCACAGGCACCCAGGCCTTTGTCCCCTGGGCTCTGCCAGCGCCTCTGCAGGCCCCACAGAAGGAACTTTCCTTCCAGGGGCTGCACTTTGCTCCTGCCCGGCCCCTCCCTGAGGAGGCTGGCAGGGCTTGCAGCTTTGTGCCATTTGTCCTCGCTGCCCCTCCCATCCCACTGCCCCACAAGCAGCCCCGAGCCACCCGGGAGGGACAGGCCCTGCTGTGCCAGGCCTGGGCTCAGGGCTTGGCCTTTCTGCTGCCTCCAACCAGCCCAGGCCTTGCTCAGCATTGCAGTTCCCTGCTCACAGCCTGCAGCTCCCTGCAATCCTGGCCTCAAGGATCTGCTCTCAGCAGTCCCTGGGGAGCCTTTGGCACTCCCTGCCCTCAGTGGGGCCCAGGGATGCTCCAAGGGACTTGGAGTTTTGCTTCTGCCTCCTTGAGCAGCTTCTTCAACCCTCTCTCCATGCCTAAGTGTCCTGGACTCAGCCCCAAATCCAGTGTGGGGCTCATGAAAATACAGAATACCTTCACGAGCTCTTTCTCTCTCTTCAGTTGTCTTCATGTCTCCAATGTAAGAAATAAAATACAAATTTCTAAACGCAGTTAAAGATTTCTACTGTAAGGTGCCTTCTCTCAGTTAAAATACTGGTGACCTTGTTATCTTGTACCTATTGAAAGGTCTCTTTTTTTAAATACCGTTTACCCCATACCTGCCTTCTCTCGTTAAAGGCTACTTATCGCAGTATCTCGTACCTATTGAAAGGTCTGCTTTGTTAAATACTGTTTACCCCATACCCATTGTTATTGTAATGCTTTCCCTGGTAAATGCTATTTACCTCAAAGTCTCTTCCTTTAGAACTGTATTCTTCCCCGCCGAGTACCTGTTCCTGTCCTGCCGGCTCCCGCCCTGCTGGCTCCCGCACGGCAACCGGTGACTCCACCCGGTATGTAAATGAAGAAGACTCCCACGGACCTCAGCGCCCAGAAGGAGCGGAAAAAACCCCTAAAAGCAATGAGCCGACATGAAACCAAGGGCTAAGACAAACCCCTCTGGGTCGGCAGAACCATAGAGAACCTGAGAGCAATCAGTGCTGGATTCCGCCTCGTCACCATAACTGCAACAGCACTCGACCAGACAGGCATCTCTAGACCACGAGTTATGAGTGATTTTCCTGGGGTTCTGACCAAGGGATTGTCGCGAGGGTGGAAAGCCTGGCTCTGCCCTGCGGCGGTGGGGAATAGCTTCTTCCCTGCGTTATTCGTCGGGAGCAGTGGCAGTGGGCGCAGCCCTTCGAGCCCCCCACTCCCATAGCTGACCTTAGTAATGGCATTGAGAAGGAGCTGGTCTCCTTGCCCGTTCTTATCACTTAAGGCTTGTGCAGCTGCTTGGAGTCAGTTTGGAGTTCTGTTAAGGAGGAAGATTTCCAAGTGTGGGGTTTTTGGTTTTGTTTTGTTTTGTTTTGTTTTTAACCAAGGGCACATTTTTAATATTTCACTTCATTGAAGAAGTGACAGAAGCATTCCTCAAGTGATCTTAATTCAGAATGTCTCCTTAGGAGGTCTGGGCATGGTGAAGAATGAGCCCCTTGCAGGCTGACCTTGTTTGGACAACCTGCTCCTCACCCCAACCTCACCATATCTAACCTCACCCACCAAGGACTGACATCCCAAAACATAAAAAAAATTACGTTAAAAAATAAAATGTAATTAATTTTAAAATTATATTTTCCAGATTTATGTTATTATTGTTCTTTACATACCTAATTTTAGATTTAAATTGAAAAAGGTATACATGTTTAGCAACTAAGGACAATATTGGTCATTTGTTCTAAGTAACACAATTCCCTTCATTAATTCATTGACCTCTATTGGCTATTGATTTGTCCCTTCTTATGCTAATTAGTCCTGTTCTTAGTCCTTTTGTAATCGTATTCATCATTTTCTCAGACAGGGTAAAAGGGGCTACTTTGGGGTCCACGGAGACGTTTCTGGGGCCCATTTGGGGATGTTTTGGAGCTGGGGAAGGAATTTCTAGAGAACTTAAGGGTCTGGAGGACACTTGGGGGAGCCGCGTGGGCCCTTGGCGGGGCACTAAAAGATTCTGTCGGATAATTCGGGGTCCGGGCGGGCACTTGGGGGGCCCTGTGTGTGATGGAGACTGCAATCAGCTGGGAACTCACTGGGGGAAAATAGGGAGCAGTTGTGAAGGAAAATGCAGGTGAGGGACAGAACTGTTCAGAGAAGGGCTGAGCTACAGCTTGAGCAAGCTGAAAAATGTCATTTGGTGTCACCCCAGATTGATTTCATTTCAGAAGGTATTAAACAAGTTTATTTTGGGGGGTGTCATGTTTTCCCTTGGAGATGCACCCTCTGCAAACTTGAGCTGCATTGCCAAAATGCTCACGGCAAGTCTGCTGCAGGTCACACCGTTTCTTCTTTGGCTGATCTCGGCCCGGTGCTGAGCTCCAGCAGAGCCCTGGCAGAGCCCAGAGCAGCCTCAGCATCCGCAGAGCCCGGCTGCAAGGACAGAAACCAGAAACCGCCCGTCAGCTGAAGGCTCCTGTGCCCTTGTCCCAGCCGCCCGCGGTGCCCAGGCCATGCTGGCCGTGCTCAGAGCGGGGCCCAAAGCTGCCCATCATTGCTGCCTTTGGCAGCAGAGCAGGAGGGCAGGACACGTGCCCAGCCTGCAGCCAGCCAGGCCAGATCCACCTCCCCAGCAGCTGCCCAGAGCAGGATGCTCCTGTGCTGGCTGCCATCTCCCAAAAGCTCTTACCCCACCTGTGCCAACAAGACGGGGACACACCTCACGCCATCCGCCGCGGAAAGAAAAGCTGCTCCCAAACCACGTCCTCAGCCTTCTCCTTCATCCACTCCACAGCTGGTCCCAAGCACTTCCCAGTCAAGACTGGACACCACCTAGAAGGCTTCCTTTAGAAAAACAAACATAAAATTAACAAAAAGAGATTTCAGACAAAAAAGGGAAAAAAGGGAAAAGGTAAAAGATCCTGCCTCTGTCAGAGGTT
The DNA here is from genome assembly GCF_029207755.1 of Chamaea fasciata. Classification (NCBI taxonomy): domain Eukaryota; kingdom Metazoa; phylum Chordata; class Aves; order Passeriformes; family Sylviidae; genus Chamaea; species Chamaea fasciata. The sequence goes on along the minus strand of NW_027094135.1, from coordinate 900,595 downwards.
GAGGAAGCCACCATGCCCTGCATCCTAGGGAAAAACCCACCCACCAGTGAGGGAAGCCCATGCTTTCACTCTTCCCCCCCTACACTGCCCCCCAAAATAATGGTGATCCCAAAGAAAACAAAGGGAGTGGAGCAGCCCAAGTCCTTCCTTGCCGGCAAAGCAAAGCAGCCGAGCACAGGTTCTGGAGTCCCACCTCTGCTCCCACCTTGGGGGTTTGTTTGTGTCGGGCTGGCTGCCCCAGCCCCAGCCCAGGGCATGGTGGGGGGTGGCGGCTGTTGGCAGGGCCAGGAGCCGACTCCCATTTCAGAACCACCCCAGCCCGTGCCCCCAGCCCTGCCAAAAAGCAGCTTGGCAGCCCACTGAACAATCAGTTGCATCAGCCCCAGGAAAGGGGGGAACCTTTGGTTCCTGGCCAGGCTGTGCAATGCCCAAATCTGGGAGCATCCCCCTGTGTGCGAACTCATCTGCAAATTGGCTGTGGAGCCTGACTTTGAAGAAGGTGCCAGAATTGAAGTTCATCACCTTCAATTGCTGGTGGCCAGGTTCAGGAAGAGGTTGTCATCCTTGTTGTCGTCCTCACTGTCTCCAGCAGCAGCAGCCCCACCTGGTCCAGCTTCTCCAGGGGCTCCTTCTCCTTCCCTGGGGGTGAGACCAGGCTGTCAGTGTTCTGCCCAGGGCCCCAGCTGTCAGTGAACCAGCACAAGCCAAAACAACTCGCATGGCAACTCAGCTCCAGCACAAGGGCTGCCTGTGCCCACCTGATGACCCCTGTGCAGTGACACAGGCAGCACAAAAAGTCTGGCTTTCTTTGCTTCTGATTGCCAAGGCATGTGTGCAGCTGGAACTTACCAGGGCCCTGCATCAAAATGAACCTCTGGCTCTCTCCCTTCTTCTACTCCAGATGAATCTCCTGCATCCAAGGATCACCAAAAAGGTCTTCTAATGAAGGCCTTTCCATGTCATCCACGGCTAAACAGCACCTGATGAGATCCTTGCACTCTGGGAAGAGAAACCAGAAACTGCCAGTCAGTTGGAGAAGGCCCCTGGCTGCTTTGCCCCATATTCCCATGCCCAGGCCATGCTGGATGTGCTCAGAGCTGGGCCTAAACTTTCCCATCAATTCCCTGTTTTGGAGGAGAGCAGGAGAGCAGGACATGTGCCACCTCCTCAGCAGCTGCCAGAGCAGGATGCTCACGAGCCAACTGCTGTCTCCCAGCACTGGTATTCCCCCCGTGCCCAGAGATGAGGATCCACCTGGAGAGAGCCGTTGTGGCAGCGGGAGCTGGCCCCAGCTGATGTTCCAGCCGCTCCTGAAAGGGTGCTGCCCGCAGACCATCTGGTGCAGGAGCATGCCCAGGGACCAGATGGTAGCTGGCTCGCCGTAGTACCAGCCAAAGTCGGTCCATTCTGGGGGTCTGTATGCTGGTGTTCCTGTGGAATACAGATGGAGTTCATCAGAGGGATGCTGCTGCTCCCAGAGCCTGGCCCCAGCATCCCTGGGCATGTGGGGACTGCCCCAGTGGCACATGGTGTGACCCGCTGCCCTCCCACCAGGACCTGGGCTTTGTGTGAAAAACGGGCATTGGAAAAGAAACCACTGGTGTAGGAAAAGGGCAGCAGAAGCCCTGGAAAGGCCTGACCAGAACAAGAAAAAACCCACTCAGAGCAGGAGGAAAACCATGCCTTCCTTCTCCCTGCCTGCATTGCCCCAAATAACATTATGAACACAAGACAAAGAAGGCCAGAGGAGCAGTCCAAGCCCTTTCTCACCTGCACACCAAACTGGCTGGTGCACAGGTTCTGACTCCACGCTCTCTGATAGCCCCACCCACGGGTGTTTCTGTCGGGCTGGCTGCCCCAGCCCCAGTCCTGGGCAGAGTGGCTGGCAAAGGCTGCCAGCAGGGCTGGAAGCTGGGCCCCAACCCACCCCTGCTCAAAAGCAACTCAGCTGAAGTCTCAGTGCCATGAGTGGCAGCAAAAGGGAGAATCCCCACTGCCACACCCAGGTTGGGCTGTGAGATGTTGGGCCATGAGATGTCAGGAGCTGGGAGCACATCCTTGCGTGGGCTCACCTGCAAACTGCGTGTATGCCGTGTCTTGAAGGTAGGTGCCACAGCCAAAATCGATCAATTTGGCCTGCCCGGTGGCCAGGTCAACCAGGATGTTCTCTGGTTTGATGTCTCTGTGCAGGACCCCGCAGCTGGTGCAGTGCCGCACGGCCTCCAGCACCTGGCGGAACAGCTCCCGCGCCACCTCCTCGGACAGGAACCTCCGTGCCCGAATGAAATGCTGGAGGTCCTGACACCGCTGCGGGCGCTCCAGCACCATCACGATTTCACTGGGGAGCTCAAGCCAGTCCAGCAGCTGGACGACACCAGGGAAGCCAGTGGAGACCCTGTCCAGCAGCACGATCTCCAGCGGTGCGCTGGTGCCGTTGGGCTGTGGGATGACCACGATGCCGTCAGTGGGGCTGAGGCCGTGCCAGGGGTGGGGAAGACCTCACCCAGCCCGGGATGTTCTGCACCCTCCGCTGGCCCCACGCCCGCTCTCCCTCGAGGCGTCCTGGCGGCTTCCACCCTGCCGGGCCTCGGCTCGTCCCCGCCCGGCACGCCCCGGCTTCTCCCGCTGGCCCCCGCTCACTCACCAGCTCTCCCCAGTGCCGGACGCGGTTCCGTGGCACCCTTTTGATGGCCACCTGCAAGCCAAGGGGAGCAGCGGCCTGAGCTCGCTGCCCACGCTGCCCACGCTGCCCAGCCCCATGCTCTTCCTCCTCCGCCCTCCTCCTCCTCCTCCTGCGCCCGCCGCCAGCCCCGCCGCTCACCGGTGCGCCGTCCGAGAGCCGCGTCCCTGCGAAGACTCTTCCGAAGCCGCCGCGCCCCAGCAGCGAACCCAGCCGGTACTGCTCCTGGAGGCCCTGCTGCGCCTTCCCTGCCGGCGAGACGTGGCTGTCAGTGCTCGGCCCGGGGCCAGCAACGGCCCCCGAGCGCCCCTCAACCGCCCCGGGCCGGGAATCCCCAGGCGTTCGCTCCTGGCAACGCGACAGCGGCAGCTCGGGGCCGGCGGCCACGCTGCCGAGCGGCGGAGCTCGGGCCGGGGAAGCCGCGGCGGAGGCCGCGGGAGCGGCCGCGCCGCCTGTGTCCTCCGCGGGGCCCGGGAGGGGCCGGGGCCGGGGCCGGGGCCGGGGCCGGGGATGGGGCCGGGGCCGGGGCCGGGGCCGGGGCCGGGGCCGGGGCCGGGGCCGGGGCCGGGGCCGGGGCCGGGCTCGGCACAGGCGGAGGCAAAGGGCGGCGATGCCGCTGAAGCCCCAGGCACTGATCCTCGTCCGCCACCGCCATCGCCAGGACAGCCAGAGCCCGGCGGAGGCGAGACCGCGGCGGGAGGCCCGGGGCCGGGGGCGGGGACGGGGCAGCCCCACCCGGGGCCGGGGGCGGGCCGGGGGCATGGCCCGGCCCTACAGGGGAGAGGGAGACTGCGAGAGGACGGGGACACCGGGACAGGGAGATCGGGAGAGGGTGCGGGACTAAGGGAGAGGGTGCGGGCCTGCAGGAGAGGAAGAGGAAAAGCAGGAGGAAGTCTAGAAAAGTCCTTTTTCTGCTGCTGCTGCCGCTGCTGCTGCCGCTGCTGCCGCTGCTGCCGCTGCTGCCGCTGCTGCTGTAGCAACTGAAGCCCCGGGGCCGTTTTTCCCCAGGTCCGTTTGTCCGTTGCCCGCTCAGCCCCACGCCGAGCCCCGCGCTCCCTGGGGGCAGCCCCGAGCCTGTCCAAACACGGGAACTTTGCCCACAGGAGCCAAGACACAGAGTCTTGACTCCTGCACTGTGGCAGAGCATTCCCCTTGGTTGCTGCTGTGCATTGTCCCTGCTGAGGGTCAGACACTGTCAGAGCACGTTCCCTGAATGCAGAATTTGTACCTGGCCCAAGCACTGCACTTGTGTCTCCAGCATTGCTTTCCAAGAAAAACAGGGGAAGGCAAATTGTGTGTAGCTCATGGTATTTTACAGCATCTCAAACTTGCCAAATCATGGATCTTAGAGGTGAGATCCATTTGTAGTTCATGGGATGGAGAAGTAGTGCAAGATGGAAAAGGGGAGCATCAAAATCATTTGACAAGGACATCTTAGTATTGGTTCTATACATTTTCATTTCATTTCTTAAATGCTCTTTCAGTTTTCCCAGAATCTTCTCCACAGTCCCGTCTGCTCTTTCCAAGAACACTTCCTGGAGAACGAGGTGCAGCTTCTGTCACAAGACGTGCCACCAACTGCAGCTTCCCTTGGCTTTCCACACTGTGTGTGCAGTAGGAGTCTTGCAGCAAAGCAGGACAAATATTTGAAGAACTTGACAGCTTGTCTGTTCTTTTCCTTGTGGACTTGGGAGTTGTGCCCTTGGTAAGGTTTTCATTGTTACCGTTGTACCCTAAGAAAACAGGACGGGGTACCGGGGGAACCTGCTGGGAGTCTGTTATCATCCACCCAGCCAGGAAGAAGAGGTGGACAACTTAATCTAAAAGCAGCTGGAGAATGTTTCAGGATCACCAGCCCTTGTTCTTGTAGGTGACTTTAAGCTGCCAGATATCTGCTGGGAACTTAATATAGCAGGAAAGAGGCAGTCCAGGAAGGTTTTGGAGTGTATGGAGGACAACTTTTTGTTGCAGCTGGTGAGTGAGCCCCACCAGGGGAGGGCCTATGTTCGACCTGTTGTTTGCAAATAGAGAAGGGCTGGTGGGAGATGTGGTGGTTGGAGGCTCCTTGGGACACGGTGATGATGAAATTATAGAGTTCTCGATATTTGGTGAAATCAGGAAGAACATCAAGAAGACTTTTACCCTGGACTTCCAATCAGCAGACTTTGGCCTATTTACAAGACTTATTCAGGGAGTTGCTAGGGAAGCAGCCCTTAAAAACAAAGGAGTCCAGGGAAGGTGGGCGTGCTTCAAAGCAGAGATCTTGAGGGCAGAGGAACAGGCTTTCCCTGTGTGCCAAAAGATGAGCTGACGAGGCAAACGTCCAGCCTGGATGGGCAAGGAGGTTTTGAAGGAACTTAGGAATAAAAAGAGGATGTATCATCTTTGGAAGGAGGGTCAGGTCAAGGAGTATTTAAGGGGATTGCTAGAGCATGTAGGAAAAGTGTTTGGGAGTCCAAAGCTCAATTCAAACTTAATTTGGCAATTTTGTACAGGATATTAAAAAAAGTTTTTCAAATATATTAACTGCAATAGGAAGGCCAACCTTTGTTCTGTACTGGATGTGGGAGGGAACTTAGTGTCCAGGAGGAGGCAGTCAGAGAACTGCTGAGCTGCTTGGATGTTCATAGATCTATGGGCCCAGGTGGGATCCACCCCAGGGTGATGAGGGAGCTGGCAGATGAGCTTGTGAAGCCGCTCTCCATCATTTACCAACAGTCCTGGCCCACTGGTGAGATTCCAGATGACTGGAAGCTGGGCAATGTGACACCCATTCACAAGAAGGGTGGGAAGGAGGATCCTGGTAATTATAGGCCAGTTAGCCTGACCTCAGTACATGGTAAAGGTCACGGAGCAGTTTATATTGTTTCATGGACAGGGTATCAGAGCCAGCCAGCATGGGTTTAGGAGGGGTAGGTCATGTTTGACCAGTTTTTATGTCTCCTTTTATGGCCAGGTGACTTGTGTGGTGGATGTGGGAAAGGCTGTGGATGTTGTCTGTTGGGACTTCAGCAAGGCCTTAGGCACTGTCTCCCACAGCACGCTCCTGGAAAAGCTGGCAGCCCACGGCTTGAACAGGAACAACTCTTTGCTGGGTTAACAACTGGCTGCATGGCCGGGCCCAGAGAGTGGTGGGGAAGGGTGCTGCATCCAGCTGGCAGCCAGTCACCAGGGGTGTTCCTCAGGGGTCTGTGCTGGGGCCAGCTCTGTTCAACATTTGTATTGACGACATGGATGGGGCTATTGAATCTCTTATTAGTCAATTTTTAGATGACACTAAGCTGGGAACATTTGTCGATCTGTTGGCAGGTAGGAGGGCTCTGAAGAGAGACCTGGAACAGTTGGATGGGTGGGCAGAGTGCAACAAGGTGAAGTTTATTAAGTCCAAGTGCTGAGTTCCGCATTTTGGCCACAATAACCCCTGCAGTGCTCTAGGCTGGGGACGGTGTGGCTGGACAGTGCCCAGGCAGAAAGGGCCCTGGGGGTTCTGGTCGACAGGCAACTGAACATGAGGCAGCAGTGTGCCCAGGTGGCCAAGAAGGCCAATGGCACCTGGCCTGGATCAGGAATGGTGTGGCCAGCAGGAGCAGGGAGGTCATTCTTCTCCTGTACTCGGCACTGCTGAGGCCACACCTCGAGTGCTGTGTCCAGTTCTGAGCCCTCAGTTAAGAATAACCTTGAGATGCTTAAATGTGTCCGGAGGAGACAACAAGGTTGGTGAGCGGCTTGGAACACAACTCCTGTGAGGAACGACTGAGGGAGCTGGGGTTGTTTAGCCTGGAGAAAAGGAGAGTCAGAGGTGACCTTATCACTCTCTACAACTCCCTGAAAGGTGTTTGTAGTCAGGTGGGGCTTGGTCTCTTTCTCCAGGCAGCCACTGACAGAATGAGAGGACAGAGTCTTAAGGCTGCACAAAGGGAAATATAGGTTGGAAATTAGGAAAAAGATTTTTACGGAAAGGGTGATAAAGTTCTGGAATGATCTGACTGGAGAGGTGGTGACATCACCATCTCTGGATGTGTTTTAAAAAAGACTGGATGTGGCACTAGGTGCCATGGCTTAGGTGAGGTGTTGGGACATGGGTTGAACTCAATGATCTTGGAGGTCTCTTCCAATCTAGTCATTTTGTCATTCTGTAATTCTGTAAAGGTTTCCAGGTCAAATGGGCTAAGTCAATGAAGCTACTGCTATGATAAGAGTTTTATTTTGAGTTGGATGTTTTATTAAATGGTTTTCCAAGTTCCTTGATTTTCTCTATTTTGCCAGTAGAGCTGTGTGTTGCTTTGACCTCTTAGCTCAGTTGGTTAAAGTATGGTGCTAATATCACTACGGTTGTGGGTTCAGTCCCTCTGTGTGCCATTCACATAAGAGTTGGACTTGATGATCCTTGATGGTCCCTTGAAACTAAGAATATTCTGTGCATCTGTTCATCCTGAGACTATCTGGTTGGCATTTCTCCTTGTGCACCAAACTCGAGTAAGAGAACCTTTGGGTACCCCCATTATTTCAGTGTTCTGGGGTGTTACAGCCCCGCAGGCTCATTACGGCCTCTTGTTTCCATGAGGCCCTGCTGTGTCACACTGGCCCGCAGTGCCATGAGGATCGGGAGTGTCACACAGCTTTGTGCCATTTGTCCTTGCTGCCCCTCCCATCCCACTGCCCCACAAGCAGCCCCGAGCCACCCGGGAGGGACAGGCCCTGCTGTGCCAGGCCTGGGCTCAGGGCTTGGCCTTTCCGCTCCCTCCAACCAGCCCAGGCCTTGCTCAGCATTGCAGTTCCCTGCTCACAGCCTGCGGCTCCCTGCAATCCTGGCCTCAAGGATCTGCTCTCAGCAGTCCCTGGGGAGCCTTTGGCACTCCCTGCCCTCAGTGGGGCCCAGGGATGCTCCAAGGGACTTGGAGTTTTGCTTCTGCCTCCTTGAGCAGCTTCTTCAACCTTCTCTCAGTGCCTGGAGCTTCTGGACTCAGCCCCAAATCCAGCATGGGGCTGATTCAAATCCAGAAAGCAGTCACGACCTCCTTTTCTTCCTTCACTTGTCTTCGTCTCCAGGGCTTGTGCAGCTGCTTGGAGCCACTTTGGAGTTCTCTTATGGAGGAAGATTTCAAAGTGCACCTCCTGAGTTTTTTCTAATCCAGGGTGCATTTTTTTTAATTTTTCAGATCATTGCCGACATGAAAGACGTATTCTACAAGTGATCTTAATGCTGAGTGTCTCCTTAGGAGGTCTGGGCATGGAGAATGAGCCCCTTGCAGGCTGACCCTGTTTGGACAACCTGCTCCTCACCCCAACCTCACCGTGTCTGAAATGACCCACCAAGGACTGACATCTGAAATAATTTTTGTAAATTAGCAATTTTTCTTTTTTAAAAAAATTATAAGGAAATTATAATAATACTTATAAATATATAAAATATTATTATATACGTTTTAACCTATGTTTTACATGTATTTAAAAAAATTGATACATTTTTAGCGACCCAAAAAATTATTGGTCATTGGTTTTAAGTAACACAATTCCCTTCATTAATTCATTGACAACATCTGGCTATTGATTCTATCCCGCTTTATGCTAATTAGTTCTATTTTTACTCCTTTTGTCATCTTCTTTATCGTTTTCTCAGACAGGGTAAAAGGGGCCACTTTGGGGTCCACGGAGACATTTCTGGGGCACATTTGCGGCAGTTCTAAACCTGGGGATGGAATCTGAAGAAAATTTGGGGTCTGAAGGACATCTGGGGGAGGCGGGTGGGCACTTGGAGGTCAGGGAGGGGAATCTGGGGCCCTTCGGGGTCCGGGCGGGCACTTGGGGGCCCTGAGGGGACTCTCTGGGGCGCGGGGGATGATGGGAGTTGTAGGCGCGGGTAGAACACGGTGTAAAGGGGCCGCGGAGCATCACGGGAGTTCGAGGCGCGGCTCCAATGGCTGTCGGTGGGGCGCGGGGCATGACGGGAGACGGAGTCACGGCTGGAATAGGGCTCCGTGTGCGCCGCGGAGCATGCTGGGAGCTGTAGTCCCGGAAGTGCATAAAGCCGAGCTGTGGCGGGTCCGGGAAGGCGCTTGGCGGACACTTCTGCGTCCGAGTCGCGACTTGAGGCCCTCGGGGGAAACGTGTGCGGTTCGGGAGGAATTGGGGGGAACTTGGGGAGCTCGAACCGGGCGCTTTAGGACACGGGGCACAGCAGGAATTTTCGGCGCGAGACTGTGTTGGGCAGAGCTCTGAGAGCACGGGGGATGATCGGAGATGAATTCCCAGAAGTGGCTCTAACGGGCATCTCTGGGGTTGGGAGCATTCAGGGGAGTCGGGGACGATTTTGGGGGGTTCCAAATAAATACTGAGGGGGCACTTAGGGATCCTGGAGGGTCTGGGGGAAACGTAGGGTACACATGGGGGGCAGGGGGGATACGGGGGCGGGGTTCTGTGGAGCGCGGGGCATGACGGGCATTGTAGTCCGGGGTGCAATGGGGCTCAGTTGGGCCGCGGTGCATGACGGGAGTTGAAGGCAAAACCGAAACGTGGCACCGACACCAGGCACCGCCCCGAGGCCCCGGTTTCCTGGCACTGATTGGGTGCTGGCGGTGACGGGCGGGAGCCTCGGCAAATGGGAGTTTGCGGAGGCGGGAACAGCCGATTCAACCCCTCTAGTCCTTCCCAGTATAGCCCAGTTCATCCCCAGTACAGCCCAGTTGTACCCCAGTGCCCCTTCAGTCCCCCCCTTTACAGCCCATTTCATCACCAGTACAGCCCAGTCCCTCCCAATACACCTGAGTTCATTCCCATTCCCTTCCAGTTCCCCCCAGTATCTTCCATAGCACGCCCCAGTATTCCCCAGTCTTCCCCACAGTGTTGCCATTGTCCCCAGTTTGTCCCAGTGTGTCCATGGCCACAGCCCCTTGCAGTGGCCCAGGGCAGGTTGGGATGCTGATCCACCCTCACAGCCGGCCCAGGGCAGGGCTGGAGTGGTTTTGGTGGCCCCTTGGGCTGGCACACACTTGAGGAGTGTGTCTGCTTTCAGTGGGGAAAATTACGAGTTTTACGTTGCTTCAAAAATAGAAAAGCCCTTTTTGCCTGAGTGCAGGCAGCTCTCTGAGCAAAGCAGGTCCCAGGTGAGTGAGGACAGGCAGGATGGGCTTGGGGAATGTGGAACAAGGTTGTCCACACTGGGTCAGACCTCAAGGCACAGCTTCTCTGGCCAGGCCAGGCCTTTGGAGGAGAGGCCCTGGATCAATATCAATCACAGAATGCTGCAATCACCTCTGCTCCAAAGAGAACAGTGATAAAACACACCCTTTATAACAGGAATGTGAATTTCTTAGAAGCTCTTTGAAATCTTTCTCCATAACTGCAGTACAAAACCTTCCTAATGAACTGCACCAGAGCAGAGGGAAATCAAGGCAGAGCCGTGGTTTGTCAGGACTTGCTTGATCCCAAAGAGCCCCGTGGTGCATTTGGTGCTGAGCCCTCAGGGCCTGAGAGGAGATGGCACAAACCTTTCCAGGAGTCCAAGTCAGAGGAAAAACCCAACGTGTCTCAAAGCATTCCTGGGGCCCACTGAGGTCCATCCCCAACACAGGCTCCTCATGGACTCCTTGGAGGAGAGAACTGGAGGCCAAGAGTGCCCAGAAACCTCTCAGAGACGGAGTGTGGGAAGGAAAACCCAAAGTACCTTAAAAGACATTGAGTATCTCAGAGCATTAATGAGCCCCACTGAGTGTCAGTACGAAGCCTCTCTAGGGACTAATTACAGCAGATAATTGGAGGCCATGACTGCACAAACCTCTCAGAGTGATTCAGTGTCAAAAAGTAGTACTTTAATGACTCTTGAGTAACTTGAGGCATTAATGAGCCCCACTGAGTGTTGTTAGTGACAAAACATCTCAAGGGACTAATTACAGCAGACAATTGGAGGCCGTGATTGCACAAACCCCTCAGAGACTCCCAGGCAAAAGCAAAACCCAAAGTGCTCTGAAAAACCTGCAGTCCCTGGGAGCACTGAGGAGCCCCCCAGGGCCATTCCTGACCAAGGCTCCCCAGGGACTGGTCCCCACAGATCCCTGGGGCCACTGGGATGTGGGGGGATGCTGAGGGCAGGACAAGGGGGTGACAGTGCCCAGCCTTGCTGGGGCTGTGCCAGGAGGCCCCAGGGCCTCAGGACAAGGTGTCCCCTCCCAGCCCTTGGTGGCCCAGACCCTGCTGTGCCCCAGGGCACCAAGACTTGGCTTCTCCTGGGCACTGCCAGCCCTGCCGGGCCTTTGGCCACGTCCAGCACAGCTTGTCCTGCGCTGTGCCACAGCTGCTGCTGTGTCCCTGCAGGCTGCACACTCCCATCTCGCTGCCCCCCTGGCTCTGCCCTGCATTTCCCTTTCTCTTCTCCCTGATATCCTGGGATGGAACGTGTGAGAATGGTTCAAAGCTGTACCAGGGAGGGTTTAGACTGCACAGGAGAAAGTCTTTCTTTACTGGGAGGGTGACTTTGGGGTTTCAAACTTTGGGGTTTCAAAGCAGGGCTGATGGCTGTCCCAGGAAAGGAGCTGGGACAAGGTGTCCATCGCTCAGGAGCTGTAATTTGGATTGTCACTTGCCACTGTTCCTCTGAGCTCTTCTCTGTTCCAGAGATGGGCTCTTAATGAGCTGGTGGCTCTCCTGAGATGGGCCCGGGAGCAGCCCGGGCAGAGAATGAACTGAGTTTGTCCTGCTGCCATTGTTGGTGCCCTGTCTGGGAGTGCAGATGAGTCTCTTCTCTCTTAACCTGACACAACCCAGCAGGAGCGTCAATCTCCTGAGGCAGCCGTGTTTGGAGGCTGCACACACAGGGACTGGTTTTGTGTAACAGATGATACCAGATCCTTGGGATGGCTTTCCAGAAATGCACCATGCTTAGAGGAAAGGCTTTGTTCTTGGCCTGGCAATGGATTTCTTCAGGGCCAGGATCACAGATTTGTTCCCAAGGCTGCAGATGAATGGATTTAGGAATGGGAACAGGACTGTGTTCAGCAGAGCTCCAGTTCTGTTGGTCCTCAAGGAAACAACTTCTGCAGGACACATGCAGAGAGCAATGCAGCTCCCACGGGCAATGGATAAGGTGATGGGATGGGAAGAACACGTGGTCAAAGCTTTCTTCCTCCCAGAGGCTGCTGGAAGATGCAGAACACAGAAAAGGACGCAGATGCCAAATGCCAGAGTCAAACATAAGGAGCCCAGCAGGACACACGGTAAGAAGACAGAGTCTGTTTCCCAAAGCAGGCTGGTGTCAGAGCAGGACAGTTTGAACAAGGGGGAGTTGTCCCAGAGGAAATGGGGGATTTTGAAGCTAACCCCCAGGGCCCTTTCTGCCTGGGCACTGTCCCGCTACACCGTCCCCAGCCTATAATGCTGCAGGGGGTTATTGTGGCCAAAATGCAGGAATCGACACTTGGACTCATTAAACTTCATTTTGTTAGACTCTGCCCACCCATCCAACTGTTCCAGATTATTGGAAGAAGTGGATATTTCTGACCAGACTTCTCTGGATGTGAATTACAGAAAAATAGATTATTATAATGCTGTTTGGGAGAACGCAAGTTCTAGTCAAACAGTTGTATGTACTGATATGAATGAGATTTAATTTAGGATTTTGAATAGAAAATATACCCGGCTCCTGGGAAAAAATAAGGAAGTCTCAGCCTTTGAGACGAAGATGCTTCTAGAAAGGAAGTAATTTTGAAGTTCCGGCTCCTAGGCATAAAAGGAGGTCTCTATTTCTTTTGAGATAGTGATGATTTTAGAGAAAGAAGAAGAGAATCCTTGCTTTATATTAGAAAAGCATTCTTAAAATGGTACCCCAAACATGCAGAGGCCCATAAGCAGCTTGGGAACCTGTTATATGGGTGGGACTGCACAGAATCTGCAAAAATTCCGTGTGGTTGCACATTTGTGACCATGAGAACCACCAGACCTTTTCCTGTGGCATGTATCTCCATAAACTCTAGAGAGGCTCCTCTCCCAAGGTGATGCAGGATTGTGTTTAAATAGCTGCAACTGGCTAAAAATCATGGTTTTCTCTCTGTTGAGTGGGAAAGTGAACGGTTTGTGGTAAGTGAAAAGATGTTTGAATGTCTCATTTTTCCTTTTTCTCTTTTCTTAGTGTATGCTAATAAAATCTATCTGTTTTTACTTTTAGGTTGAGCCTCTTTCAGCTTTTTCTCCCAAAATCTTATCTCCCAGCTAGTAAACAAAATTCAGCAAACATAAAACCACCACAGGAAGGGACAGCATCTGCCTTGCCAGGGGCTGGAGCTCAGGCCTTGGCCTTTTGCATTCCTGAAACACATGCAGGTTTGCTCAGCATCAGAGACACCTTTGCCTTGTTTGTCCCCACCTGTCATCAGTGCCTGCGGTGTTCTGCTCTAACTGGAACCTGGGGACACTTTCTCAGGCGTGTCCCTCAATGGGACCCATTTAAAACTTCAAGAAACTTTGGCGTTTTTAATCTGACTTTGAGTCCTTGAGAAGTTTTTTGAACACTCTCTCAGGGACTGAGTCTGATGTAAACAACAGCAAATCCCTGAGAGGCTCATTAACATCCTTGTGCTGTGTCTGTGCTGCTGAGCTGGGCCGGGCTCCTGACACAGAGGCACCTCCTGGCAACCAAGATGAGCTTCAAAAAGGCATTTCTCCATCAAAGTGGCTCCTGTGCACAGCCCAGCAGGGCTGGGGCACTGCTTGCAGCCACCCTGGGCCCAGCACACAGGCACAGAGAGCTTCAATCACTCAGGGCTGGGAAGATGCTGAGGACTGACTGGGCTAGAATCATTTCCAGCCCTTGACACCGGAAGCCTCTGGCTGCAGGACAATGCAGCTGCAGCTCCTGCAATGATCTCCTAAAGCAGGAACATCCCATTATGGATTCTGTAAGTACAACTCAGACTATCTCTGCTGTAACCATGTGGACATGCTCAGGGCTTCTGCTCACTCCAGGAATATTTCCAGGACAATAATTTTTATAAAGATAAAATTTACTGAGTCATTGTTTTCAGTTTCTTACTCCTGGTGAACGGGGGGGATAAATAATAAACAACTTCATGTTTAAAAGTCCCTAAGGCATCTGAACTATACCTCCAGTGCTATTCATGGGCTCCCAAAAGTGCTTTCATCCACTCCTTTGCCCATGGACAGCACCAGCATCACCTTCACTGGAGCCATCAGGCTTAGTCTGACCTGTCCTTTCTCCAAGCTCCAAACAGAACCTGCCCCCAGCCAGTGCCCTGCAAACAGGCAGGTTTCTGTAGGGCCAAGGAGGGTGCACAGAGATTTGGGGTCTGTGAGTGCTGGCAGGGAGAGATCAGGAACAGGGAAATACCTCCAGGAGAAAAATCTGCAGGAAGCAGAGAGAAGATCAGGAAATGAGAGAAAACAAAACCCAGAAATGCTGTGGCAGGGAGAGATCTCCAGAGGATCCTTTCCAGTGCAGCCCCTCCCTCGGAACAAGCCCCCTCCCTCTTGTCCCCCAGCCAAGCCTCTGCCCTCAGGGCTGGGGGTCTGTTGGGGGTCAGGTTTGTTCCTTCTTTCTCTAAAGAATTTTTTCCCCAGAAGTTACCAAGGAGACCAAGTGTTGGATACTTGAGGGTACTTAACCAAAACAAAGAGGTGGACAAAGTTAGAAGGAAGAGATAATGCAGGTAAAAGACAAAGCTTGAGACAGCTGCGGGCTCTTCTTTTTTCGGCGTTCGGGGGGAGAGGGAACGGGTGTTGCTGGCTGGAAAAGTTTCAGCTTGGTGCTCTGAGGATCCTGCAGAGACACCGAAACCAAACTGCCCTATTTTTTGTGAAACAAAACCCTCAAGGATCTTGGTACTGTTTTTGTTTATTATTAATGCTGTAGTTGTTTGGTGAGGGTTTTTTTGTGTTTGTTTACTTTGTAATACATACTAATAAAAAACTGCTATTCCTATTTCCCAAATCTTTGCCTAAGAGCCTCTGATTGTAATTTATAATTAAAAAAGAAAAAAAAGAGAGTGAAGGGGGGGGGGTTACACTCTCCATCCCAAAAGAAACTGCAGTTGTTGTTTTTATTATTACCTAGCAGATACCTGTCTTCCCAAACCAAGAGAGGGTCCAAGGCATGAAGCCCCTCCTGTGCAGGCAGAGCTGCAGCAGAGCCGTGGGGCAGCTCTGCAGCCCCGGGCCCAGTTCCCTCTGCAGAGCACAGGGCTGGGAGCTGCTGCCTGGCACTTGGGGGCTCTGGGAGGGGGCACAGCTGGCTCAGGATGACCCTGTCCCCAGTGCCCGGCTGTGGGCAATGCTGTCACTGCAGCCAGGGAAGGAGCTCCATCTCATTTAATCCAGTGCCATCATTAGGACACTTGAAAGTCTCCCTGAGATTTCCTTCCAAGCTTCCAGCTTCCCTCCACAATGCAAACCTGCCCTGTAGCATCTTTGTGTTATCTGAAAGCCCCACGGGGAGACACACAAGTTCTGTGATGGAGAAAATGCTGTTGGGTTGGTGGAATGAGTCCCGTGTGTTCTTGGGTACAAATGTGGGGCTGAGCCCTTGAGAAGAGGATGGACATTGGGTGGACTGTGGTGGATCCATCAGCTCTCAGCAGTGTCAGGACGGTTTTTAAAGGAAACATGGGAGGGTGATCATCCTGTGTAGGGGACAGGTGAAAGCCCAGAGAATCCTGGAACAGGACAGGGTGACAGAGGTCCTCCCCTCATTCTCCATGCACCACCTTGCCTCAGAGAACTTGCTCTGTTCTCCCTGAGTGCAGCAGCAGAAATGCTGAGAGTTTCTGACATCAAAAATAGTCAAGTGGAGATGAAGAAAAGCTGTTGAAAAAACTCTAGAACATTTAAACAGACTTTACCATTCCTGGTCACTGGCAGTGGGAGTACAAGCTGACAGAGACTTCTGTATTAACAGGGTTTCAAAGTGGAACACGAGGACGGGTTCCCTGTCCCCCTCTCACGTCTGCACGGCAAGGCTGAATTGTAAAAACCCTGCATGTAATTGCCCAGAACCTGAAGACCCACTCAGCCAGCACCAACCAGGGCTCCCCAGTTGGAGTTTAAGGAAAATCTGCTAGAAAATCAAAAGGCTG
This sequence comes from Chamaea fasciata, assembly GCF_029207755.1. Classification (NCBI taxonomy): domain Eukaryota; kingdom Metazoa; phylum Chordata; class Aves; order Passeriformes; family Sylviidae; genus Chamaea; species Chamaea fasciata. The sequence goes on along the minus strand of NW_027094135.1, from coordinate 884,839 downwards.
TCAGTGTGATACAGAAGAATGGTCTGTGGGAAAAGGCTTTGATTTTACTGAAAGAACTTTCTCCTAACCTGTCACTGATCTTTTCTCCTTGAACAGGCCCCCATGGCCAGACACAGCAAATGTCCAACAGCAGCTCCATCAGCCACTTCCTCCTGCTGCCATTGGCAGACACGCGGCAGCTGCAGCTCCTGCACTTCTGCCTCTTCCTGGGCATCTCCCTGGCTGCCCTCCTGGGCAACGGCCTCGTCATCAGCGCCGTAGCCTGCGGCCACCATCTGCACAGCCCCATGTTCTTCTTCCTGCTCAACCTGGCCCTCAGCGACCTGGGCTCCATCCTCACCACTGTCCCCAAAGCCATGCACAATTCCCTCTGGGACACCAGGACCATCTCCTATGAAGGATGTGCTGCACAGCTCTTTCTGTTTGTGTTTTTCATTTCAGCAGAGGTTTCCCTCCTGACCATCATGTGCTACGACCGCTACGTGTCCATCTGCAAACCCCTGCACTACGGGACCCTCCTGGGCAGCAGAGCTTGTGTTGGAGAAGGGAGAGGCAGACACCAGGTGGTCGTCAACCAAGCTCGTTTATTGTTAATTCACACAATGCTTTTATAATAACACTAATAAGCTCATGCATATTGCAAAAGTTAAGCTCAGGATTGGTGCTCAGACTAAAAGTCAGCTACGCCTCTTTCTACATTTCTTTGTGGTTACATAGTTTGAGTAAGTTTTAGTTTTACCGTGCTTCTCCCTCATATCTTTCAGCTACAAGGCCTTGTTATCGTATCCCAGCTGTGCTCAAGGACATGCGAAGCTTACTGCCTTGCTGGTTCTCATGAGAGTGCCTGTGTGCTCAGCAAAGCTCTCTCATGTCTGCGTGACCTTTTGCAGCTAGCCAGTTATCAATCACACTCTCCACACTTCCCCCGTTTTTCTGTTGGACAAGAAGGGTGGTATTAAATGCAGTATCTACCATTTTTTGCATCATTTTCTTGTAAGCACAAACAACAACATGGTAAAATCAATACAGCTAAAAAAAAAATCACGATACTAACTATTATAGCAAATTTGACAATAGAACATAGCCATGCACTCAAACCCAATAATTTTAGCCAGCCATCCAAACTTAACCCTGTTTGTACTCGTTAGTCAACACCACTCCCAGCTGGGCTAGGACATCATGGCAATAAGACACTGCACAGTGAGAGGCAAAGCAACAATTGAGAACACAGTTTGCACCAATTTTTTATCTAGCTTTACCAATAGTAATGGCAATTTTTGTGCCAATGTCAATCCACCGACCCCTGTAACTGGATGTACTCGACTGCAGTGGCCAATGTTGCGGCCAGTATTCTGGAGCAATTATGCTAGTGTCTGCACCGGTATCCAAAAGACCTTCAAGTCTTTTCTGCTCCCCTTGGTATTCTATGGATACCGTATGCCTTGGCCGATCGTGTAGGCCCATAGTCAGCAGGGTAAGTCCTCCAGAGGAGCCAAAGCCTTGGTCACCTCTTGACTGAGCATGGTGTGGAGGTAAAGCCTTAGTAAGTTGTGGCAAAGGTACCAGCTGAGCTATACGTTGCCCCTTCTCAATTTGAATTGGGGGAGTATTAGTGTGTCCATGATACAGATTTCCCCTGTATAATCAGCGTCTATTACTCCAGGTAGAACGAACAGTCCCATCATTGTAGCAGATGAGCGACCCAATAATAGGGCTCCCATGGCTTGTCCTTTTATTACTATAGGTCCTTTTATTCCCGTTGGTATTTTTGCCGGTTGGGTAGTCAGTAAAGTTATCCTTACTGCGGCTGCCAGGTCCAAGCCGAGGCTTCCTGGGGTGACTGGCCGGAGAGTTGTTGCATGTTGTTGGTCGCAGCAGCTACTTGTGTCGGAGCGTGGCGGCTGGGGGGTGTGCCGGTCTTCCCGTTTCCCGAGTGACGTCGTCAGACTCTGAGACTGTGTGTGTCCGATCGGCAGTTTTGGCACCAGACATTGTTTGCCTGGCAGTTTCGCCGTATGTGACCAGCTCCTCCACATCGATAGCACCGCATCCCGCCACTAGTGGTTGGACGCGGCGTGCTGGTTACCGTTGCTTGTAAAGGTGCAAGAGCGGCAAGTACCTGCTGTGTTGTAGCCTCTGCCTGTTTTTTCAACCCTATTCCAATTTCCCTCAAATCATCAACTACCAAAGCCTGACTCCCCGTGGGCATGTTGGACATTCGCTCCAGAGCTTCCTCTATAGACCAATTGGCCCCTAGAGTATTTAGTACATTCTTTGTAGCCTGATTGCTATTTTGCAGCGCACACTGTTTTAATAGTGTACCTTTCATAAACTCAGGAACTCCTGCTTGGTTAATTGCATTAGTTACTTTATCTATAAATGGTCCAAAAGCCTCATCCCTTCCTTGCTTTATTCCCATATATGCAGAGATCCCACCTGGCTCTTTAATTCTGTCTAATGCCTGCCGCACCAGGCGCATCACTTCACAACACTTAAAAGGACCAAGAGTTGCCTGTGCTTCTGTTCTCAAAAAATTACCAAGCCCCATTAGTTCCTCCATAGTTACGCCCTGCAATGGATCACCGGGTCTCCTGTTCACTGCTACACTTTCCTGACAGAGTGCCTGCCAATGTGCACCCCCCTTTCAGTCCACCCCCGGTGCTACTCGATCGCCAAATACACACTGAGAACGCAGTGAGGTGCTGTGGAGTTGGCAAGTCCTGCTCCAAGCCCACCTGATGCCCCTGTGACTCCAGCGCTTTCTTCAAGGAGGTGGCAGAACTTTGCCACCAGAGCTTCATTTCTGAAATAGTTTTCTTTGGAAAATGCATCCATTTCCTATTTAACAGCGCAGTCCTCTCTCCCTGATCTCGGAAGAGCTGCCTACAGCCATGGAAACCACTTTCCTCTCCTGGTCTCCACACTCAGTCCTTTAAAACACTGTGATACTGAAGCCAACTACCTCCAGATCCAGACTGTCCATGCAGGGACAGTGTCTCTTCTCTTCAAGGTCAGGGAAAAATGGCAAAAGCACCTACAGAGCTTCAATGCCTCCCTTGAGCAAGAAACACCATGGATTTGAATCTCCTTCTGCTTGCAGGGAAGATAATGTCATGTCTTACGCTAAAAAATGATAAATGGCAAAAAAATTATTAAAAATGAGTAAAAATGATGCCACTTCTCACTCCACTGGTAGAAATGACCCATTAAACCAAAAAACCTGTTCCAGTTTCAGACTGAAGCAACAGCATATTCCTGGCTTCTAACGCAGCAGGAACAACAGCACTGAAAGGAAATGTTTGGACAATCACATCTTCATTTAAAGAGAACCCGATCTCTTCATCTAAGCCATCACTGCCCTCGATCAGGACATCCACCATATAATCAGGACATCTAAGTGAAGAAAACAAATCTAAGCAGAGGATCTAGACTAACTGGGAAAACAACAGAGGCAGAATGCAACACTCCAGGAATATAAGGCATTTTTTTTAAATTCAATTCCTCCAAAAAAAAAAAAAAGTCAAAGAAAGGATGAAAGCCCCATTTGTCACGCAATACATTGTTAAGTGCAACACAAAAATCACAGCTGAACTTCACTCTGCCTGTCAATGCTGCTGTCCAGCACAGGCTGCCCAGAGAAGCTGTCGCTGCCCCCGGATCCCCGGCAGTGCCCAAAGCCAGGCTGGATGGGGCTTGGAGCACCCTGGGCTACCGAAAGGTCTCCCTGCCCATAGCAGGGGGTGGAACTGACAACCTTAAGGTGCCTCCCCATCCAAACCATTCTGGGATTCCACAATTCTATGAACAGCCCCAGGCAGAAGGACTAAATTTCCATTTTAGTTCAAAAATGCTGCTGCAAGAGCATGAATAGAGACTTCAAATACCATTAAAGTGGCACAGCCACATCAGAAATTACTTTTGGGGGTTAAAGTGGTAACTGCAACTCCAACTTCTGATACCAAGTTCGCATGGAGGGCTGAGTCCTGGAGGTCCTTACTTAACAGGATTTCTATAGTTATCCATCCCCAGTTTGCTTACTGGGGCTAGAAAATGTAGCCCCAAGTCGTGGAATTGTGTTTGAGGAGTCACCACATACCAGCAATGTGAGAGACGGGGATGCTGAGTTTATCAGAGTCCTGTTTAATTAAACACGGCGACCTGGAGCATGCTGGCTTCCTGAACCAGGTCTGCTGCCTTGTCTGTGCAGGGGCAGGGCTCTGGCACCAGCTTCAGCAGGATCTGTCAGCAAAGGTGGAGAGGAAGGTAAGTGCACTGGCTGTCAAGCGCAGGGGAAGCATATGCTGCTAAGACCGTGTGCAAAAAGGTGTTGGAAGATGGGCAGGTTTTAGAAGGACAACTTCCATATCACTTCTGCAGCATTCTGTCTACGGTTCCTGCTCTGCATGGGAGCGGAAAAAAGAAAGGTCCACTGCAATTTGGCATCTAGATTGCTACCACAGACTGAGTCCCTGGGGAGACCGCACTGGAAATGAAGCACTGGGCATTCAACATCCTGAAGAGTAACAGCAAGTGTCAGCTTTCCTCGTAAAAGATCACAATTCACTGAGGTCTGATAATTTTGGCACCTAAAGAGGAGATCAAAGATACCACACATATGGCTCTCTACACTTATACCTACAATGCTGTAATAATAACTGATACTTTTGGATTGCATTTTCCTGCAAATAATTTTCCTGTCCTCCCATTCGAGTCAAGAATGATGCCACCTCTGTATAAAGAACCCCAAACAATGCTTTTCTGAGAATCCATTCACTGGTCTTCGACAGGTTTCTCAACAAAAGAACAAAATCTCTAGCTCCCACCAACATTATTCTTTGCATTGTTTATCCAGCTAATTTGAACACTGTTACCCTTTCCAAAAGCTGAATCACTGCTTCCTTCTGGTCTTCTGTTGCATTATCCAAACGTTCCAGCCAAACTGAAAGTTCCCTTCCATGTGTACTCAAACACTCCACTGTCACGTAAAACCTGTCCAGGAAACAAAGGGGGAGGTGTGTAAATAAACCTCAAAGCACCTCAAATACAAAACTCCAGGAGATGCAGATCTTTTTGTACAGTAACTTCATGATTCCTTCTTTTGGGAAAGAAAAGAGGAAGAGCAGGTCGATGAAAAGAAGTACCTGCCACTCTCCTCACCCCCTCAACACAAGAGGCCTTTTCTTTCCACTCACTAGTGGGACTTGTCAACTGCACAGTGGACACTAAAAACCTTACCTCTATAATTTCTGGAAAGCAGGTTATACTGCTTTCAGAGGGTTGTACATCTTCATGTCATCACAGGCAGAAAAAAAGTGCGCCTTAACAACAGCCTGTAGGACAGTTTAGAAAACTACTGATCTAACAAAGAAAATCATCGCTAAATTAAACCTGAATCAGGTGTCGACCACACAATCATGCAGTAAAGGTATCTGCTGCTTCAAGAAAAAATTTTACCATCCTGGCATTTCAGACCAGTGGGATATAGTGAATATCCCGATATTTCAATTCAAATATGTACGTTGATGATTAATTGTTTGCTGGAAGTTTTCAGATGAGAGTGGGTACTTGTAACAAACATTTTCATCAGTAAATAGAAGACTGATTTTTCACCAGATAGCTTCTCTGTTTCAGAGATGTCCTACAAGAAAAATGTATTAGAATTCCTCTGCTACAGCAACACTGTATAGGACTATGTTGCACTGACAATGATACGCAAGGTAAGCGTGTTACTTTACAGACCTGCCCAAAAGTCCCAAGGCCAGAAACCAGTGGGATCATTTACACTACTTTGCAGTCAATGAGCCAGCATCGTTGCATTCATTTGCAAAATGTTTTCCTGAAAAGTGGAAGAAGACCGTAGTAACAGAAACCCCCAACTATTGAAAGGGCCCAAGACAAAGCAACTTCCCTCATCAATCATATTTCATTCCCTAATCATTCCATGTCTATCCCTGCTACCTCCTCAAAGCCAGGTCCAATCCTTTCTCCTGACATGACAAGCCAAGTCTTGACAGAGTACTTATTTGACAAGCCTGCAGTAAAATAGAGCTGGGGCCCTGATGGTTTCCACCAATTATGGAGAGCATTAAAAAATGTTGGAATCCTCCTTGGGAAGGGGTGGGACGGCTCCCATCAGTAGCTCATTTCCCTGGTCTGCAGCTCAGGCTTTCCAGACAAGTGGAAACCAGCACACTCTTTCTTGTGAGGGAACATCTCCAGAGACACAAAGAGCTACAGCAACCTTCTCCTCCGTTCATCAGGGAGGCAAAAAATGTTTTCCTTGTAAAAAACCTTCCAGCTCAGAAGGGAGTTTTCACTACTGCTAAGACTGTAATTCCTGCTGCTTTACAAAAGGGTCACCCCTAAAATGGCTGGACTAATTTAAAACTAGGCGATGCCAGAGGAAAACATTTGAGGACAACAGAGCAAGCAAACATAACTTTGCACCAGCCTCTTACCTGTCCTCTGAACCAGGCAAACTTGTTGGCAGGAAGTTCTAAAGCCACTTTCAGGATATGGTGCTGCAGAAGAGGAGGGACCTCCTCCCGCAGGCCCTTTCCAGTGACGATACCTGAGGTGTGAACGCAAGAAACAAACTTCACTTCGGTTCCTCTGCCTGAGACTTCAGAACACTCCTGTTTTAGGGTTTAGAACACAACTGTGAGACAAGCTGGCAATTCACAGATCTTCATGTCATGGGATCCCCAGACACGCTGCAGCGAAGGCTGGCCAACCCAAGGTGGGAATCCAGCCCTCGGAGGGAGATTTCATCAGCTAACCCCAGCACAAAGCACTGGTCGTGCATGGAAATATAAAATCTCTTCTATCAGTCTCAGCAACCTTGAAAAGCTGTGACCTACAGGCAGGACAAAGGATGGACAAACTGGAGAGCAAAATACAGAATTTAACTCAACAAATGCTTGTACCACGACAATACTTGCTCCAGACAATGGAACTTCACACTCATGCCTCTCCCTGCATCCCTGCTATCACCAGCTCATGAATAACCTCACTTATTCTTGTGACAAGTCAGGGAGCTGTCGCAGTGCAATCAGAACCGGAGCTGCCCCCATCTGACCTGACATCAGCAGCACAAAGCACTGGTGTCTGAGCCTCTTGGAACCTGTGTAGGATCTTTGTGGCCCTCATTCGAGAAACAACACCACATTTTAAAAAGTCACCACCAAGGCAATCCAACAGTAAGACCAAACAACAAAAACTTAAAAAATAATAAAAACATAACAGAGAAACTAAAATGGGCTTTTAGAAAACAGTTCCTTTATCTCCATAGAAAAGCAAACCTTCCTTTCTGCTGTGGACTTTGTAAACAGCCAGAGAAAACACTGGAGGAAATACAAACCCCCATCACATACCTTTTAGCAGCTTGCTAAAATCAAAGTTGCTCTGTGCCACCAAGTGGGGCACAACCTTCTGATGAAGACATGACCTGAAGCAGTGCAGCTTTCAGAAGCAGCATCTCAGCATCATCTGAACCTAAACAAAATATTTCCATAATTAGCTTCTCCTTCCTTCACAGCAAGAGTGAAGTGTCACACCTCCATTACCCAGCACAGAAACACTAAGCATTACCAACTTTATTTCCAGCAGACTTGCCTAGGAAATGACCTGCCATCTTCCCAACAGGAATGAGAAAAACACCCACGGAATCCCCAGTTTCCTTCCCCACACATTCCTGTATGAACACTTTCAAAACTAAATCCACTTATTCAGTGCTTAGATCGAGAGCTGTCGTTTCTAATTTGACTCACAAGTGCTCACACATGTAAAACACAACCTGAACATCTGAATACTCACTGTAAGAACCCCACCAGTCCCACTGCTGTTCAGTGCAGGGCTGAACAACAGGAAAAAGCGAAGGAAAGGATATGGTCATGCTGCTGATTTCTGGGCGCGCTACTTTTAGCTAATGTCAGGTAGGTTTGGCTGGGGAAGTGCACGAGACAGTACACTACAGTTTGTGGCAAATTTATTATTTCACTTAAAAATTTCTCTCTTTCCCTTTCCCCTTTCAAAATAAGGCTTCTCAGCGTAAGCTTTTGGCAAGAGGCAGACAACAAATACCTGTCCGAGAGAAACAGCAGTAGCACTTAATGCAACTGTTCACTTCCTAGGAAAAGCCATCTCAGGTTTCAGTTGTAACATGAGGAGGCATAAAAGCTACCTGTTATCCAGCCATTAATGAAAGCAAGCAAAGCACATGGACCAGAACAATCAACACCTAACTTTTCCCTGTTAACTTCATCTCCCGCGGGGAGCTAGAAAGAACTGGATGAATGCCATGGATAAACTTTGTTTGCCTGAGTCTCAGCTCCCATTAGAAAGGAATTCTCTAGAGGCCACAATGCAAATAAAGCTGTTAAAGGTGAACTGGGAGTAAGTGACAGCATCATGACCACAGAATGCTGAGGAACTACAGCTGCAGTCCTACAGAACCCAGCTGCCCCACTGGTTTCCAAGCCTTGGACTGTCAGTGCTGACATTTTGCTGCCCAATGGGAGGCACAGAAGGACGTCCACTGAAAAACCTTTTGCTCCAGGAAGTGTCTCTGTGGAATATGCCCTCTGAAGGGTGAAACTGGTTTCAGATTTATCTCCAGCCTACAAGGAAAACTTCACAGGCCAGTGGCCAAGATGCAGACAATCCTGAAACTTCCCATCCCCTGCTGTGGGAAGCAGTGGGACTGTGGAAGGAAGCCCTTCCGGAGGGATGCTGAGCTTGAGAGAGGAAAACTGAAGCCTTCACTACATCCCTCTTCCAACGCTCACAATTCCACTCCTGTATTACGTCAAGACAAGCATTTGTGTCGCCACAGTACCTAACTGCTAAAAAACAAATATGACCTCCTGGTAAAATAACCTGGACAAACAAAAACCTCTCAAAAAATTATTTTTCAGGCATATGAGTGTCCCTGCGAGTTTTCCTTTGTGGCTGCGAAACAGCCACCAGCATGGAAAGTTCAAGGGCAGGAGGGCTGAGTTCAACAGGAGGAAGAGCAGAGCCCTGCACCTGAGAAGGAACAGACCCATTCCACAGTGCAAGTGGAGAGCAGGTTGCCAGGGAAGGATCTGAAGGCCCTGGTGTCCTGACGTCAGGGAGCATCTCCTTCCCCTCCTCTCAGCGCTGGGGAGGCCAAACCAGGAGTGCTGTGTTCAGGCCTGGACTCCCCAGAACATGAAGACACTGGAGGGAGTCAGGCAAAGGCTCACAAAAATGCTGAAGGGACTGGAACATCTCTCCTGTGAGAAACGGCTGGGAGAGCCGGGACTGTTCAGGCTGAAGAGAAGGCTCAGGGCCACCTCATCAATATGTATGAACACCTGAAGTGAGGCTGCAAAGCTCCTCCCAGAAGCACCCAGCGCAGGAGCAGAGACACTGGGCACAAAGTGAAACACAGGAACACTCTGAGCACCAGGAAACACTCTCTGACTATGAAGGCGATCGAGCACCCACACAAGTTGCCTAAAGAGGTCCTGGGGTCTCCATCTTTGGAGATGTTCAGAAGCTGTGTGAACATGGACCTGGGTAACCACCAGGATTAGGCAGAGGTATCAGGCAAGATGATTTGCAGAGATGCCTTCCAGCCTCAACCATTCTGTGATCCTGGGACAGCAAAGTCAAACTGCTTAACCTTCCAGTAACAGTGGCAGCCTACACATTCAACTGTGTTTTCAGGCAATTCTAATGCCCTGAAGAAATGAACAAAGAAAGGGTGAGCAGTAAATACACAAGTGAGATCTGGATTCTGCTGAAGTGAAGGGTGGGATGAGGATTTCACAACACCCATTCCCACACAGATAGGAAGCTGTAACTCCACCTGCTTTGCCTACCATGCTGCTCAGCAACTTCCGTCTCGGTCATTGCCCTCACACAGTGGAGATATCACCTTCCTTTTTTCTCTGCTGGTCTGTCGCTGTGTTGTCTCTCTTCCTTCAGAAGAGACTGCCAGACAGCCACGATACTACTCACGTCCGGTAAAACCTAAAAGCAAAACGGGTAAATTGCAACAGCTCTCCTTTGTAAGACAAAGCTCCTGCGACAAATACATCCCCAAACACCCAACAGGAAGATCTGCTGCTCTTCACAAAGGTAAGAATTGACCTTGTGTGCAATCAGGGAATGACCTGAAATCAAGCAGTTCCACTTCTGTAGAACAAAAGTACTGGAAAGAACATTTTACCGAAAAGGTTTCCCGTGAAAATTTTGTTTGGTTCTTCCTTCTCGTGGTATATTTCCAACTCAAGTGCTCCTTTGTTTAGTAAGTTCTGAGTAACCTCTGCGGGCTACATTGACTTGAACCAGGAAGAGAACTTGCTTCCTGGCCTTGAAAGGCATTTGCAGCTCAAGAGCCATTAATGTTACAGATCATCTCACCACAGAATTTTATTTGCATTCCTGTCAGACAGATGTGTCAGGAAACGCAAGCTCCTACCTCACCATTTCATCCACAGCCTCCCCCAGGATACCATCTCCTGGCTCCTAGGGTTCAACTACTTGAGGAGAAAGTACAGAGGAAAGCAGTTGTCAGCCGGCTGCAAAATGCCTCCTGTCAGCCCCCAGTTGTCTCTTTCTTTCTACCTTGCTGACAGCTTCTCTGTAGAGCCGCACCAACTCCTGCATTGTTGGCAGCGTGTAGATTTGTGACCTTTGCCAGGTTCCTCCAGACAAACAGTGCTCAGTGTTCCTCAGGGCTCTTCTCAGCACCATGGATTCCAGTGACAGGATGCTGTGCTTCACCACTGTGCTGGGCAAATAAATGAAGAAGTCAGTTAGAGACATTTCAGGGATTCCTGTTATGCTTTGCACAGAACCTGTACTTTGAATGTGTTAAAACTGGTCAATGAATTAATTATTTTCTAGGTCTTGGCTAGCAGTAAAGAATCCATAGGTTTTCAGATTCCCAGCCTAAACTACCACCGGACAGCGGAAGAACTGGTGCTTGTGAAAGGCACCTGGAATCAATATCAGCGGTTTTCATTCATTTTCCAGTGCTTTCCCAAGCCAGATTTCTGCTGGGGCGGACAATACAAAACACAGGTAATTAACCAACTAAAGAAATTTCTTCAATGATCACACAGCAAAATCAAACAGTACTAACTGGGAGAGAAAAGTCACTGAAATACCACAGACTGCTCTTACATTTAACCCCTGGGTGAACATTATTTTATTGCACACTGCAGGGACTGTTGTTACCATCACCATCGAAAGCAATCTGGGGAGAGGAAGAAATTCTGAAGTCTTAGAAGACTTGGAGATCTCTGGTTGAGCCTCATAGATCTGAAAGAAAAGAAAGAAAAGAAAGAAAATTTATGCCCCATTGGTACATTCCCAGACATGACAGGTTCCTTCTTCTGGGGAGCATTATACAGAAGGATTTTGACTTGTCTGAAGTAACAGCATCATTAAATATCAATTTTTAGGCAAATATGCTAGAGCATCCTCCAGAGTCCTACTCAACTAAATGCACTCTCTGTATGCAACCAGCATCCCTGCTAAAGGCCATCCCTTTTCAAGAGATTCCAGATCCTACTTGATCATTTTCATCTAAACAAATAGGCAGCGGAACACTCGGAAACGATAGAACGTTCTTTTAGCTGAGCTTTGATGCTGCTGCCTCAAAAAATACATCACTGATGTGATGTTTTCCACTGTTTCTTACACCAAAATTCCTTCTTTCTCAGTTCAGTTGAAGTGTTTATAGAGCCTCCTGCTCTGAGCATGGTTTTTTACCATCATCCATACTCTTACCTTCTTGAGTAACTTCATGTTGTCCATCCAAGCAGACATCGCTCTAGGAGCGAAGGAATAGTGGGTCTCCTACAAGTATCTATTCAGTAAATCTGGGCATACTTTGAAAATATTCACCATGAGGTCAGCAACCATTTCATCTTCTGCAGTCGTTTTTAAACCAAGCAGGAAGTGCAGAAGTACCAGATTTCCTCCCTTGTTGAAGACAAAAACTTTATTTTGAATAAGAAATCCTTATTTTGATACTTTATATGGGATGTGAACTCTGCAGCTTCTCTAACTGTTAATTGAAGGCAAGATCTCTCACCCTCCTGGCATAATTTCTGAGTTTACGCTCAGAGAAGTAAGAAATTAATTTACCTCCACGTTTTCTGCATGACAAACAGTGAATTACTACCACACATTTTAGGGCAAACACGATAACCAGTGAGGTCTCTTCTGCTTCTAGCAAAAATTCCATGCCCACTCCCAGCCGCACAGTGACTTACTTGCCAGAAGTTCCAAGACTCGGATCATAGAAGGTTATGCCACGTTTCAGAGAGTAGCAGAGGTCCATTAGGAAACTATGCACAAGCTCTCATACCATTGCCTTTCCCACTTCCTCAGAACCTTGAGCCACCTTTAAAAACCAAAAAGGAGTAAAAAAGGCATATGAGATTTGACATCACAGGTATCAACTGCACTCTACATTTCATATGGCTCCTCTTAGGGAAATACTAAAAGAAAGTTTGGCTTCTGTTCAGATTAAGAAGAGAAGCTTCAGGACCTGAAGGTCCCTTCCAACCCAAACCATTCTGTGATTCTAAATTCCATTAACCTTCTAAATCTGGAACAACTCAAGATGCCTATGGATGAGGAGACTCCTGACAAGTGTGGCTGGGAAATCCCGAATCACATGACGTACAGGGACTGCCAGGAACTGTAACAACTTAATCTTATTCAGAACTGAAATGCATGCTTATGAATGGGGTCAGAGATTTGCACAGCTCCAAGCAGACCCCTACTAGAAACAGATCTCCTCCAAAGGGTGTTTACGGTGTATCAGGATGGGAGTGGTGGGGTCATAAGCATCTAGTAGAGGAATACACGAGAGCAGACACAAGAGTAAAAAGATCTGTAGCCAAAACCCAGCGAGAAGCAGCAGAAATTTGGGAGATTCTTTTTAAATAGGCTCAGTAGATTCCTCTTTTTGAACTCATCAAGCTCAGAGCCATTGGGAGCTGTTCCAAAAGCTGTGGGCTGCAAGAGGCAGGGTAAAAAACAGGCAGCAGAAGGACTAGGAGTAACAAAGAAATAATGACAGACCCTTAAATCCTCAGGGCTGACATCAGTAATCCCATTTCAACAGTACAGTGAAGCGATGTGAAGCAACACTCCCGCAGTGAAAAAAACGCACCTTCCACCTTTTACTGATACTTTTATTATGAACCACCTAAAAATGAGAAAAAAGCAAACTCTTCTAGTTATTTCAAGTTATGACAAAATCATGGCAAAATAACAACACACTTCATTCTTCTAGCACACACAGAGCTGGCTTTCCTCACCAGGGCAGAAGAAAGGGTCTGCCTGTCCTGTCAACACTTCTCTCACATGCTCCTGCTCCACTTGTGTCTTGGTTTAGGAAGACAGGTATCTGCTAGGTAAAATTACAATCAGAGGCTCTTTGGCAAAGATTTGGGAAATAGGAATAGCAGTTCTTTACTAGTATGTAATACAAAGCAAACAAACACAAAAAAAACTCCCCCCCCACCAAACAACTACAGCATTAATGACAAACGACAACAGTACCAAGAACCTTGAGGGCTTTGTTTCACAAAACCCAGAGCAGTTTGGTTTCGGTGTCCCTGCAGGATCCTCAGAGCACCAAGCTGGAACAGTGGAAAAGTCCCGGGCTGGTAGCTGGGATGGCAGGGTGTCCCGGCAGGCAGGGGCAGGATGTCCCGGCAGCGCAGGGAGTGCAGGGTCACGCTGCAGCAAGACGAGCAGCGCCGAAGCAGCTCGACGGCGAGGCAGAAAAAACGGCGGCTGAGATCCTCGAGGAGCGGCCGACACGCGTCTCCCGAACGCCGGAAGCAGAAAAGCACGCAGCTGCCTCAAGCTGTGTCTTTTACCTGCGTTATCTCCCCCTTCCACCTTTTGTCCATCTCTTTGTTTCAGCCAAGCACTCTCAAGTATCCAACACCCGGTCCCCTTGGCAACCCGTGGGGAAAAAATTCCCCAGAGAAAGAAGGAACAAACCCAACCCCCAACAACTTGGACCCTACACCAACCTCGGCAAGCCCTGCACACGCTGGACAGGACAGATGTCCACGTTGGGCTGAGGAGCACAGATCATGTTTAGAGCATCACAGCCACAGACTACAACCACGGGAACCTGGGAGCAGACATGGTAAAGGCTGCTACAAAGGAAGTTTGAATGAAAGGGAATACACAGCCAAAGAAGTTCCTCAAAAGTTCTTCTACTGTGTTTTACTGCTGGCATTGCTTTAATTCTGATTTTTCTTGCTAGGCTGAAAGAGTCATACAGTGTGCTAGGGTCCACCAATAACCTAATGGCCCATGATTCCCATACAGGAAAAGCTTCATTTGAAAAACAAAGTTTTCGAGGAGGTTTATTTTACATTTAAATGGTAGCTTTTTTTATTCTCCTTCTTTTTCATGTTATTGCAACAGCAAAATGAAAGAACATTTTTGGCTTTAATTGGTCAGTTGTGAAAAGCCCAAGTCTGAGGCAGGCTCTTGTGGCTACACTCTAAATTGGAAACTATTTCTTCTTCATTCCCTCAAATGTTCACCCAACAGCTTCTGCAACATTGCTACAGCAGTTCAGAACAGGTATTTTAAGAAAACATAGATACTGGAGCTAAAAACGTCTTTAAAGAAATAAAATACATCTCAGGTGCAGCTGCTCTACAAGCAACAAGTGCATCCCAGGGAATAGGCAGGGCCACGCTCAGAAGGTGACAGAGCACAGGAAAGGCAGCCACCACTAAACCAACTCTCACACCCTTCAGCAATTCCTGCTTCCCTGTTTTCAACCCTGAGACAGTAATATAGCCAAGCTACCAACCCCCAACACATATTGCCAGTCACAGACACTGCAGCGGCACACTGCCAGCAGCCCTGAGAACTGAACACTGAGAGAAATCACTGCAAAACTGTTTCCTGTTGTGAGGAAAATAGAAAACATGAGGCAACACAGTTTCAAGGGTGTATCATACCTTAGTTCTCAGGGTGGAAAGTAACAGATTGACAGTAGAAACTCTGTCTTCCTTTATTTCAGAGCAAAGAATATCTGGAATGAAATCTAAGAGGACATTTCAAATGTTAAGTCAAAATGTGAAAGCTCTTTTCATACTAAAATGCTTCAGGGAATTCACAGCCATTCCTCTTCCTTCTCACATTATTTACCCTGCTGTTACATTCCAGGATGAACCTAAAGGCAGCAAGCAGAGCTCAGAAGGATGATGTGTCTGACTACGGTGATGAGCAACTGAAGCTGCCAAACCTACTCTCATCTTGACTGGCTAATTTGCCCACTTGCTGATTAACACTGCTACAGCATCTGTCAACTTTAAACACATTTTGGGCCCTGAAATGCCGTACCTAAATTCATATTCTTCCCAATGAAGCACTTGTAATTGTTTCACTGAGTGATTCTCAAATGTTTGGAGATTCCATCTCCAACCACATGTATCATCCTTTGGCTCACCTGTGCACCCCAAAGTTAGACAACTTCAGTTTAGAGAGAACTCAGGGCTCTCACAGGGGAATGAAAGCCAGCTGTACTGACTGGGCCGGGGTGTGCAATCCCCAGCCTGAAAGAACTGAACAACTGCCAGCACCTAAAGAAAATCAGCAGCCCAGGACAACTGCAGCCAGTTCTCAGTCCCCCGCCTCAGGAGAAATAACCTGCTGCCAGCTAATGGCTGAAGGACCTTTTTTTTAAGCAATATTTCTACATCCCTCCTGAATTCTCCCATAACTTTACCAAGGGTCACAATTCACAGGGCAGAAAGGCAACTGAAGCACACACTTTTCAATAGAAAATTAATGCAATATATCCACTGTTACTGTCTGATGAGCAAGACTGGAGGCCATGATTTGTTTTATGTTTATTGACTCTATGACCTCAAAGTTTTACATTAGATTTACTTTTTTTTTAATCTGCGTCACCAAAGACTTTCTATTTTTGCAAAGTTCTAGCAGTTAGCGTATTGCTCTCCAGCAGGAGACTTATTTATTAAACTACCAAAGAAGTTTAAAGCTTTTCAGGTAATAAGAAGAAAATATATATATTTTGCTTCTCATTAGTGCTCTCGACCTGGTTTGCATTTTAATTAGGTCATGTAAATGACCGTGCCTTAGAAAACAAAAACCCAAATGCAATTATGAAGTACCTTTTAATTCCAGCACCTGTGCCAAGACTGCATTGCCGCCAGCAATGAGAAAGGAGAGCGCAAACTGAATACAGGCCATGCGGGCATCTGTTCTCCCCTGGAAACATAAAAATGTAAATATAAAATTAAAAAAAAAAAGTTGTCAGCACACAGGCTGTACCCAACTGCAGAATCAATACTGCAACTGCTGATTACCTGTACCAGTGCCACAAATGGGCAAATGAAACAACTTCTGTAAACATGCTGCATGCAGCCACAGACCCACATTTACATGCAATACATCCACAGTGTATTCAGCTAAAACACTTCTGGCATGAAGCAGATCACTTTTACCTAAAAAGGAAAATGTGCTAGTTCACGTGCTCTTCAATTCCGGAGATATAAGACCAGGCCACAGATCTAAAGAAAAAGGAAACATTAACAGCAGTTTCATGCCAAACCCTGCATCACTGAACTTCCTCCCTTGTGCCCTGCTTGGTCAGGTCACAAAAATGCCCATTAAAAGGGGCAAGTATAAAACTACCAACTCAGGCACACTGGAAGCAGCGACACCCTGACCTGTAACAGCACCACAGGATATGAACAACGGATCACGGAACGGTTCGAGTTGGAAAGGACCCTAAGGATCACCTCATTCACCTCCTGCCATGGGCAGAGATGGCTTCCACTATCCCAGGGTGCTCCAAGCCCTGTCCAACCTGACCTTGGACACTTCCAGGGACAGGGCAGTGACAGCTTCTCTGGGCAACCTGTGCTGGACAGCGTCTCACCACCCTCATGGCCAAGAATCTCCCCCCAATATCCTATGTAAATACACCCTCTTTTAAAAAAACCCTCATCCCTCACCCAATCACGACACTCCCTGACAGAGTCCCCCCATGATTTACAATTTTTTATAAACCTGCTGTGCAAAATAATCTGCATGTAAAGATGATTCTGAGTAGGCAAAAGATAAGGCAGCAGGGACTCATGAAAAGGCTGAAAGAAGAAATAAAGAGAAACAAACAAAATTTTGCTGGAAGCTTTGGGCCTGGTATTTTTGTGTTAAAAACTCACCTCTGATAACCAGCTGTGACACGATTTCATTGAAAGCTGTACAAGAGTAAGACCTTTGGGATGCTTTTTTCCTTGTACCTTACTGGAGTACTTGAGCAGCTTGCGGTCAAAAGACTGCACCCAAGCATTTAAAATTAAGGGTGGAGGTACTCCTGCAGACAACTCCTGCAGTGAGGTCAAAACTTGTGGAATCTGACAGTTCCAGAACTATAAAAGGTGGTTCCAGGGAAAAAGGGATGTTTGGTTTTTTGCCTTCCCTTTGACTGCTTAATAAAGAAAACGTCTGAATTTTCACCTCAGATGGCACAAACCTAACACAAACTTACACATTCACTCTGCAAGTAATCTTTAAAATCTAGAAACAATATGTCAAGATTGCAACCAATACTGGATTTATTTTATACTTGCATTTGGAATGACACTTAGATATTCTTGTTCTGGTTTGGATCAATCCTGACTATTTTGAGCAAACAGGGAGGAAACAAGAGATAGTTTCTTCAGGAAAAAAAGGAGTGACTTCTTCCCCTCATTCACATATTCCTCTTAAGGATTTCCAGTTAGAGATAATTTGGATTATTCTGTTTATGCTTTCAAACACAATTACCCTGTATTAGTACTGAGCAATATCCCCTCTCCAGTTTCCATTTATTTCAGTGGGACCAAACTGCAAAATGACTGACTAGTTTTCAGGAGTGTACTATCACTTTCACTCTGTTTAAAACACCAGAAGGACAGTTCACAGAAACTGCACATTTATGTTTCTCCACAGCTCGTTGGCAACACGTACGGCATTTTCATGTGCCCAGTTAGGCACAGTCAAGGACTTCAGCCTGACACAGGACAGGAAGGGAGAGTTAAGTTCTTGCAGATGAAAATACAACAAACATTGGCAACAGCTTTGTTCCCAACAGTTAGCTAAAAATGCTGGTGGAGCCATGGCATAGCATTTCATTGCATGCAGGACCTTAATTTACCTTCTTGCATCTTCTTTCCAACAATCCAGGCAGGTATTTGTCATTGAAATCGAAATGACTATATACATCCCTTGCTGAACCCGGGCCCTGAGCCACCATTGCTGACAGCAGTGTAAGGCACCCCTGGCTCACCCTAAAAAGACAAAGCAGAGGGAAAACCTGCAGGTTATTTCCAGGATCATGGTTATACTAATCACCAAACCAACAGATTAAAACTTAGAGAGAAAATAGAAGGGAAGTTAAATAATCAAAGTAATTATTTTAGGCACTAATAACAGCAGCTGGGAAAGAGGGGTGAGGGAAGAAGGGAGAAGGAAATGCCTTTTTATATTCTTCCCCAAAATTAAGCCATAAGGTGAGGCTGGATAATCCCTTTATGAAATAGTTTTAAAGGGTGAAAGTGTCAAAATTAACAACTCTAAGATGACCCGTACATGGCAGTGGGGCTGGACTACGCAAGCCTTAATTATGATTCTATGAACTCCTAAATTCATAGAGGTCTGTCATTTATTTCAACAGGAATATGTAAGAGGACAGCAGACCTCCATCATCTGAACAGCCACTACCATGAACAGATTTGTAACCTGTCCATCGTGCATCTGTCATGGACAATCTGTAAAAAGCCGTGTGCTTCAAGCAGAGATTCTATCTAGACATGCAATAAAGAAAATCCCTCTGCACAGCAGAGGTTGCACAGAAAATGCAGAGCATCTCCCATCAGAAATCTGCAGCCCCCTCTGTGCAGGTTCTAGAAGGATTCCTCCAGAACCTGCAATCTTTAAACATTTTATCAGAAGCGCACATCTTGCACAGCCTCAAAATTTGTTTCCCATATACAGATTTGAGATTCTTTGTCAGGTTAAAAAGCCTGCTGCAATAAGATCAACTGCACAGCTCAGGAAGCACAGCTGTGCCTATGAACTAGGCAAGCAGAGAAAAGGTTTTCCAGTTCTGCTCAAAGACTGAAAGATGAGACATTTGCCTCAGACAAGTCAATTTCAGTCTGTTTTTTTTCTCTACTTCCCTCTTCCTCCCAGGTTTGTACCGAAATGTCTCTGGAATTTGCAACTTTTTTCCCCATCCACAGGAGCACGAGAAATTGTTTGGTCTGGACTAAATAACAACAGTTATTGAACAACCTAAAATGACCTCAGTTTTAAGAGACTGAAAAAATTACAGAAGCAAAGCCAGTCTGAAAGAGAAAAATCCATTATAAACATGGCAACCTGACTCCAAAAAATACAGGGAAACACAGAACTCAAGAGCAGCTCTTTTTGCTATCACAGGAAGACTGCCCAGCCCTGTTCCACGCAGTACATTCCACCCCACAAATCAAGCAGCAATAAAGTAAGAGGACTCAAGGTACCACCTGTGTTAGCTGTCACCAGGGCAGGCCCAACCGATGAAAACTACACCTTCAGGAAATTATCCTACAGCACTGGATTGTATGATGCATCAGAGCTTTCACTTTGCAAAGACTTCCACAGGCAATTATTTTATGACAAGTGGAAAAGGATTATTAAATAAAGGTGGATTATTAGCAATAACTCAAAATGAATTTTGCAACGTCCAGTACAGTCCCTCCAGATCAACTGACAGAGATTCTCCAGCAGAGCACCAAGAAGACTTACTTGTGATTTTCAGAATACAAAGCAGCATAGACCAGTCTCATATAGGAATGAATCAACTTTCTGACGATGTTCATTCCCACAAATGTGAGCGGTCGCTGGCTGTCCTCAGTAAAATGGCTTCTAGGGCTTGAAAGACTAACAGCATCTGCAGGATAAAAAAGTATGTTAGCATCTGACAATTATCAGGTAAGACTTGAAATTATTAGCTGAGCAAATAGTAATAACCACCATCAATAAAGGGTAACCCCACCCCAAGAGGAAAGCTTCCACACATGAAAGCGACATTAACTTCTAGATTCTCTCCCAAATTAATGCTTCCTCTCTGAAAAGATCACTTTGGAGAGCATGCAGTTTCAAGGAATCAGTGCTTCAAGAGACAGCTGCTCCTAAGTGGACGACAAAAACCAAAATGCGCTGGAGAAAAACACTGGGGCTGTTCCGGTCTTGCAATTATTTCCCTGCAGAGGAATCCGGAAACCACACAGCACTGGGCTGCGCCCATTACAAACACCAGCCCCTGTGAGCAATGGGATACTGAGGGAAGGCTGTCACTGAACACGACACAGATAAAAATGATACTGGAAGACAAAGAATAGCAAGCGATGGTTAAAAAGCCACACAATACAGTACTATGTTGTAAGCAGTCAGCAATGCTGCACCAGCATTCACAGTGAAAAATTACTGAACTCTTTGTTCATTCGTCATATTCTGATGAGGATAAATTGTGTCCAGCTAAAATAAGAAAAATGAGGTCAACTTTACCAGCGGCTTCCTAGAAATACTGATATATCAGGGAGATACCTAAGAACATTTACTTTCACCAGACTATTGTTTTGCTTACTTAACTGCTTTTATTGATCCCCTTATTTCCTAAAAGATCTTTTGATAACATTTAAAGAACTTTAACAGCTTGATTTGGACGGGACTATTGGCTGTGTGTGTCATTAAATCCAGGAACACCTATGAACTGAAAAGAGCATCTCCCACTCGGTAGGTGCTTCTGCCACTGCTACTTCCAGAAAAAAAGAAAAAAACCAAACCAAAGCCATATTCAATTATCAGAGTTATCTACACCACAAAGCATTTAGTCACAGAACCACAGAATATCTTGAGCTGGACCCACAAGGATCATCCAGTCCAACTCCTGGTCCTGCACAAACACCCCAACAGTCCCACGCCTGACAGCGCTGTCCAAACCTTCCTGCAGCTCTGGCAGCCTTGGCCACTGCGACCATTTTCTGGCAACCTTTTGTCGCTTCTTCTCCAGGGTGGGATTGTTGGGACTGCTGCCGCCAGTCCCTGAATTACAAGCCCCCTGTCCAACTTACTTCACTTTCAGGCCTCCTTTCTCCATCGAGAAGCTTGAATATCTCAGCACACTCCATGGAAATTTTCACGTATCCCTCCACGACATCGTACACTTGGGCCGATGGCAGCGTCCTGGCGACGGGCACGAACGTCTCCAGCCCTGCAAAGGCGCAGCGTCAACCCGGGGCACCGGCGCCCCGTGCAGGGCCCGCTCCGGCCCGGCCGCGACCCTGAGGGGCCGAGCGGTGCCATGTGCGCCAGCCCCGCCAGCAGCAGCGCCGGTGCCACCCACCCCCTGCGACGTGCCCCGGGACAGCCGCCTCAGCCCGATGCGCCCGGGACGGCGCGGCCGCCTCTGCCCGGGACGGCGCGGCCGCCTCAGCCCGGGACGGCGCGGCCGCCTTTGTCCAGCGCGGCCGCCTCAGCCCGGGACGGCGCGGCCGCCTCAGCCCGGGACGGGACGGCCGCCTTTGTCCAGCGCGGCCGCCTCAGCCCGGGACGGCGCGGCCGCCTCAGCCCGGGACGGCGCGGCCGCCTTTGTCCAGCGCGGCCGCCTCAGGGCGCGCCTCTCCCGCCACGCAGAGCCCCTCACCTTTGGCGGCGGCCGCGGGGTCCCGCAGCAGCGCCGTGAGGCGGGCGCCATCGAACTCCTCGTCCCGCGGGCCGCAGGCTCCCCGCTCCGCTTCCCGGCCATGCCCGGTTCGGAGCCGGCACGGCGGCACCCCGGAATCGCCGCTGCTCCCGCAGGCAGGGGCGGGCGGAGCGGGAGCGGCAGCGGCCCGGGGATATCGCGGCCCGGGCAGGGTGCTGCTCCTGCGAGTTGTCGGGCCTGCCCAGCGACCGGTGCTCAGGTGAGCAACAAGAGTTAAAAATAATTACCATGGAACGGCACAGAATCCCCCTCTGGTTCACAAATTCAGAGTGTGCAGAGCCCGTTTTGATACAGTTTTTGGGCTTGGGCAACCGATGACGTCATCGGTTCTTTGTGTGTATGATTCTTGATTCATATTCATCTAGGGTCTTTTACGGTTGCAAGTCAGGTGAATAGTTTTTTCCGGGGAGACAGAAGCTTTTGTCCGGGTTTGCCGGAACCAGGTATTGAGATGTATGTCCTTGTGAGAGTCGGGATGATGGCTGTGGGGCGCTGAGCACTCGGCTGACGGTGGCTGATGGCGGTGCTCAGCTCCATCAGCCAGGGGTCACACCCTCCTTTCTCTCCGCGATGGATGATGATCTTCCCTCTCGGCAGAGGAATGTCTTCCGGGAAGCCCGCATTCCTTTACGCTTAAGAAAGTGATGTTATCCAGTAAAACACAAACTAACTCTAAAATATCTACTACACAGGCTTATAAAGTATATTATAAAAAACCCACGAATTAATCTCAAAACATTCACCTCAATCTCGTTCCACCATCCCTTCCCACCCCCTGCCGTGGGCAGGACACCCAGGCGGCTTTACCTCTAGTTCAGTCAGGCCACAGGGATCCGGGGCAGCCACAGCTTCTCTGGGCCCTGTGCCAGGGCCTCAGCACCCTCACAGACGAGAATTCCTTCCCAATATCCCATCTGCAGCAGTCTCTCTCTTTTGTTTCAGCCTTACAGTTTTCTTGAAACTTAAATTTATGCAGGTATCCAAATACATTGGCAATTCCAGAAATTGGTAAGCACATAATATGGAAAGTAAATAACATTCTCAAGAGGGAGTTGCTCTGCTTTTGAGGGGGTGAAAAGAAAGGCTAGTGCTAGCAGAACTAGGGGGAAAAAAATTGATTTAACTCTGTTTTAAAAGGCTTAAAGTACCCATACTGAAATCTTCAAGGTAAAAGTCCTAGTTACCAGGCTTACAAGCCTGATAGTTATCATCACACCATATTTCATGGTTCTAGTATTTTAAAAGTACTGCAGAATGCTACTGAAAATTATTTTTATTTCAACTTGAAGTTCAATTATTCTCTCCCCTCACTGCCTGTGGAGCTGTTAGAGGCTTCCAGGAGGCTGGGGAAGCAGACTACGGGTTTCATTTCCAGCCAGGTCACTTCCATGTTCTGCTGGAGTGGACTTTGAAGCCTGTGTCCTTTTCTTTCTCTATTATATCTGACAACTTTCCTCCCCCAAGTCTGCTTTTTGGCAAGACGCATTTATGGAGGGTCAGTCGAAGACCTCAGGCTCAGAAAAAAATCATCTGTTCTGCTGTGCTTACGTGTGCAACAGATGGGAGCAGCAATGAGTCAAGTAGTAACTTCTGAGCTGCCCGGTTTTTCAGTAAATCAAAATATTCTGTGATTCTTGCCAGATGAACTTATCATCATATCCAAGTTACACACACCCCTCTGGCATTTTCAAGGCTAAAAAACAATTCCTGGTCCCTTGCATGAACCTCAGCTCCCCCCCTTGTTCAAGGAACAGTTCTAGATACAAGACTAACTGAGCCAAGCGACCCTTTCCTGCCTCAGTTACGACCTCGGAGGCCTTTACTGTCCTGAACAGAATGTAAACAGCCAAGCCCCAGCCCCGCAGTCCTGCCCAACTTGCCTTTGCTCCCAAACCTGAACCTTTTTCTTTGCTGTGGGATTCCTTACTCGTGCAATCCTGAAGACAAGTATCTGATTGGGCAGATGAGACCATTTCTAACACAAAAGCTTCACCGAGGTTTCTCTTCTGATTTCAGCCTTAAACACTCCTGTCCTTCTCAGGCAGCCCCTATCTCCAGCCGTTAGCCATGGATCCTTGCTGTTCTCTAGCTGACATTGCCACCCCTCAAGTCTCTTGATACGCATTTACATCACTCCGTGACGGTGTCCTCCTGACCCTTCCCAAACTCAGCCTGATCTCCAGGCCTACAGCCTCTCCCTGCAGATGAGGGACTGTGAGAAGGGCTGCAGACAGACCTTTGCATGACCCCAGCTATACAGCCCATGCTACTCCCAGCCCAAACCTGTCCTGCTGTTGGGATACCCCACTTACAGTTACAGTAACCCCTGTGGTGGTTTCACTTCACTTCACTTCATCTGTGAGTTGCAATCTCCCACCCTTCACTCCTTTGGTAAGAAATGCATTAGTGTCTTAAAATAAATGTTTCATTTTATGTATAAATCAAGTATAGAAAGCATTCAGAGGGAATACATTTAATCCAAAATCACACCTTAAAACTGTAGCTCTCAATGTTCGCTCTCAGTTTACACAACTATTACACAGAAAAGTTTCCTTCAGTTTTTCCCCAAATTTCAAGTGTGATACAGAGCGCTTTGTCAAATCTTCCTGCTTTCCAGCCTTTGGCACCCTGAGGCATGGGATGACAGAAGGAGAGAGGGTGACGCTGCCCAGAGATGGGCTGACAGGACCACCTCCTCGGCACGGCCTCCCAAGAAGGGAATGCTCCCAACACTATCACTTCTTTGTCATCACATGTCCAAATGCCCTGTGCCCTGCACCTCCATGATCCTTGCTGGGATCAGCCCAGTGCCAACTCACACACTTGGACACATTCATTGCAGAGCTTGAATTCCAGGAGTTTGGCATCGAGGAGTCCAGGGTATGTGCAAGGTCCGTGTATGGACCCAGGAGACGAGTGGGCTGGCATGGCTGAGGTAAAACCACAACTTTTTTTATTCTAGATGCTGTAAAACAAAATCATCTCTCCTCCTCTTCTTCCTCCTCCTCCAATCCCGTAGTTATTTCAGCTGGAGTGCAAGGAGTGCATTTTAAGCCTGACTAATGGCAATTTATCTTCCTCCCACGAGGAATATTAGAGCCTGTCGATATGGAAGGATCTGCCGACCAGGCATTATGAGCATCAGGGGTTTGAGTCAGAGCATGGTGAGACTCTGGAACTAGGCTGCATGCCCAGCTGCCGAAGATGGGTGGAAAGACCAGAAAAAAAGGGAAGAGGACAGAAAAGTGTCAATGAGCAGGCTGTGCAGAGCCAGAGGAGGCATTTGCTGAGAGCACCTCTGAGTATCTACTGCGATTCTCGGGTATTTCTGTGTACTGAAATCCTTCCCACCTTATACACATGGAATAATCTTCAAGCATCATCCAGTCTGAGTTTGACATAGTCACTGAGTCACAGAATTTACCAGGGAGCCCTTACAGTCTTGATGGGAAAAGCAGGCACTTACAAGCACTGCAATATCATTTTAAATTTTTGTTATATGCTTCTAATTTCACTGTGCTCAGGTCGAATTAGCCTGAGGTCTGGTTCTCAAAACTATTAACTCTCTCTGATTAGATATTGATATGGGCTATTCTTTTCTGAAACACCACCAGTTTTGCATGCCTTTGCATACCTAACTTGAGAGATCTGGAAGCCCGATTTTTTCAAGGCTCTTGGAAAAGCCACAGTTTTTTCAGTGTTTTGACATTGATTCTGTGGCTTTAAAAAGCTTCTGTCTAGAATTTCAAGTAGGTAGTCATTGGTCATTTTGGAAAATCTTGTCTTAAATACTTAGGGAAGGGGAACAGTGTCATGATAACGACCCATCAGAGGCAGGCTCATAAAACCGTAGTAAAGCACTTTGACAAAGAGGTTGATTTCCCTGACCGTGCTCCACCCAGTAACTGTGGCCTAATGTCCTTCCTAACTGAGGGGCAGGACACACAGTCTTTCCCAGTGTGTCTTTGAAACATCATGTCGGGAAGTGACCAGGGACATTCTCTTGTTTGCAGCGTAAGCTCTCTGAGATGGGACATGCCTCTTACTTCATGTCTGTACAAGTGCCAGGTGCACTGCTAGAAAAAATAATCTGCGTACCGGAGAAGTGCCAGCAAGACTGGCAGCATTCAGGGGGGTGAGGCGCGGGGACGTTCTGCTGCCTCTCCTGAGGAAATGGAGTGAGGTTTCATTCCAAATGAAACGTGAGGAGATTGGCTTTGCGAACTTCATGGGTCACATCTTCTGTCTCGTGAAGTGGTGGGGGTCTCTATGGTGTTATGGCTAGTTTGGCCAAGGAGCAGCTCATGATCACCAAACTCAGAACTTGCTTAGCTCAGCTCACTCTCTCTGAAGCAAGTCAAAAAATAGCAGAAAACAGCAAATCATTCCCCTCCTTCTAAACCTGCTGGGTGGAGTACTTCACTCAGAATTCATTCCAATTTCTATTTACACACACAAGAATGTTTCCTTACTCTGGCTCACAGAATTGGTCCTCTCCAGTTCAAATTACAGCACACTTGAAGCTCTTGTTAGATCGTATCATCCATAGCACCTTGTGAGAACTTAACAGCATCCTAAACATATTCAGAATTGGAAAAAACTGTGGAACAGGCTTCTCTACAACGATTTTCAGCTTGTATCCATAGGAATAGAGGTTGGATTGGGGAAAATGCGCTCTGTTATTTCAAATAATGAAAATGCAGTGATTACTGTAAAGTATGTGCTTTGTTTTAAGTGGTCTGACACTCATTTCCATAGAAACAGAGAGAGGATAACAGCCCCCTTGTTTGAACTGTCCTGTGGATTCTGTCTGTGTCAGAATGCAGGAATATAAAGCTTTTAAAAATGTGGGAAAGGCCTGGGGTTTTGCTCTTAATTTTTTGTTTTGTTTTGTTTTGTTTTGTTTTAATCCTCAAAAGCCAAAAAGAACATTAGGGAACTTCTTGGAAATTTTATTCTGGGAGAATAGAATGAAAATGACAAATATCAGCTCTTAAAAAATTGCAGGGGAGAAAGCAGGAAGAAAAAGCAGTAGGATGGGGAGAAGTGTACACACACACAGAAGAGTGAGAGAGTGTGTGTGTGTGTGTGAAAAAGTATTTCTGAGATATTTTTCTGACAACTCTTGTTATTCTACATTAGATCTAGTGATTTTTTTTTCACTAAGAGAAGATTTTAGGCCATCTAACTGAAGTATTTTATTTCAAATTACTATTTTCACATTCACTTTCTTTATTTCACATTGTTTCCTTCTTAACTGACACACTAATTTTATCGGAATTTCCATACACTAAGCAATGATATGAGTTTTGAATTGGCAGTTTGGCTGAAATTCAGGGGAAAATGAATAACAAGGAGAAAAAGAAGTTAAGTGCTCAAATTTTGGCTTTGCTTTTTTAAAGCTTCCATGTAACAATACAATTCCTGCATTTCTGGCACAGTAAAATAATTCCTCCCCAAGTTCAAAAGAGAGAAAGTCTCTGAAGCAGATGTGATATTTCTCTTGGATTCTAACTTCTGGACTTTGAAGTGATTTTTTTCTTTGGGGAAAAAATGAATCCAATTCCTGTTGCTCGTGAGGGAAGGACAAGGCTGAGATACTGTAATTCTACATGCTGAACATGTCTGGATTAGTTATATTGTCTTCCAGCAACTGAATGTTGCCAGCTTGTAGAAGCAACTTTCAAGGCTGTAGCAAAGAGGTGCATTCTGCACATCATGATAAACACTCCCTTCCTGCCTTTGTGTTTTACACTACTGTCTCCAAGTTTTCTATTCACACACTACCCATCACAGGGGATAGCAGAGATTCGCAAAAATACTTTCTATATTTTAGGGTAGTTGGTTTTTAGGTTAATGTTGAATAGCAAAGTAGCCCCCATTCAGCGGGAAAAGAAAAAAAAAAAGTGTATATATATATATCTCAGTGCCATTCCACTGAAAGCATGTCTTCAGTTCCTGTCAGCCACAGTGTCCGTGAGTTTTCCTTCTCCACAGGAAGGCTTCCCTGGAAGATGTGTACAAGCCGGAGCACCCAGCTGCCTCTTGCGCTGTCGTTCAGCCCTCCCCACTTCACCTCTCTGGAGGTTACCTACATTTCAAACCTCTCCCAGTTCAGTCATTCCACTTGGAAACTGCCTTGGCCTTTGGGTTATACTTGCACAGTGCCAAAAGCATACCAGGCTCATTCCTGCACTTTGGGCTGGTCTTTTGCCTACAGCATCACCAGGCTAGAAAAAGTTACGTTATCTCACTGGGAAGATTCACAAATACTCATCAGGCAACAGCCCTGGCAGACCTTCTGATTCAAAGCCTTTCAAGCACAAGTATGGGATACTTCCCAGTTATTTTTGATGCTGTCTACATTCTTCTGCATTGGTTGTGCTTCAATGACCTCCTACAAAATTTGTTTGAATTTTAAAACCCCGCTGTGTTAAGAGATTCTTCCCCTACAAAACTGGGGGACAGACAGTACAAAAGGTTTGACTGTAGCCATTTGCATTAAGTGTCCTTTGCAGGCTTTGACTATTTCCACCCACCCCTGAAAGAGCCTGGGAGACGGGCATTAACGGCCAATCATTAGGCAATGGCTTTTTGAGATAACAATCAGGCTTGCCTAGTATCAATGAGACCTGTTAAAATTCAGTCTTTGCCTTGCAGAGTCACTTTGTGTTGACATGTGGGATGCTGAGATGCGATACAGTGCATCCTCTTCCCCTAGGCAAGTTTAATCTCATCTTCTCATAATCTCAAAATTCTGCTTGTCCCTGCCATGGCATCCCGGTTATCAAACCAGCTGTGCTAATTAAATGTGTCTTCCTCTCTGTCTTGTGTATTGCCACATCCCAGCATTCATTTCTGCCTTTGGCAGGACTGACCTGAGACAGCAAGTGCAGGAAGTGTCCAACTGAATGATCACCCTGAAGGCAAGGTCCAGGGGAAAAAGAAGGAGAGTAGGGGGAGACTACCACAAGTCTCCTTCCAGCTCCCCAGGTGGAAGGCAGAGGGTAACTGACTGAGTTCAAAGGCAGACACTGTCCTTATCTGAGGCAAGGGTTTCACCTGCAGACCCATTGTTTTCTCTGCCCATCTGTGTTTGCAGTTGCAGATGTTTCAGAGTGATTTTATACTGTTATTTGGGAATCTTTGATCCCATTTGAGTTCAGTAACACTTGATGGAATGTCCCTGACAGACAGGTTCATGTGAAACCTGTTTTGCTCTTATCTGCCCAAGACTAAGGAGGAATAGTCTGATATATGTGATACCCAGTTGTTTTTCTGGGTGTGAAGAGGGACAAGGTGAGGAACAAAAGTGGATTCAGATTCAAACGTGAAGACCAAGTTGGTCAAAGTTCAGTGTAACCTCTGAAAAGAGGTGCCAGACTTTGGAAATTCAAATCTGGATGCATTCCAACTTCAGTTGGAACAGGAGGAGAGGAATAGTTTTAACACAATTAGTTTGGTTCCATCGTCTTTCACCTACTCACTCATGGGGGTTTGTTTTTGGTAGTTTTTTTTTTTTTTTTTCAGGAGAAAGATCAGTGTGAACATGCATAGCATAATGTAAACAGTTGGATATTCATGTTTACCCACTGTATACCACAGCACAGCCCCAGGAAGAAAAGATGCTTTCATTCCCCATTTTCAGAGTTGGTTCTAAGCTCTCTTTCCTGAGGACAGCTCTTACAGGAACTGGGAAATGAGCGTCCTGATTTACCCCCTTGAGTCCCTCATACCTTAAAAGAAGCACCAAATTACATTTGAAGGTAGTTTCGCAGGTAGTAATGACAATTTGTTTGAACTTCTCACCGGTTCACTTTTCTGTATCACAAAAGATTACAGGGAACAACTTGAACTCTCTCAAAGTAACTTCAAGATGTTTCCCCACTTTGCAGTGAAGGTTTTAAGCCAAGCCTACACACTTCAAACTCAAGACCCGCTGGAGTCGGAACGCTGCGGGGATGAGGTAAGGTGGTGTCACCGGTGTGAGGAAAGAGAGAAGGTCCTTTTGCAGCCTGGAAGAGTCAGTGCTGTTTGCCCACTGAAATCCCTCACCCAGAGATCCTGCCAGGCGTAGGTCCCAGCTGGGTCCCCTCAGAGACCCGTGAGCCGAGGTGTAAGGGCTGCAGCGGCAGACTTGGCAGGGTCTGGCATGAGGGCCGAGGGCATCTGGAGCAGGCAAGGCAGGGAAGTTGGGCTGCGGGGGACGGGGAGTGATGGGGAGCACCTCGCACCTGTCTCGGGAAAAACACAAGCGGGGAAACGCGGTCACGAGTCGCAGTGTGTGTAAGTCTGTGAAAGTCCTCCAACTATTGCCAAGCAAGAATGATGGGGGAGACGGTGAGATCGAGCCTCTAGAGCAGAGGGAGGCGCAAACTTCTCGGAGAGGGGTGGGGAGAGCCGGAGAGGGCAGGCGAGGTGCAGCCAGGTCTGAGTCAGCCCGGCCGCACGATGTGAGCGGAGGGCAGTGCCCGGCACGGCACCGCCAGAAACCCGTGTCCCTTCACGTCTCTTCCCCACCGCCCCCGCGTCGCGGGCGCCCACGCCCGCTGGACCTGCTCCTGCCACGGCCGCTGGCAGGGCTGCTCCGCCCTCGCCCTCCTTCTGCCCCTTCTCCTCCTCCGCCCGCACGGGGCAAGGGCAACCCCGAGGGTGCCCGGAGGCCCAGGGGAGATGCATCGCCAGCCGGGATCGGCAGCACCGTGTGAAGCGGCGGGGCTGCCCCCCGCCCCGAGCCGCCCTCTCCCGCACCATGAGGGACGGGGATGCGGGGCAACACCCACGCCGCGCACAGGCAGAGCCCGGGCGGCTCCTCCGCCTCCTGTCCTGCGCGGTCCTTGTGTGCGGGGTGGAGGTCGCGGCTCTTGCCTTCTCAGGTATGGGGCGGGCACCGAGTGACGGGCTCCCGGGTGCGGGGGGCTGCAGGGCTCTGAAGGGATGGGCAGAGGTGGACACGGCACGGGCAGGGTCTGGCGGGGGCTGTCAGCCCCCCGCAATGCCCCGGGGGGACCCGCCACATCCAGGGCAGGGGCCGCGGGCTCCCAGCCGGAGCGCTCCGTGTTCCGTCCCCCCTCTGCGGGGCCGTGTCCCGGGCCTGCACCCCGGGGAGCGCGGCTCCAATGCGCCGCAAAGGCAGGAAGGAGGAGAGGGTTAAGGGCTTCCAGAGGGGCCGGGTGGGAAGGGACACGAGGAGCTGAGCGGTCGCTGTGCGGTGGGAACGCTGGGCGTGGATCGGCCAGGCCCTGACCAAAAGTGCGTGGAAGTCCCTTGAAAGGTTCCCACTTTCTCCTGGAGACTTGGAGTCGGGCCCTGGAGAGCGGACAAGTGCTGCACTTCTCTCTGCTGGGAGGGAAGCCTCGTAGCACCAGGATGAGGGGAGTCCCTGCCCAGGAAGCTGAGGCACCAGCTCTCGCCCAGAAATCACAGACGTGATCCCTAGGAAGGTGCTGCATCACTGCAAAGTGAAGTGACTGCAGGAACTGGGAAAGTATCCTTGTTTCCATCAGGATGAGGAAGAAATCTCTATTCTTTGTGAAAACTGCACTCTTGTACCTTTTCCAGTGCTCCAGGACATCCCACTGCTGTTAGAAAGTTATTTAGAAGAGCTGTTTCTATGTGTCACAGGGAGCACAGCATATTCCTGGCAGCTGGAAGCTTATGGAACTGCCTCTAGGGCAGAAAGCAAACCTTACCCGTATTGAACAGAGCAGAACTTCCCAAAAGTCAGTCGAGTGCACTGGAAGAAAGTTAATATATAATTAATAGCCAAAATGTGTTGTTATGCACTTTAAAATTGTTTGTGTTGATACAGTTCAAAATGCTGGTCATGGTTCTGTAGAAAATATTTCCTCAGTAAGAGAAAAATACAGTTTGTAATTTCTTAAATTGTGTCCGGCTCCAGAAGCATGAAAATTTCTAAGCAAGCAGCCAAAAAATATAAAGACCAAAATTATGTGCTTGGATAAGCTACATTTCTCATCTTAAATTCCTTTCACATGTAAAAGGCTTTTAAATGCTTGCTGTACCATTCTTTGGGTTTTTTTACTTAACTGCTGGTTTGGGATGTTAGTTTTGGAATCACACGGTGGTTCTCCACAATAACATAAAACAAATGTTCAAATTGTCCCTTTCAACTAGCCACTGAGTTAAAAATTATCCCTTTATGTAGGAAAGTTCCTCTCATAAAAGCCCACAGCCTGGAGCTGCCACGCGTGTCCGTGACGGGCAGGGGGACAACTGCAGTACTGCTCTCTGCCCACGGGGTGGCAGCACTGCCGCACGGCGGCGCGGAGCGGAGGCAAAAAAGAACGTGGCCAGAAATGCCCTTCCAAACAGCCTCTGGAATAAATGGCCCAAAAGACCCCCGAGCACAACTGCAACAACCCCGCCATCAAACAAACTGAAACCAAAATAGCCTTAAGTTTAGCCTATATTTCAAAAATCCCCCCCCAAAATCTTCCAAAAATCTTGAAAACATACCCCTAAAATCGCCCCAAAATCCCCCCAAATCTTCCCCAAAAATCATGCAGAAATTCCCAAAAAATCCGCCAAAAAGTCCCCCAAAATCCCCCGAAAATCCCTCAAAATCCCCCCAAAAATCTCCCCAAATACCCTCCAAAAATCCTCCAATAATCCCCTTAAAGTCCCCCAACCTCCCCCAACAATCCCCAAAAAATCCCTCCAAAAATCCCCCTAAAATTCTCCAAAAATTCACGAAAAATCCATACAAAAATCTCCCAGAAATCCACAAAAAATCCCCAAAAATCCCCCCAAAATCATCCCAAATCCCCCTTAAATCGCCCCAAAAATCTCCTAAATATCATCCAAAAATTGCCCCAGAAATCCCCCCCAAAAATCCCCCCAAAATCACGCCAAAAATGCCTCAAATCCACCCAAAAATCCTGCTAAAATCCCCCGAAAAATCTTTCCAAAAATCCTTCCAAACATTCCCCAAATCCCCCCAAAATTCTCAAAAAATCCCTCCAAAATGCCCCAAAATCCTCCCAAAAATCCCCCCCAAAATCCACAAAAAATCCCAAAAAATGTTTCCAAAATTCCCAAAATTTCCCCCCAAAATCCCACCAAAATCCCCCCAAAAATCCTCCTAAAAATTCCATCAAAATCGTCCCAAAATTCCCCCCAGAAATTCCGCCAAAATCGCCCCAGAAATCCCCCCCCAGATCCCCCTGAAATCCCACAAAAATTCTCCCAAAATCCCACCAAAAATCCCCCAATATATCCTTACAAAATCCTCCCAAAATGCAAAAAAAAAATCCCCAAAAATCCCCCCCAAAATCCCGAAAAATCTTCCGAAAAATCTCCAAAAAAAATCCCCCAAAATCCCCTTAAAATCCCCAAAAATCCCCCGAAATCCCCCCAAAATCCCCACAAAATTCCCACAAAATGCCCCCCAAAATCCTTCCAAATTCCTCCCCAAATCCACAAAAAATCCACGAAAAATACCTCCACAATCCCCTAAAAATGCCCTCATAATCCCCCAAAAATCCCCCCCAAAATCTCCAAAAAAATCCCCCCAAATATAGTCCCAAAAATTTCCCAAAACTTCCCCCAAATTTCCCAAAAATCCCCCCCAAAAACTCTGAAAAATCCCTCAAAAATCCCAAAAAAATCCTCCCAAAATCCACAAAAAGTCCTCCCAAAAATCCCTCCACACTCCCCCCAAAAATTCCCCCCAAAATCCCCTCAAAAATCCTCTGAAAAATTCCCTCCACATCCTACCAAAATCCATAAAAAATCTCTCAAAATTTCCCCAAAATCCCCCCAAAATCCCACCAAAAATCCTACTAAATATTCCCCCAAAATCCCATTAAATTCCCCCAAAAATCCCCCGAAAAATCCCCCAAGTCCCCGAAAACACCCCAAAATCCCCCCAAAAATCCCATCAAAATGCCACAAAAAAATCCAGCCAAAAATCTTCCCAAATCTCCACAAAAATCCAATAAAAATCCTCCCAAAATCCAAAAAAATCCCTCCCGAATCCTCCCAAAAATTCCCTACAAATGCCCCCAAAATCCCCCCAGAAATCCCCCCAATCACCCCAAAAATCACATAAAAATCCCCCCAAAATCCCCCTGAAAATCACACAAAAAAGCCCCCCCAAAATTTCCTAAAATCCCCCCAAGACACCTCCAAAAATTCCCCAAAAATCCCCCCAAAAATCCCCGCCAAAATCCCCCCTAAATTCCTCCCCACAATCTCCCCAAAATCCACAAAAAATCCCCCAAAACACCTCCAAAAATCCCCGCCCAAATCTCCCCAAATCTACAAAAAATCCTTCCAAAATCCCCCCCAAAATCCCCCCAAAATCTCCAAAAACCCCCCACTCAAATTTCCCCAAATCCCCCAAAAATCCCTAAAAAAATCCCACCAAAATCCTCCAAAAAATCCCACCAAAATCCTCCTAAAATCCACAAAAAAATCCCTCCTGAATCCCCCTAAAAATCCCGCCAACTGTAAGTTACTGTACAAAAAGATCTGCATCTCCTGGAGTTTTGTATTTGAGGTGTTTTGAGGTTTATTTACACACCTCCCCCTTTGTTTCCTGGACAGGTTTTACGTGACAGTGGCGTGTTTGAGTACACATGGAAGGGAACTTTCAGTTTGGCTGGAACATTTGGATAATGCAACAGAAGACCAGAAGGAAGCAGTGATTCAGCTTTTGGAAAGGGTAACAGTGTTCAGATTAGCTGGATAAACAATGCAAAGAATAATGTTGGTGGGAACTAGAGATTTTGTTCTGTTGTTGAGAAACCTGTCAAAGACCAGTGAATGGATTCTCAGAAAAGCATTGTTTGGGGTTCTTTATACAGAGGTGGCATCATTCTTGACTCGAATGGGAGGACAGGAAAATTATTTGCAGGAAAATGCAATCCAAAAGGATCAGTTATTATTACAGCATTGTTGGTATAAGTGTAGAGAGCCGTATGTGTGGTATCTTTGTTCTCCTCTTTAGGTGCCAAAATTATCAGACCTCAGTGAATTGTGATCTTTTACAAGGAAAGCTGACACTTGCTGTTACTCTTCAGGATGTTGAATGCCCAGTGCTTCATTTCCAGTGTGGTCTCCCCAGGGACTCAGTCTGTGGTAGCAATCTAGATGCCAAATTGCAGTGGACCTTTCTTTTTTCCGCTCCCATGCAGAGCAGGAACTGTAGACAGAATGCTGCAGAAGTGATATGGAAGTTGTCCTTCTGAAACCTGCCCATCTTCCAACACCTTTTTGCACACGGTCTTTCTTAGCAGCATATGCTTCCCCTGCGCTTGACAGCCAGCGCACTTACCTTCCTCTCCACCTTTGCTGGCAGATCCTGCTGAAGCTGGTGCCAGAGCCCTGCCCCTGCACAGACAAGGCAGCAGACCTGGTTCAGGAAGCCAGCATGCTCCAGGTCTCCGTGTTTAATTAAACAGGACTCTGATAACATCAGCATCCCCGTCTCTCACATTGCTGGTATGTGGTGACTCCTCAAACACAATTCCACGACTTGGGGCTACATTTTCTATCCCCAGTAAGCAAACTGGGGATGGATAACTATAGAGATCCTGTTAAGTAAGGACCTCCAGGACTCAGCCCTCCATGTGAACTTGGTATCAGAAGTAGAAGTTGGAGTTGCAGTTACCACTTTAACCCCCAAAAGTAATTTCTGATGTGGCTGTGCCACTTTAACGGTATTTGAAGTCTCTATTCATGCTCTTGCAGCAGCATTTTTGAACTAAAATGGAAATTTAGTCCTTCTGCCTGGGGCTGTTCATAGAATTGTGGAATCCCAGAATGGTTTGGATGGGGAGGCACCTTAAGGTTGTCAGTTCCACCCCCTGCTATGGGCAGGGAGACCTTTCGGTAGCCCAGGGTGCTCCAAGCCCCATCCAGCCTGGCTTTGGGCACTGCCGGGGATCCGGGGGCAGCGACAGCTTCTCTGGGCAGCCTGTGCTGGACAGCAGCATTGACAGGCAGAGTGAAGTTCAGCTGTGATTTTTGTGTTGCACTTAACAATGTATTGAGTGACAAATGGGGCTTTCATCCTTTCTTTGACTTTTTTTTTTTTTTGGAGGAATTGAATTTAAAAAAAAATGCCTTATATT
Source organism: Chamaea fasciata (assembly GCF_029207755.1). Classification (NCBI taxonomy): domain Eukaryota; kingdom Metazoa; phylum Chordata; class Aves; order Passeriformes; family Sylviidae; genus Chamaea; species Chamaea fasciata. Next base: position 848,953 of record NW_027094135.1, on the reverse strand, counting down.
CCTGGAGTGTTGCATTCTGCCTCTGTTGTTTTCCCAGTTAGTCTAGATCCTCTGCTTAGATTTGTTTTCTTCACTTAGATGTCCTGATTATATGGTGGATGTCCTGATCGAGGGCAGTGATGGCTTAGATGAAGAAATCGGGTTCTCTTTAAATGAAGATGTGATTGTCCAAACATTTCCTTTCAGTGCTGTTGTTCCTGCTGCGTTAGAAGCCAGGAATATGCTGTTGCTTCAGTCTGAAACTGGAACAGGTTTTTTGGTTTAATGGGTCATTTCTACCAGTGGAGTGAGAAGTGGCATCATTTTTACTAATTTTTAATAATTTTTTTGCCATTTATCATTTTTTAGCGTAAGACATGACATTATCTTCCCTGCAAGCAGAAGGAGATTCAAATCCATGGTGTTTCTTGCTCAAGGGAGGCATTGAAGCTCTGTAGGTGCTTCTGCCATTTTTCCCTGACCTTGAAGAGAAGAGACACTGTCCCTGCATGGACAGTCTGGATCTGGAGGTAGTTGGCTTCAGTATCACAGTGTTTTAAAGGACTGAGTGTGGAGACCAGGAGAGGAAAGTGGTTTCCATGGCTGTAGGCAGCTCTTCCGAGATCAGGGAGAGAGGACTGCGCTGTTAAATAGGAAATGGATGCATTTTCCAAAGAAAACTATTTCAGAAATGAAGCTCTGGTGGCAAAGTTCTGCCACCTCCTTGAAGAAAGCGCTGGAGTCCCAGGGGCATCAGGTGGGCTTGGAGCAGGACTTGCCAACTCCACAGCACCTCACTGCGTTCTCAGTGTGTATTTGGCGATCGAGTAGCACCGGGGGTGGACTGAAAGGGGGGTGCACATTGGCAGGCACTCTGTCAGGAAAGTGTAGCAGTGAACAGGAGACCCGGTGATCCATTGCAGGGCGTAACTATGGAGGAACTAATGGGGCTTGGTAATTTTTTGAGAACAGAAGCACAGGCAACTCTTGGTCCTTTTAAGTGTTGTGAAGTGATGCGCCTGGTGCGGCAGGCATTAGACAGAATTAAAGAGCCAGGTGGGATCTCTGCATATATGGGAATAAAGCAAGGAAGGGATGAGGCTTTTGGACCATTTATAGATAAAGTAACTAATGCAATTAACCAAGCAGGAGTTCCTGAGTTTATGAAAGGTACACTATTAAAACAGTGTGCGCTGCAAAATAGCAATCAGGCTACAAAGAATGTACTAAATACTCTAGGGGCCAGTTGGTCTGTAGAGGAAGCTCTGGAGCGAATGTCCAACATGCCCACGGGGAGTCAGGCTTTGGTAGTTGATGCTTTGAGAGAAATTGGAATAGGGTTGAAAAAACAGGCAGAGGCTACAACACAGCAGGTACTTGCCGCTCTTGCACCTTTACAAGCAACGGTAACCAGCACGCCGCGTCCAACCACTAGTGGCGGGATGCGGTGCTATCGATGTGGAGGAGCTGGTCACATACAGCGAAACTGCCAGGCAAACAATGTCTGGTGCCAAAACTGCCGATCGGACACACACAGTCTCAGAGTCTGACGACGTCACTCAGGAAACGGGAAGACCGGCACGCCCCCCAGCCGCCACGCTCCGACACAAGTAGCTGCTGCGACCAACAACATGCAACAACTCTCCGGCCAGTTACCCCAGGAAGCCTCGGCTTGGACCTGGCAGCCGCAGTAAGGATAACTTTACTGACTACCCAACCGGCAAAAATACCAATGGGAATAAAAGGACCTATAGTAATAAAAGGACAAGCCATGGGAGCCCTATTATTGGGTCGCTCATCTGCTACAATGATGGGACTGTTCGTTCTACCTGGAGTAATAGACGCTGATTATACAGGGGAAATCTGTATCATGGACACACTAATACTCCCCCAATTCAAATTGAGAAGGGGCAACGTATAGCTCAGCTGGTACCTTTGCCACAACTTACTAAGGCTTTACCTACACGCCATGCTCAATCAAGAGGTGACCAAGGCTTTGGCTCCTCTGGAGGACTTACCCTGCTGACTATGGGCCTACACGATCGGCCAAGGCGTACGGTATCCATAGAATACCAAGGGGAGCAGAAAAGACTTGAAGGTCTTTTGGATACCGGTGCAGACACTAGCATAATTGCTCCAGAATACTGGCCGCAACATTGGCCACTGCAGTCGAGTACATCCAGTTACAGGGGCCGGTGGATTGACATTGGCACAAAAATTGCCATTACTATTGGTAAAGCTAGATAAAAAATTGGTGCAAACTGTGTTCTCAATTGTTGCTTTGCCTCCCACTGTGCAGTGTCTTATTGCCATGATGTCCTAGCCCAGCTGGGAGTGGTGTTGACTAACGAGTACAAACAGGGTTAAGTTTGGATGGCTGGCTAAAATTATTGGGTTTGAGTGCATGGCTATGTTCTATTGTCAAATTTGCTATAATAGTTAGTATCGTGATTTTTTTTTTAGCTGTATTGATTTTACCATGTTGTTGTTTGTGCTTACAAGAAAATGATGCAAAAAATGGTAGATACTGCATTTAATACCACCCTTCTTGTCCAACAGAAAAACGGGGGAAGTGTGGAGAGTGTGATTGATAACTGGCTAGCTGCAAAAGGTCACGCAGACATGAGAGAGCTTTGCTGAGCACACAGGCACTCTCATGAGAACCAGCAAGGCAGTAAGCTTCGCATGTCCTTGAGCACAGCTGGGATACGATAACAAGACCTTGTAGCTAAAAGATATGAGGGAGAAGCACGGTAAAACTAAAACTTACTCAAACTATGTAACCACAAAGAAATGTAGAAAGAGGCGTAGCTGACTTTTAGTCTGAGCACCAATCCTGAGCTTAACTTTTGCAATATGCATGAGCTTATTAGTGTTATTATAAAAGCATTGTGTGAATTAACAATAAACGAGCTTGGTTGACGACCACCTGGTGTCTGCCTTTCCCTTCTCCAACACAAGCTCTGCTGCCCAGGAGGGTCCCGTAGTGCAGGGGTTTGCAGATGGACACGTAGCGGTCGTAGCACATGATGGTCAGGAGGGAAACCTCTGCTGAAATGAAAAACACAAACAGAAAGAGCTGTGCAGCACATCCTTCATAGGAGATGGTCCTGGTGTCCCAGAGGGAATTGTGCATGGCTTTGGGGACAGTGGTGCAGATGGAGCCCAGGTCGCTGAGGGCCAGGTTGAGCAGGAAGAAGAACATGGGGCTGTGCAGGTGGTGGCCGCAGGCTACGGCGCTGATGACGAGGCCGTTGCCCAGGAGGGCAGCCAGGGAGATGCCCAGGAAGAGGCAGAAGTGCAGGAGCTGCAGCTGCCGCGTGTCTGCCAATGGCAGCAGGAGGAAGTGGCTGATGGAGCTGCTGTTGGACATTTGCTGTGTCTGGCCATGGGGGCCTGTTCAAGGAGAAAAGATCAGTGACAGGTTAGGAGAAAGTTCTTTCAGTAAAATCAAAGCCTTTTCCCACAGACCATTCTTCTGTATCACACTGACAGCCTTTTGATTTTCTAGCAGATTTTCCTTAAACTCCAACTGGGGAGCCCTGGTTGGTGCTGGCTGAGTGGGTCTTCAGGTTCTGGGCAATTACATGCAGGGTTTTTATAATTCAGCCTTGCCGTGCAGACGTGAGAGGGGGACAGGGAACCCGTCCTCGTGTTCCACTTTGAAACCCTGTTAATACAGAAGTCTCTGTCAGCTTGTACTCCCACTGCCAGTGACCAGGAATGGTAAAGTCTGTTTAAATGTTCTAGAGTTTTTTCAACAGCTTTTCTTCATCTCCACTTGACTATTTTTGATATCAGAAACTCTCAGCATTTCTGCTGCTGCACTCAGGGAGAACAGAGCAAGTTCTCTGAGGCAAGGTGGTGCATGGAGAATGAGGGGAGGAGGTCTGTCACCCTGTCCTGTTCCAGGATTCTCTGGGCTTTCACCTGTCCCCTACACAGGATGATCACCCTCCCATGTTTCCTTTAAAAACCGTCCTGACACTGCTGAGAGCTGATGGATCCACCACAGTCCACCCAATGTCCATCCTCTTCTCAAGGGCTCAGCCCCACATTTGTACCCAAGAACACACGGGACTCATTCCACCAACCCAACAGCATTTTCTCCATCACAGAACTTGTGTGTCTCCCCGTGGGGCTTTCAGATAACACAAAGATGCTACAGGGCAGGTTTGCATTGTGGAGGGAAGCTGGAAGCTTGGAAGGAAATCTCAGGGAGACTTTCAAGTGTCCTAATGATGGCACTGGATTAAATGAGATGGAGCTCCTTCCCTGGCTGCAGTGACAGCATTGCCCACAGCCGGGCACTGGGGACAGGGTCACCCTGAGCCAGCTGTGCCCCCTCCCAGAGCCCCCCAGTGCCAGGCAGCAGCTCCCAGCCCTGTGCTCTGCAGAGGGAACTGGGCCCGGGGCTGCAGAGCTGCCCCATGGCTCTGCTGCAGCTCTGCCTGCACAGGAGGGGCTTCATGCCTTGGACCCTCTCTTGGTTTGGGAAGACAGGTATCTGCTAGGTAATAATAAAAACAACAACTGCAGTTTCTTTTGGGATGGAGAGTGTAACCCCCCCCCCCTTCACTCTCTTTTTTTTCTTTTTTAATTATAAATTACAATCAGAGGCTCTTAGGCAAAGATTTGGGAAATAGGAATAGCAGTTTTTTATTAGTATGTATTACAAAGTAAACAAACACAAAAAAACCCTCACCAAACAACTACAGCATTAATAATAAACGAAAACAGTACCAAGATCCTTGAGGGTTTTGTTTCACAAAAAATAGGGCAGTTTGGTTTCGGTGTCTCTGCAGGATCCTCAGAGCACCAAGCTGAAACTTTTCCAGCCAGCAACAGCCGTTCCCTCTCCCCCCGAACGCCGAAAAAAGAAGAGCCCGCAGCTGTCTCAAGCTTTGTCTTTTACCTGCATTATCTCTTCCTTCTAACTTTGTCCACCTCTTTGTTTTGGTTAAGTACCCTCAAGTATCCAACACTTGGTCTCCTTGGTAACTTCTGGGGAAAAAATTCTTTAGAGAAAGAAGGAACAAACCTGACCCCCAACAGACCCCCAGCCCTGAGGGCAGAGGCTTGGCTGGGGGACAAGAGGGAGGGGGCTTGTTCCGAGGGAGGGGCTGCACTGGAAAGGATCCTCTGGAGATCTCTCCCTGCCACAGCATTTCTGGGTTTTGTTTTCTCTCATTTCCTGATCTTCTCTCTGCTTCCTGGAGATTTTTCTCCTGGAGGTATTTCCCTGTTCCTGATCTCTCCCTGCCAGCACTCACAGACCCCAAATCTCTGTGCACCCTCCTTGGCCCTACAGAAACCTGCCTGTTTGCAGGGCACTGGCTGGGGGCAGGTTCTGTTTGGAGCTTGGAGAAAGGACAGGTCAGACTAAGCCTGATGGCTCCAGTGAAGGTGATGCTGGTGCTGTCCATGGGCAAAGGAGTGGATGAAAGCACTTTTGGGAGCCCATGAATAGCACTGGAGGTATAGTTCAGATGCCTTAGGGACTTTTAAACATGAAGTTGTTTATTATTTATCCCCCCCGTTCACCAGGAGTAAGAAACTGAAAACAATGACTGAGTAAATTTTATCTTTATAAAAATTATTGTCCTGGAAATATTCCTGGAGTGAGCAGAAGCCCTGAGCATGTCCACATGGTTACAGCAGAGATAGTCTGAGTTGTACTTACAGAATCCATAATGGGATGTTCCTGCTTTAGGAGATCATTGCAGGAGCTGCAGCTGCATTGTCCTGCAGCCAGAGGCTTCCGGTGTCAAGGGCTGGAAATGATTCTCGCCCAGTCAGTCCCCAGCATCTTCCCAGCCCTGAGTGATTGAAGCTCTCTGTGCCTGTGTGCTGGGCCCAGGGTGGCTGCAAGCAGTGCCCCAGCCCTGCTGGGCTGTGCACAGGAGCCACTTTGATGGAGAAATGCCTTTTTGAAGCTCATCTCGGTTGCCAGGAGGTGCCTCTGTGTCAGGAGCCCGGCCCAGCTCAGCAGCACAGACACAGCACAAGGATGTTAATGAGCCTCTCAGGGATTTGCTGTTGTTTACATCAGACTCAGTCCCTGAGAGAGTGTTCAAAAAACTTCTCAAGGACTCAAAGTCAGATTAAAAACGCCAAAGTTTCTTGAAGTTTTAAATGGGTCCCATTGAGGGACACGCCTGAGAAAGTGTCCCCAGGTTCCAGTTAGAGCAGAACACCGCAGGCACTGATGACAGGTGGGGACAAACAAGGCAAAGGTGTCTCTGATGCTGAGCAAACCTGCATGTGTTTCAGGAATGCAAAAGGCCAAGGCCTGAGCTCCAGCCCCTGGCAAGGCAGATGCTGTCCCTTCCTGTGGTGGTTTTATGTTTGCTGAATTTTGTTTACTAGCTGGGAGATAAGATTTTGGGAGAAAAAGCTGAAAGAGGCTCAACCTAAAAGTAAAAACAGATAGATTTTATTAGCATACACTAAGAAAAGAGAAAAAGGAAAAATGAGACATTCAAACATCTTTTCACTTACCACAAACCGTTCACTTTCCCACTCAACAGAGAGAAAACCATGATTTTTAGCCAGTTGCAGCTATTTAAACACAATCCTGCATCACCTTGGGAGAGGAGCCTCTCTAGAGTTTATGGAGATACATGCCACAGGAAAAGGTCTGGTGGTTCTCATGGTCACAAATGTGCAACCACACGGAATTTTTGCAGATTCTGTGCAGTCCCACCCATATAACAGGTTCCCAAGCTGCTTATGGGCCTCTGCATGTTTGGGGTACCATTTTAAGAATGCTTTTCTAATATAAAGCAAGGATTCTCTTCTTCTTTCTCTAAAATCATCACTATCTCAAAAGAAATAGAGACCTCCTTTTATGCCTAGGAGCCGGAACTTCAAAATTACTTCCTTTCTAGAAGCACCTTCGTCTCAAAGGCTGAGACTTCCTTATTTTTTCCCAGGAGCCGGGTATATTTTCTATTCAAAATCCTAAATTAAATCTCATTCATATCAGTACATACAACTGTTTGACTAGAACTTGCGTTCTCCCAAACAGCATTATAATAATCTATTTTTCTGTAATTCACATCCAGAGAAGTCTGGTCAGAAATATCCACTTCTTCCAATAATCTGGAACAGTTGGATGGGTGGGCAGAGTCTAACAAAATGAAGTTTAATGAGTCCAAGTGTCGATTCCTGCATTTTGGCCACAATAACCCCCTGCAGCATTATAGGCTGGGGACGGTGTAGCGGGACAGTGCCCAGGCAGAAAGGGCCCTGGGGGTTAGCTTCAAAATCCCCCATTTCCTCTGGGACAACTCCCCCTTGTTCAAACTGTCCTGCTCTGACACCAGCCTGCTTTGGGAAACAGACTCTGTCTTCTTACCGTGTGTCGTGCTGGGCTCCTTATGTTTGACTCTGGCATTTGACATCTGTGTCCTTTTCTGTGTTCTGCATCTTCCAGCAGCCTCTGGGAGGAAGAAAGCTTTGACCACGTGTTCTTCCCATCCCATCACCTTATCCATTGCCCGTGGGAGCTGCATTGCTCTCTGCATGTGTCCTGCAGAAGTTGTTTCCTTGAGGACCAACAGAACTGGAGCTCTGCTGAACACAGTCCTGTTCCCATTCCTAAATCCATTCATCTGCAGCCTTGGGAACAAATCTGTGATCCTGGCCCTGAAGAAATCCATTGCCAGGCCAAGAACAAAGCCTTTCCTCTAAGCATGGTGCATTTCTGGAAAGCCATCCCAAGGATCTGGTATCATCTGTTACACAAAACCAGTCCCTGTGTGTGCAGCCTCCAAACACGGCTGCCTCAGGAGATTGACGCTCCTGCTGGGTTGTGTCAGGTTAAGAGAGAAGAGACTCATCTGCACTCCCAGACAGGGCACCAACAATGGCAGCAGGACAAACTCAGTTCATTCTCTGCCCGGGCTGCTCCCGGGCCCATCTCAGGAGAGCCACCAGCTCATTAAGAGCCCATCTCTGGAACAGAGAAGAGCTCAGAGGAACAGTGGCAAGTGACAATCCAAATTACAGCTCCTGAGCGATGGACACCTTGTCCCAGCTCCTTTCCTGGGACAGCCATCAGCCCTGCTTTGAAACCCCAAAGTTTGAAACCCCAAAGTCACCCTCCCAGTAAAGAAAGACTTTCTCCTGTGCAGTCTAAACCCTCCCTGGTACAGCTTTGAACCATTCTCACACGTTCCATCCCAGGATATCAGGGAGAAGAGAAAGGGAAATGCAGGGCAGAGCCAGGGGGGCAGCGAGATGGGAGTGTGCAGCCTGCAGGGACACAGCAGCAGCTGTGGGACAGCGCAGGACAAGCTGTGCTGGACGTGGCCAAGGGCCCGGCAGGGCTGGCAGTGCCCAGGAGAAGCCAAGTCTTGGTGCCCTGGGGCACAGCAGGGTCTGTGCCACCAAGGGCTGGGAGGGGACACCTTGTCCTGAGGCCCTGGGGCCTCCTGGCACAGCCCCAGCAAGGCTGGGCACTGTCACCCCCTTGTCCTGCCCTCAGCATCCCCCCACATCCCAGTGGCCCCAGGGATCTGCTGGGACCAGTCCCTGGGGAGCCTTGGTCAGGAATGGCCCTGGGGGGCTCCTCAGTGCTCCCAGGGACTGCAGGTTTTTCAAAGCACTTTGGGTTTTGCTTTTGCCTGGGAGTCTCTGAGGGGTTTGTGCAATCACGGCCTCCAATTGTCTGCTGTAATTAGTCCCTTGAGATGTTTTGTCACTAACAACACTCAGTGGGGCTCATTAATGCCTCAAGTTACTCAAGAGTCATTAAAGTACTACTTTTTGACACTGAATCACTCTGAGAGGTTTGTGCAGTCATGGCCTCCAATTATCTGCTGTAATTAGTCCCTAGAGAGGCTTCGTACTGACACTCCGTGGGGCTCATTAATGCTCTGAGATACTCAATGTCTTTTAAGGTACTTTGGGTTTTCCTTCCCACACTCCGTCTCTGAGAGGTTTTTGGGCACTCTTGGCCTCCAGTTCTCTCCTCCAAGGAGTCCATGAGGAGCCTGTGTTGGGGATGGACCTCAGTGGGCCCCAGGAATGCTTTGAGACACGTTGGGTTTTTCCTCTGACTTGGACTCCTGGAAAGGTTTGTGCCATCTCCTCTCAGGCCCTGAGGGCTCAGCACCAAATGCACCACGGGGCTCTTTGGGATCAAGCAAGTCCTGACAAACCACGGCTCTGCCTTGATTTCCCTCTGCTCTGGTGCAGTTCATTAGGAAGGTTTTGTACTGCAGTTATGGAGAAAGATTTCAAAGAGCTTCTAAGAAATTCACATTCCTGTTATAAAGGGTGTGTTTTATTACTGTTCTCTTTGGAGCAGAGGTGATTGCAGCATTCTGTGATTGATATTGATCCAGGGCCTCTCCTCCAAAGGCCTGGCCTGGCCAGAGAAGCTGTGCCTTGAGGTCTGACCCAGTGTGGACAACCTTGCTCCACATTCCCCAAGCCCATCCTGCCTGTCCTCACTCACCTGGGACTTGCTTTGCTCAGAGAGCTGCCTGCACTCAGGCAAAAAGGGCTTTTCTATTTTTGAAGCAATGTAAAACTCCTAATTTTCCCCACTGAAAACAGACACACTCCTCAAGTGTGTGCCAGCCCAAGGGGCCACCAAAACCACTCCAGCCCTGCCCTGGGCCGGCTGTGAGGGTGGATCAGCATCCCAACCTGCCCTGGGCCACTGCAAGGGGCTGTGGCCACGGACACACTGGGACAAACTGGGGACAATGGCAACACTGTGGGGAAGACTGGGGAATACTGGGGCGTGCTATGGAAGATACTGGGGGGAACTGGAAGGGAATGGGAATGAACTCAGGTGTATTGGGAGGGACTGGGCTGTACTGGGGATGAACTGGGCTGTAAAGGGGGGGACTGAAGGGGCACTGGAGTAGAACTGGGCTGTACTGGGGAACAACTGGGCTGTACTGGGAAGGACAGAGGGGTTGAATCGGCTGTTCCCGCCTCCGCAAACTCCCATTTGCCGAGGCTCCCGCCCGTCACCGCCAGCACCCAATCAGTGCCAGGAAACCGGGGCCTCGGGGCGGTGCCTGGTGTCGGTGCCACGTGTCGGTTTTGCCTTCAACTCCCGTCATGCACCGCGGCCCAATTGAGCCCCATTGCACCCCGGACTACAATGCCCGTCATGCCCCGCGCTCCTCAGAACCCCGCCCCCGTATCCCCCCTCCCCCCCCATGTGTACCCTACGTTTCCCCCAGACCCTCCAGGATCCCGAAGTGCCCCCTCAGTATTTATTTGGAACCCCCCAAAATCGTCCCCGACTCCCCTGAATGCTCCCAACCCCAGAGATGCCCGTTAGAGCCACTTCTGGGAATTCATCTCCGATCATCCCCCGTGCTCTCAGAGCTCTGCCCAACACAGTCTCGCGCCGAAAATTCCTGCTGTGCCCCGTGTCCTAAAGCGCCCGGTTCGAGCTCCCCAAGTTCCCCCCAATTCCTCCCGAACCGCACACGTTTCCCCCGAGGGCCTCAAGTCGCGACTCGGACGCAGAAGTGTCCGCCAAGCGCCTTCCCGGACCCGCCACAGCCCGGCTTTATGCACTTCCGGGACTACAGCTCCCAGCATGCTCCGCGGCGCACACAGAGCCCTATTCCAGCCGTGACTCCGTCTCCCGTCATGCCCCGCGCCCCACCGACAGCCATTGGAGCCGCGCCTCGAACTCCCGTGATGCTCCGCGGCCCCGTTACACCGCGTTCTACCCGCGCCTACAACTCCCATCATCCCCCGCGCCCCAGAGAGTCCCCTCAGGGCCCCCAAGTGCCCGCCCGGACCCCGAAGGGCCCCAGATTCCCCTCCCCGACCTCCAAGTGCCCACCCGGCTCCCCCAGATGTCCTTCAGACCCCAAATTTTCTTCAGATTCCATCCCCAGGTTTAGAACTGCCCCAAATGTGCCCCAGAAATGTCTCCGTGGACCCCAAAGTAGCCCCTTTTACCCTGTCTGAGAAAATGATGAATACGATTACAAAAGGACTAAAACCAGGACTAATTAGCATAAGAAGGGACAAATCAATAGACAATAGAGATCAATGAATTAATGAAGGGAATTGTGTTACTTAGAACAAATGACCAATATTTTTTTAGTTGCTAAAAATGTATACCTTTTTCAATATAAATATAAAATTAGGTATGTAAAGAACAGTAATAACATTATAAATCTGGAAAATATAATTATATTTTAAAAATAATTACATTTTATTTTTTAAAAAACGTATTTTTTTTATGTTTTGGGATGTCAGTCCGTGGTGGGTGAGGTTAGATATGGTGAGGTTGGGGTGAGGAGCAGGTTGTCCAAACAGGGTCAGCCTGCAAGGGGCTCATTCTTCACCGTGCCCAGACCTCCTAAGGAGACATTCAAATTAAGATCACTTGGGAAATGCTTCTGTCACTTCTTCAATGAACTGAAATATTAAAACTGTGCCCTTGATTTAAAAGAAAAAAAAAAAAAACACAAAATCATGAGATGCACTTTGAAATCTCCCTCAACGGAACTCCAAACTGACTCCAAGCAGCTGCACAAGCCCTGGAGACTTGAAGACAACTGAAGAGAGAGAAAGAGCTCGTGAAGGTATTCTGTATTTTCATGAGCCCCACACTGGATTTGGGGCTGAGTCCAGGACGCTTAGGGATGGAGAGAGGGTTGAAGAAGCTGCTCAAGGAGGCAGAAGCAAAACTCCAAGTCCCTTGGAGCATCCCTGGGCCCCACTGAGGGCAGGGAGTGCCAAAGGCTCCCCAGGGACTGCTGAGAGCAGATCCTTGAGGCCAGGATTGCAGGGAGCCGCAGGCTGTGAGCAGGGAACTGCAATGCTGAGCAAGGCCTGGGCTGGTTGGAGGCAGCAGAAAGGCCAAGCCCTGAGCCCAGGCCTGGCACAGCAGGGCCTGTCCCTCCCGGGGGGCTCGGGGCTGCTTGTGGGGCAGTGGGATGGGAGGGGCAGCAAGGACAAATGGCACAAAGCTGTGTGACACTCCCGATCCTCATGGCACTGCGGGCCAGTGTGACACAGCAGGGCCTCATGGAAACAAGAGGCCGTAATGAGCCTGCGGGGCTGTAACACCCCAGAACGCTGAAATAATGGGGGTACCCAAAGGTTCTCTTACTTGAGTTTGGTGCACAAGGAGAAATGCCAACCAGATAGTCTCAGGATGAACAGATGCACAGAATACTCTTAGTTTCAAGGGACCATCAAGGATCATCAAGTCCTACTCTTATGTGAATGGCACACAGAGGGACTGAACCCACAACCTTAGTGATATTACCACCATACCTTAACCAACTGAGCTAAGAGGTCAAAGCAACACACAGCTCTACTGGCAAAATAGAGAAAATCAAGGAACTTGGAAAACCATTTAATAAAACATCCAACTCAAAATAAAACTCTTATCATAGCAGTAGCTTCATTGACTTAGCCCATTTGACCTGGAAACCTTTACAGAATTACAGAATGACAAAATGACTAGATTGGAAGAGACCTCCAAGATCATTGAGTTCAACCCATGTCCCAACACCTCACCTAAGCCATGGCACCTAGTGCCACATCCAGTCTTTTTTAAAACACATCCAGAGATGGTGATGCCACCACCTCTCCAGTCAGATCATTCCAGAACTTTATCACCCTTTCCGTAAAAATCTTTTTCCTAATTTCCAACCTATATTTCCCTTTGTGCAGCCTTAAGACTCTGTCCTCTCATTCTGTCAGTGGCCGCCTGGAGAAAGAGACCAAGCCCCACATGACTACAAACACCTTTCAGGGAGTTGTAGAGAGTGATAAGGTCATTTCTGACTCTCCTTTTCTCCAGGCTAAACAACCCCAGCTCCCTCAGTCGTACCTCACAGGAGTTGTGTTCCAAGCCCCTCACCAGCCTTGTTGCCTCCTCCGGACACATTTAAGCATCTCAAGGTTATTCTTAACTGAGGGCCCAGAACTGGACACAGCACTCGAGGTGTGGCCTCAGCAGTGCCGAGTACAGGAGAAGAATGACCTCCCTGCTCCTGCTGGCCACACCATTCCTGATCCAGGCCAGGTGCCATTGGCCTTCTTGGCCACCTGGGCACACTGCTGCCTCATGTTCAGTTGCCTGTCGACCAGAACCCCCAGGGCCCTTTCTGCCTGGGCACTGTCCAGCCACACCGTCCCCAGCCTAGAGCACTGCAGGGGTTATTGTGGCCAAAATGCAGGACTCAGCACTTGGACTTAATAAACTTCACCTTGCTGCACTCTGCCCACCCATCCAACTGTTCCAGGTCTCTCTGCAGAGCCCTCCTACCTGCCAACAGATCGACAAATGTTCCCAGCTTAGTGTGTGTTTTGGGCTGCTTGGTGTAGTTGAAGAGACAACTATTTGTAACTAAGGTGAACCTCCCAGGCAGTTTTTGTCTCCTCGCCCATTCCAGGGAAGCGAAGGGAAACACAGTTGTAGCTGTGCTTTTGGTGTAACTTTAAGAATACCTCCCTGAGAGTGGTTTTGGTCCCTTCACAAAATGACTGAAAAAGATAAGAATGCATTTTTTGCTTTGTTAGCGAAACATGGCGCTAGACCTTCTCCAGATGGAGAAAGGTGGGCACAGAATAATTGGTTTAACTTTGAAAACATAGTAAATAGAATATATTCTTTACAACATGATGCTAGATATAAACTGGGCAGAAATAAAGCCATTCTTTGCTCAGTTTTGGGGGCCTGTCTCTTGGCAGCCATAGCACCCTTTTTTAAACGGGTAAGTGAAGAAAAAGCAGTAATAGAATCCCTATTAAATTTGGTAGAAGCTTTGCAAACACAATTAGAACAGGAAAGAAAGAATTATTTGCTGCAGACTTCCCTTGCAGAAGGGCGAAGTAAAAACTTAAAATCTGCAGATTCACCCACAGAAATAGAAAGAAAGGAGACATACAACATTAAACAAATATACCCTCAGAAAGAATTAGAACACATGTAAAATTGTGGGGAACACTGTTGCTCCAACTTGAGACCTCTCATCAAAACACAATATAATTCTATAAATGAAGAGGATCATGATCCCCACATAACCACCCAAGAAATTCCATACATGGCCACTGAATTAGCTAAATTAAAGAAAGAATACTCCCGCCTCCCAAGTGAATCAGAGACAGAGTATGTTTTTAGAGTCTCACTCACTGGGGGTGACCAAATTCAATTAAGTGAACAAGAAGCAAGTGGCTATTGGGGACATGGAGTTTTCTTAACAACAGGAAATACACGTGCTCCATGGTCCCTGACACAGCGTGCAGCTTACTGGGCAGGGGGGTTAAACCCCCTTGAGAGGGGTGACCCTCTGGCAATAGTCGGCACTCCAGACCAACTCCTAGAAAACATACACAAAGCTGCATGCTTGCAAATGATACATGAAAGGAAATTAATCTCTGGCTATGAGTCACCAATGCAACAGCCTGTCAAACCTGAGATCATGACCCCCCCAATTCGAGGTTTGCCAGAGTCTCTAAAACCAACAGCAATTCTTCTTCAATAAACAAGAGCATCTATCTCTCTGGTAGATAGACTTGAAAGATTTCTTGGCCATACAAGAGATCAAACTGGTTCCACTGACTCCACTGACTCCTCACCTTTTACAACTCCTAGCACACAATATAACAGCAGTCATAAACTTTGGACATGGAGTGAGGTAGCAGAGGAGTTAATAAGTTACAGTAGAAAATATGGACCAGTGAAGTACTCAGAGGACAAACAAGAAAAACCCAGAGGAGTCAGGCACATTGCCTCTCCTAATGAAAAATCAGAAAAGGGAAAACAAATTTCCAACTGGCAGCAACGGTGGTGGCTAGGACTGAAAAGGGGAGTTCCACGAGAAGTAATGAATAAATTGCCATATGATAAATTGGCTAAAATAATTTCTAATTGGCTCTGTCCCAAACATATTGTATTGGAACCATCAAACCGACAACCCAGCGCACCTCCTGTCCGCAAAGACGACAGCCCATACTCCACTAACTTGGAAATCCAAGCAATTTTTGGACAAAGATCTGCAGAACTAAGGCCATCTGCAGGATTCAGAGAACCAGTGTCCCAAGAACAGCAGCAGGAGCCAGTGAAGAGAACATCGCTCAGTATCACTCCAGGCACGGCTGATGCCGGGCACAGCTCAGCCTGTGGGGAGCTCCCATAGCTCCTGCCTTCTCCCTCCCTGCTGACAGCTCCCTCCCTCCAGCCCTCAGACCCTGCCCATCCCCCCTTATTCCCTCCCAGCTCATCCCTTTCCTTCGCCTTCCATTAATAAACACTTTGGCTTCTTCACTTTACCTGCGTCTCTGTGGACCTGAAGCGGCGTAAAAACCTGAGCCCTGGCACACACAGGCCCCTGCTGCCATCCTCTTCCGCGCCGTGTTTTGTGCAGAGACACAGAGGAGTGAGGCCACATCAGGCTGGAAAGGTGCCTGTGCTGAAGGTCCAGTTCCACAACACTGTGGAGTTTAAGGTCCTACTGAGCAGCCTGAAGCTCCTGGATTTTGGAAGAGCCAACCTGAGTATGCTCTGAACCCAGCTGTGAGGGATTCCATGGCAAGCATCTACAGAGGGCAAAGGAGCTTGGAATGCTGGAAGCTTTCAAGAATGGCTTGCTGAAAGCACAGCAGTGCTCCACCCCTGCACAGGGGCAGGGAGAGGGCAGAAGCAGAGACCATCAGGCCTTAACAGGGAGCTTTGGGTGTGCCTAAGGGCAAGTGAAGCGGCAGCAGCACTGTGGCCGAGACTCGGACGCGTGACCGAGCCAATGACCCGAGCGCCGTCAGGCAGTGCTGGGATCCCGGCTGCGGTTCTGGTGCCCAGAGCTGAGGAATCACAGCCCCTGCCTCAGAGCCTGTCAGAAAGCCAAGCAAGTGAGAGCAGAGGGAGGGCAGCCTTCCAGTCTCTCCTGGGCATGGCCACAAAGCAGCCCCTGCTTCTCCTTCCTCCGCCTGTGTTTGGGGTGTGCTGATGGCAGCGCCAGCCAGGCTGTGCTCTGTGTTCCAAAGGCTGTGGAGAGCGGGCATGAAAAGTGCTGTGTGCACAGCGGAGAGTCCTGGAAGGTGCTGGCAAGAGCGTCCTGCGGGAACAGGGCTCTGGTCTCTGGTCGGGAAGAGCCTGGTTTTGCTGCTGTGAGTGCAGGCAGGCGTCGAGGCAGGTGAAGAGGCAGCGGGCAGCTTGTGTTTGTAGAGGGCCTGGGGCTGCGTGTGTGAACCTCCACCTGGAATCACACTGGGGGAAATCCCAGCTAGAGCTGGAGTGCCTGTCCAGAAAGGACCAGAAGGAATTCAGCATTGCCAGGGTTTCTTAAGAGTGTGTTGGTGTTCCCCAGGAAAGGTACACATTTGGGGAAACACCTCTGGGGGAAAGGGGCTTGCTGCGGAAGGAAAGTGCTTTCCTAGGAGCTCCCGGTGCTGTCGGAGCAACTGTCCCCCTTTGGCTCTCTGTGGTCCTATCAGTCCTTGAGGCCCGTTGCATTTGGCAGATGGACAAGGGAAGGGAGAAGGATGTGAAGAGCAGGTTTGGAATCCACCCGGACCTGCGGAGACCAAGGCCAACACCTGCACCGGGGTGTGTTCTCCCCCGTTTGGACACAGGTGTGAGCAGGAGCATCTCTGTCCAGCTGCCAGCCCCAAAGCTGTCTTTGAGAGCTGTGAATTCAAAGGCCTTCGCGCACACACCTCTCACATCTTACCTGTCTGCTGTGTTTCAACTCTTGGCAATATGCATTTGCCTCTTGCTTGCTGGAAACTGCTTCAGCCCAGAGGGCCAGCACCGAGCTGGGCTGTGTGGGCCAGGCGGCACGGAGAGTCTTGGCTGATCTTGGGGTGTCCGTGGCCTCAGAAAAGGCTTGGAAGGTTTGCCTCCCAAGGCGCCCTGCTCACTGGCTCTCCCTGTGCATCTTGGAGAGAACAAGGCAGGCATTTCTGGCAGCTGGGCATTAGCAGGCCTTCAAACGGGGGCGTGTTGTGGAGCAGGCCCAGCTGAGACACCCTGAGAGGAGCCCAGCGCTCCTTGCCCCTCTCCGTAGACACGTGAGCCTTGTCTGCTTTCGGGATGACCCCGGCTGTGTCAGGGGGTGCTGCTACGTGGACACGAGACAGCCGGTCCTGTCCTGCCGGGTCCCAGCAGTGCCTCGCAGCAGTCCTGCATCCCAGTCAGGTTGCCGGCCAAGAGAGGTCCTGGAAGCTGAGGGAGCCGATTTGAAGCTTGCGCGGGTGCCTACAGGTCAAGGCCAAGGGCGTTCCCTCAGGATAGAGCAGTCCTGAGAGGTCTCTAGAATTCAAAGAAATCAGCAGACAAATGCATTATCCACCAAAAGCTCTTTGATTGGCAGGAGGTTAGGGCTCTGCACCCCACCACAAGGCTTCTTTGCCACGTCCAGATTTCAGTGGCTTTCTGTAGGAATTCTATCAAAAATACCTTCCGTCTTTAGACTGCTGAGGTGATTCCATAGGCAGGGGCTTAGAAAGAAGCACATTGCATCAGAATCCTAGACTTGAAGCTAATGTCCACCTGCTGGCCAGGAGGAGTCTCAGCGCACCAAAGCAGCTCATCTTCCTCACCCCTTCCCTGCACAGGGCTGATTCTGTAGCCGCCCTTAGGTCTTCCCCAAGGCTATGTCTAAAGCTTTTTATCAAGTCACTCTCTTGCCAAGTTAGCCTTCCAGGTTTTTCTTATGTTAACTGGTGCTAAGTACTTCTGGATATGTGTGCTAAGTACTCTTTCCTTCTGTCAATTGCCTGTGCTTCCTTACATCAAACAAAGGCCTTGTTTGGTTCCTAAATGTGCCTGATGCTGGCCCAAGTCTTTTGGCACTGCTTGCTTTCCTGTGGCATGCTCTACCTCCCCTGAGAGTAAAGAGGGAGCTGGAGAAGGAGCTTGCCAGGCTGCTCTCCATCCTTTACCAGCAGTCTTGCTTAAGCGGACAAGTCTGAGCTGAGCGCAAATGGAACAGCCGAGCACGGGAAGGGTGGGTGGGAAGGATGATCCAGGAACCGTAGGCCTGGCAGCCTGAGCTTGCTGCCGGGGAAGGCCTTGGAGCACATCCTCCTGAGTGCCATGCCATGGCATGTGCAGGGAACCAGGGGGTGGGAAAGCTCTGCGGAGGGATGGGGACAGCTGCGGGTCTTGGCAGGGCGTTGAGCTGGGGTTGGTGTTGCTGGGCGTGTTGGGGAAGGAGTCGTCTGGAAGAGGAGAGGTCTAGGCTGGAACTGGAGTCACTTTGAAGGCACCACCTGTGGTATGGCACAGCTTTGGTTATGGAGGACAGAAGGAATAGCTGGGACTTATCAAAAGCCTGATGTCTCTGTGGAAGTGAAGAACGACTCGGAAAAATGCAGAACACTTCCACAAGCCAAACACAGGTCCCAAATGGGAAAACAAACAAACAAAACCATTGTGACCTCCAGAAGGAGCCCATGCACCCTTGGGCTAGAGCGCTGCAGAAGCCAAGACATAGAGCTTCACTGAGCCAGATGCTCACCTGGAGCACCAGCCCTTTGGTGCCTCAACATGGCAGATCAAAGCCCATTTCCCAGCTGGCACTGGCTGGGGCAAATGCTAGGTCCTGGCAGGACTACAACACTCAGGATCTTTAGCCAGCAGCAGCAAGTGCTGGCTGGGCAGGAACTTGCACCTCTGCCTTGCACTAAAGACAGCACCCTCCAGAATTGGCATTTACTATCTCAGGAAAATCTGACTCTGCTGTCACCACAGCTGTAGGGTTGTGGGAACTTTGCTCATTTTGCTCCGCTTTGGCCTCTTCTCCAGCAGAAGAGAGAGCCATCAGCACTGCAGGTGGCTGAGGAGCTACCACTAACTGTAGCAATGTATCTGCAGCAATGTATCTGCATAACTTGGAATACAAAGTGCTCAAGCCCAACTACCACCTAGAGATATTAGTTACAAGTAGCAGCTCTTTGGGAATATATCAAGGCCACAGAGACACAAACTGGTCTAAAAAGAAGAGGAGCCTGGGAAATTGAATACCAGGACAAGAAGAATGAGCTAGAGGCCATGAAGGCTCAGAATTATAGCCAATCAAATTGCCTAAGGGACGTGTGCTGAGCCAACAAAGCAGACGAACCAATCAAGAAAGGCATGAAGGTGTGAACAGTGGTCTTACAATCTATAAACATAGTGTAATGTAAATATGAAATGGCTTCTGCAGAAATCCTATCGGTTCTGTCATTCAGAGGTACCGAGCTCCCACAAGTATCATTCAGATGTGTTTTCTGGCAGCCAGAAATGAAAATTCGGGACTCAAGCTGTAGCCCGAAAGAGCAGGGAGATGCTCGAGGAGGCACCACCTTTGTTTTAGCAATTCAGCAAGCGAGCGAGTCCTTCTGTGAAAGGAACCACTACCCCCCTTGCCTTCCTTCTGGCACCTGAGAAGGACAAAGACTGTCCCAAATGCAATTTGCAGGCTGCCACAAGCCTGTGCTTCTTGTGTCTTTTCAACACAGCTCTACCCAAAGCTGCAGCCACAGATGACACCAGAGAGGAAAGCCCCTGAAAGCAGCAGAGTCTGTGGGGGCTGTTGACATTTACCTCTCCTCCTTCTGTGGCAGTGTCGAGTGCTTTACAAACCTCTCCAAAAGTCCGAGAAACAAAAGAGCCACAAAGAAAGGAGAAAGCGTTTAGATCTTGGAGTGCAAGCCAGCCCAGACTGGAGATCTCTGCTGGAAATGCCTAAAACCTGCAGGATGCAGAAGGGCTCTGTCAGAAGGCAGATGAGGCATTTTGCTCTCAAGTGCATGGCCACTGGGCCTGAAGCATTGAGGATGACTGCCTCAGCTCAGAAGGAGAGTTTCTTCTTTCTTCTCGGGTATCAGTCTCTAAATTATGCAGTTCTAATCCTGACCATGGAGTATTTCCTTCAGCAAACTCTTGGAAAGAAAGCTATGATAGGGGGTAGGTTTCTCTTTCAGGCAAGCAAGATTCTTCTCCCTCTGTGCGTGTGGCCAGCTGATTATAGCTATACAAAAATGCAGAGGAAATTAACACACCGCTGTCCCACGCTTGAGAGACCAGGAGATCTACCAGGTCCTGTTGCCTACTGCAGGCAAGACCTTGGCAGTGTGACAATTTGACAATTTGACAATGCCTTCTGGCCACGCTTACAAATTCTGACTGGTACTGAGAGATGGGACAGTCTAGCCTCAGTGTCTGAACATTTTTGCAGCTTGCCTGACTTCAGACTTGATCAATATTCCACCAGGAAAACACCTGGCCCATGGTTTTGTGGTCGGACTCACCCGCTGCCGATATTTTTGACTTTGATGGATTTTCTCATGGGATTTTCCATGCTCACAATTGTCCCTGAGGAAAACAAAATTCCAGATGCTGACTTTCAAGACGAGATCCCAGCTTCCAGGAGATACCTAAAAATGCAGCCCCCTTGCTGGGGCTCTGAACACTTTGTGGTCAGCTGGGTAACAACAACAAAACAACCAGACAGACAGCTCTGAAGCAGAAATGGCCAGCAGAGACTGATTTTCTCCAGAAGTTCCTCTGGGGAATCCTTAATGTCCCTGTGATATCAAACTGAGGAGGAACATTTGGTCCAGCTACGCTGCCACGTGCACACAATACGCTATCCTCCAGACAACAAATACACAAGACATACTCAGTAGCTCCAGGGAGTCCTCCTCGATCTGCTGTTGCTGAGCAGCAGCTGTGTCAGCGCAGGAGATGAACCGACTGCCCGGGATCACCATCTCAGCTCGGGGAGCAAAGGCTCCTTGACACAATGCTCCTGCTGCAGCTGGTTTGGTGCAAGAGCCTGTGTAGATCTGGGAGAAGAAATGAGTTTGGTTCAGAACGGTGGCTGGCAGAGATGACGCTGAGATGCCATTCCAAATGCCAGCCCTTAGGAAGATGCTGTCAGCATGCCACATGCAGGGCTCTTCAAATGGATTTTTTGCATGTCCACTTCCCTTTGACTGGATGGCTCAAAGCCAAAGGCTGGTGTTACTGGAGTTCATGGCCAGATTCATCTTCCATTTTCAGGGATTTTCTGAAGGAGGACTGCCACAAGGACCATATTCCACTTCCTCCCTCTTTTCCCCCTCCAAGGGCTGCAGACACACTTGCAGTTCCTTGTTCAAATGTTCTACCTCCTCCCACGGAGTACTCTTTTCCTCCACCACGTTCAGGTCATGCTTAACCAGCAGCACTTCTTGTGGAGACAGTTCCTGTGGTTCACACTGATCCAGGGGCTCCTCCTCCTCAGTCATTTGCAGGAGGCCTTTGCAGGCTGCCTGGCCAGATGTCAACACTTCCACCTCGAGTCAAACAGAACAAAGCAGTCAGAGACTACAGCTCGTCCCTGTCAGCCAAGAGTCATCAGCTGTGAGCAAAGGGAAAGAAGAGATTTACAAGGGCTACAGACAGCTTGTTTCCATCCTCCGTCTTGGGCACCATGTTCCACTGTTAAAACACCACAGGATCAGGAAGGGCAGAGCCATGGGGGAGGGAAATGCACAGGGACTCCCCCTGGGAGGGACCTCGGGAGGTTTCCAGGCCAGGCCAAAGCACAGTCAGTGGAGAAAGGGACACAGGGAGGGGCTGTCTGTGTGCTCTGCCATGGCAGGATGAGATGCAGAGCTGCACAGACACCCAGACCATGTGGATCCCTGCAGGAGCTGATCTCACTCAGTGGCTCCCAGGCCTCTGCTGCTCTCTGGTTGCTCTGGTTTGATGTTCCCTGGTGGTCACACCCAGCCCCACACACACCAGTGCTGTGTGCACACACACCAGTCTCAACAGTGCCTGGGCCCCAAAGGACACAGGACCTGATGGTTTGTGGTCCCCACGCCAGTATCTGGCACTTGGACATCCCTCAGTACCACGAGCAGAGAGAGCTCCCTTGTCCCAGAGAGTTCTTGGCAGCAGGGGGTTTAGGAAAATGGCACAGACTGTGGGGATCAGCTGTAGGGCATGGCCAGGGATGGGCACTGACCATCACCTCTGAGCAAACCACCTTGATCCCCCATCCTTTCCCTTCCTGGGGCCCTTTCTTAGATACCCCATGGGAAATCTCGCACATTGCCCAAATGCCCTTTGTGGATTTCCATCGTAAATCTCAGACCTCAACGCAGAACCTCCCATGCTCAGATGACATCATGCTGGAAAGCTCTGCCATTGACCCCCTTGGTGAGGCTTTCATGAGGAGGTGTCAGAACTTCCCTAAAATTAAATTTTTATCTTCTGGTTTTTTTTAAATTGGAATGGCCCTAAAATATCATGTACTGCAGCCCCCTTGCTGTGAGAAGGCACAACTACCACTGCAACAGATGGTCAAAGCTCCAGATCTTGAACAGGTTTTGGGATGGGGCACTCACTTTTGTGGACAACCTGTTCCTGTCCTGTCAGTATAAACACAAAATATTTCATTCTTATATCAAGTCTGAATTTATGCTTGACAATTTTAAAGGCTTTTCCCTTTCCACTGCCAATACAGGCTTGTAAAAACATGCCAATTTTTCTGGGATTATGACCATGATGTTTTAATCTGAAAAGACCTTGAAAAGACACAAAAATCTCCCAAGATATGATCTGGAGGCCACAAGCACAAAGCCCGTGAGACTAAGGGCCCTGGGCTCAGTGGTGTGAGTAGCCTGAGAGGGCCTGAAGGGGTGTTTCAGAGATGGTGGAGCTCTTCTTCATTGTGTGAAACTGCCTGAGGATGAAAAAATGCCAAACAGATCTCCTGGGGAGTTCCAAACTGGACACAAGGAGAGAGGAATTTCTGTCCCAGGGCAGGGCTGTGGTGCAAAACATCCCCCAGAAAGAGTCTGGAGCAGCCCAAGGCTCTGTGTGGCCAGGCAGAGGCAGGCAGGACGCAGAGCTGTCAGCAAAGGAAGGGCCCAGCCAGGTGGGGCAGCCGGGGGATGACGACAGCCTGCAGGGACAGAGGCGCAGGGCACGGACACCGTAGCACAGCCTGGGCTGCACAGGGCACAGGGATGGGCAGCAGCTGCAAGGCCCTGACAGAGCCAACTCCTGCAGCACTTTGGCCATGGCTGCTGGGCCTGGGCCTGAGCCATGAGGAGGAGACAAGTGACCCTTGCAGGCCTGGGGCCTCATTGCCTCCTTGTCCCTGCTCAGCAGCCTGGCAGGGGCCGCCCCATGCTGCTGCCCTTGGCATTGCACATCCCCACATCCCAGTGGGCCGGGAAGAGCCCTGAGCACTGAGGGAATGTGGTGGTTTAGCATGAATGTGAAAGATTTTTTTTTTTTTTAAGAAGGAATAGTATTGACAGCTTGGTTGACAAATAAGAGTGTTGTACATGTCTCTCGGGACCCAGTCTTGATTCAAAGGTACCAAGTGACTCAGTCGTCTTTCTATTTCTGGCTGGCAAGGAGTTAACACCACTTCATAAGTCAGAGGTTCGGGCTAGGCCTCCCCAGAGCCAGGCCCGGCAAGGCCTTGGGAGGGCCACTGCCTGTAGGAGAGCTGCCTGGGCCGGCACTGTCCCCTTTTTCTTCCAGCTCCTCTGATGGGGAGAGGAGGAGGATTGCAGATCGGCAGTGCTGGGCCTGTGCCAGGGGCCGCGGCGGCCGGTGGCCGTGCTCTGGGCTTGACTGCCGGAACCTCTTGTCTCACAAAATCACAGAATGTGTAGGCTGGAAGAGACCTTCAAGGTCATCGAGTCCAACCCAGCCCTAACACCTCAACCAGATCATGGCATCAAGTGCCACATCCAGCCTCTTTCTCAACACATCCAGGGATGGTGATGTCACCACCTCCCTGGGCAGACTATTCCCCTTTTTAATCACTTGTTCAGTGAAAAACTTCTTCCTAATTTCCAACCTGGATTTCCCTTGATGCAGCTTAAGACTGTGTCCTCTCGTTCTGTCAGTGGCTGCCTGGAGAAAGAGACCAAGCCCCACCTGACTACAAACACCTTTCAGGGAGTTGTAGAGAGTGATAAGGTCACCTCTGCGTCTCCTTTTCTCCAGGCTAAACAACCCCAGCTCCCTCAGTCGTTCCTCACAGGAGTTGTGTTCCAAGCCCCTCACCAGCCTTGTTGCCTCCTCTGGACACGTTCAAGCATCTCAACGTCCTTCCTAAACTGAGGGCCCAGAACTGGACACAGCACTCGAGGTGTGGCCTCAGCAGTGCCGAGTACAGGAGAAGAATGACCTCCCTGCTCCTGCTGGCCACACCATTCCTGATCCAGGCCAGGTGCCATTGGCCTTCTTGGCCACCTGGGCACACTGCTGCCTCATGTTCAGTTGGCTGTCGACCAGAACCCCCAGGGCCCTTTCTGCCTGGGCACTGTCCAGCCACACCGTCCCCAGCCTAGAGCACTGCAGGGGTTATTGTGGCCAAAATGCGGAACTCAGCACTTGGACTTAATAAACTTCACCTTGTTGCACTCTGCCCACCCATCCAACTGTTCCAGGTCTCTCTGCAGAGCCCTCCTACCTGCCAACAGATCGACAAATGTTCCCAGCTTAGTGTCATCTAAAAATTTACTAATAAGAGATTCAATAGCCCCATCCATGTCGTCAATACAAACATTGAACAGAGCTGGCCCCAGCACAGACCCCTGAGGAACACCCCTGGTGACTGGCTGCCAGCTGGATGCAGCACCCTTCCCCACCACTCTCTGGGCCCGGCCATGCAGCCAGTTGTTAACCCAGCAAAGAGTGCTCCTGTTCAAGCCGTGGGCTGCCAGCTTTTCCAGGAGCGTGCTGTGGGAGACAGTGCCTAAGGCCTTGCTGAAGTCCCAACAGACAACATCCACAGCCTTTCCCACATCCACCAGGCGGGTCGCCTGGTCATAAAAGGAGATCAGGTTGCTCAAACATGACTTACCTATCCTAAACCTGTGCTGGCTGATGGAGGAGAGAATTTTGAAAATTCTTCTCTGGAGCTCCAGGGAGCTAATCTAAGTTTGAGTTGCTTTAGATCAGACCAGGGGTGGAGGAGGGTCATCCATCAGTGTTCTTGAGCATGATTCTTCTCCATGATCCCCCTGCTATCACTTTCAGCCTTGAAGTTCTGGGAGTCAGCTGGAGAAGGAGAAAAAAAAAAAAAAGGACTTTAGGCTAAGACATTAAACTTTTTCCCTCCTCCATAGAAGACATAGTGATTTGAAATGTAAGGAGCGAGTATGAGACAAAAGTTAGCACAAGAACTGATAAAGACTATTGGAAGAAGTGGATATTTCTGACCAGACTTCTCTGGATGTGAATTACAGAAAAATAGATTATTATAATGCCGTTTGGGAGAACGCAAGTTCTAGTCAAACAGTTGTATGTACTGATATGAATGAGATTTAATTTAGGATTTTGAATAGAAAATATACCCGGCTCCTGGGAAAAAATAAGGAAGTCTCAGCCTTTGAGATGAAGATGCTTCTAGAAAGGAAGTAATTTTGAAGTTCCGACTCCTAGGCATAAAAGGAGGTCTCTATTTCTTTTGAGGTAGTGATGATTTTAGAGAAAGAAGAAGAGAATCCTTGCTTTATACTAGAAAAGCATTCTTGAAATGGTACCCCAAACATGCAGAGGCCCATAAGCAGCTTGGAAAACTGTTATATGGGTGGGACTGCACAGAATCTGCAAAAATTCCGTGTGGTTGCAGATTTGTGACCATGAGAACCACCAGACCTTTTCCTGTGGCATGTATCTCCATAAACTCTAGAGAGGCTCCTCTCCCAAGGTGATGCAGGATTATGTTTAAATAGTTGCAACTGGCTAAAAACCATAGTTTTCTCTCTGTTGAGTGGGAAAGTGAACAGTTTGTGGTAAGTGGAAAGATGTTTGAATGTCTCATTTTTCCTTTTTCTCTTTTCTTAGTGTATGCTAATAAAATCTATCTGTTTTTACTTTTAGGTTGAGCCTCTTTCAGCTTTTTCTCCCAAAATCTTATCTGCCAGCTAGTAAACAAAATTCAGCCAACATAAAACCACCACAGGAAGGGACAGCATCTGCCTTGCCAGGGGCTGGAGCTCAGGCCTTGGCCTTTTGCATTCCTGAAACACATGCAGGTTTGCTCAGCATCAGAGACACCTTTGCCTTGTTTGTCCCCACCTGTCATCAGTGCCTGCGGTGTTCTGCTCTAACTGGAACCTGGGGACACTTTCTCAGGCGTGTCCCTCAATGGGACCCATTTAAAACTTCAAGAAACTTTGGCGTTTTTAATCTGACTTTGAGTCCTTGAGAAGTTTTTTGAACACTCTCTCAGGGACTGAGTCTGATGTAAACAACAGCAAATCCCCAAGAGGCTCATTAACATCCTTGAGCTGTGTCTGTGCTGCTGAGCTGGGCCGGGCTCCTGACACAGAGGCACCTCCTGGCAACCAAGATGAGCTTCAAAAAGGCATTTCTCCATCAAAGTGGCTCCTGTGCACAGCCCAGCAGGGCTGGGGCACTGCTTGCAGCCACCCTGGGCACAGCACACAGGCACAGAGAGCTTCAATCACTCAGGGCTGGGAAGATGCTGGGGACTGACTGGGCGAGAATCATTTCCAGCCCTTGACACTGGAAGCCTCTGGCTGCAGGACAATGCAGCTGCAGCTCCTGCAATGATCTCCTAAAGCAGGAACATCCCATTATGGATTCTGTAAGTACAACTCAGACTATCTCTGCTGTAAGCATGTGGACATGCTCAGGGCTTCTGCTCACTCCAGGAATATTTCCAGGACAATAATTTTTATAAAGATAAAATTTACTCAGTCATTGTTTTCAGTTTCTTACTCCTGGTGAACGGGGGGGATAAATAATAAACAACTTCATGTTTAAGAGTCCCTAAGGCATCTGAACTATACCTCCAGTGCTATTCATGGGTTCCCAAAAGTGCTTTCATCCACTCCTTTGCCCATGGACAGCACCAGCATCACCTTCACTGGAGCCATCAGGCTTAGTCTGACCTGTCCTTTCTCCAAGCTCCAAACAGAACCTGTCCCCAGCCAGTGCCCTGCAAACAGGCAGGTTTCTGTAGGGCCAAGGAGGGTGCACAGAGATTTGGGGTCTGTGAGTGCTGGCAGGGAGAGATCAGGAACAGGGAAATACCTCCAGGAGAAAAATCTCCAGGAAGCAGAGAGAAGATCAGGCAATGAGAGAAAACAAAACCCAGAAATGCTGTGGCAGGGAGAGATCTCCAGAGGATCCTTTCCAGTGCAGCCCCTCCCTCGGAACAAGCCCCCTCCCTCTTGTCCCCCAGCCAAGCCTCTGCCCTCAGGGCTGGGGGTCTGTTGGGGGTTAGGTTTGTTCCTTCTTTCTCTAAAGAATTTTTTCCCCAGAAGTTACCAAGGAGACCAAGTGTTGGATACTTGAGGGTACTTAACCAAAACAAAGAGGTGGACAAAGTTAGAAGGAAGAGATAATGCAGGTAAAAGACAAAGCTTGAGACAGCTGCGGGC
Source organism: Chamaea fasciata (assembly GCF_029207755.1). NCBI lineage: Eukaryota > Metazoa > Chordata > Aves > Passeriformes > Sylviidae > Chamaea > Chamaea fasciata. The sequence goes on along the minus strand of NW_027094135.1, from coordinate 821,611 downwards.
TCTTCTTTTTTCGGCGTTCGGGGAGAGAGGGAACGGCTGTTGCTGGCTGGAAAAGTTTCAGCTTGGTGCTCTGAGGATCCTGCAGAGACACCGAAACCAAACTGCCCTATGTTTTGTGAAACAAAACCCTCAAGGATCTTGGTACTGTTTTCGTTTATTATTAATGCTGTAGTTGTTTGGTGAGGGTTTTTTTGTGTTTGTTTACTTTGTAATACATACTAATAAAAAACTGCTATTCCTATTTCTCAAATCTTTGCCTAAGAGCCTCTGATTGTAATTTATAATTAAAAAAGAAAAAAAAGAGAGTGAAGGGGGGGGGGGTTACACTCTCTATCCCAAAAGAAACTGCAGTTGTTGTTTTTTTTATTACCTAGCAGATACCTGTCTTCCCAAACCAAGAGAGGGTCCAAGGCATAAAGCCCCTCCTGTGCAGGCAGAGCTGCAGCAGAGCCGTGGGGCAGCTCTGCAGCCCCGGGCCCAGTTCCCTCTGCAGAGCACAGGGCTGGGAGCTGCTGCCTGGCACTGGGGGGCTCTGGGAGGGGGCACAGCTGGCTCAGGGTGAGCCTGTCCCCAGTGCCCGGCTGTGGGCAATGCTGTCAGTGCAGCCAGGGAAGGAGCTCCATCTCATTTAATCCAGTGCCATCATTAGGACACTTGAAAGTCTCCCTGAGATTTCCTTCCAAACTTCCAGCTTCCCTCCACAATGCAAACCTGCCCTGTAGCATCTTTGTCTTATCTGAAAGCCCCACGGGGAGACACACAAGTTCTGTGATGGAGAAAATGCTGTTGGGTTGGTGGAATGAGTCCCGTGTGTCCTTGGGTACAAATGTGGGGCTGAGCCCTTGAGAAGAGGATGAACATTGGGTGGACTGTGGTGGATCCATCAGCTCTCAGCAGTGTCAGGACGGTTTTTAAAGGAAACATGGGAGGGTGATCATCCTGTGTAGGGGACAGGTGAAAGCCCAGAGAATCCTGGAACAGGACAGGGTGACAGACCTTCTCCCCTCATTCTCCATGCACCACCTTGCCTCAGAGAACTTGCTCTGTTCTCCCTGAGCGCAGCAGCATAAATGCTGAGAGTTTCTGACATCAAAAATAGTCAAGTGGAGATGAAGAAAAGCTGTTGAAAAAACTCTAGAACATTTAAACAGACTTTACCATTCCTGGTCACTGGCAGTGGGAGTACAAGCTGACAGAGACTTCTGTATCAACAGGGTTTCAAAGTGGAACACGAGGACGGGTTCCCTGTCCCCCTCTCACGTCTGCACGGCAAGGCTGAATTATAAAAACCCTGCATGTAATTGCCCTGAACCTGAAGACCCACTCAGCCAGCACCAACCAGGGCTCCCCAGTTGTAGTTTAAGGAAAATCTGCTAGAAAATCAAAAGGCTGTCAGTGTGATACAGAAGAATGGTCTGTGGGAAAAGGCTTTGATTTTACTGAAAGAACTTTCTCCTAACCTGTCACTGATCTTTTCTCCTTGAACAGGCCCCCATGGCCAGACACAGCAAATGTCCAACAGCAGCTCCATCAGCCACTTCCTCCTGCTGCCATTGGCAGACACGCGGCAGCTGCAGCTCCTGCACTTCTGCCTCTTCCTGGGCATCTCCCTGGCTGCCCTCCTGGGCAACGGCCTCGTCATCAGCGCCGTAGCCTGCGGCCACCACCTGCACAGCCCCATGTTCTTCTTCCTGCTCAACCTGGCCCTCAGCGACCTGGGCTCCATCTGCACCACTGTCCCCAAAGCCATGCACAATTCCCTCTGGGACACCAGGACCATCTCCTATGAAGGATGTGCTGCACAGCTCTTTCTGTTTGTGTTTTTCATTTCAGCAGAGGTTTCCCTCCTGACCATCATGTGCTACGACCGCTACGTGTCCATCTGCAAACCCCTGCACTACGGGACCCTCCTGGGCAGCAGAGCTTGTGTTGGAGAAGGGAGAGGCAGACACCAGGTGGTCGTCAACCAAGCTCGTTTATTGTTAATTCACACAATGCTTTTATAATAACACTAATAAGCTCATGCATATTGCAAAAGTTAAGCTCAGGATTGGTGCTCAGACTAAAAGTCAGCTACGCCTCTTTCTACATTTCTTTGTGGTTACATAGTTTGAGTAAGTTTTAGTTTTACCGTGCTTCTCCCTCATATCTTTTAGCCACAAGGTCTTGTTATCGTATCCCAGCTGTGCTCAAGGACATGCGAAGCTTACTGCCTTGCTGGTTCTCATGAGAGTGCCTGTGTGCTCAGCAAAGCTCTCTCATGTCTGCGTGACCTTTTGCAGCTAGCCAGTTATCAATCACACTCTCCACACTTCCCCCGTTTTTCTGTTGGACAAGAAGGGTGGTATTAAATGCAGTATCTACCATTTTTTGCATCATTTTCTTGTAAGCACAAACAACAACATGGTAAAATCAATACAGCTAAAAAAAAAAACACGATACTAACTATTATAGCAAATTTGACAATAGAACATAGCCATGCACTCAAACCCAATAATTTTAGCCAGCCATCCAAACTTAACCCTGTTTGTACTCGTTAGTCAACACCACTCCCAGCTGGGCTAGGACATCATGGCAATAAGACACTGCACAGTGAGAGGCAAAGCAACAATTGAGAACACAGTTTGCACCAATTTTTTATCTAGCTTTACCAATAGTAATGGCAATTTTTGTGCCAATGTCAATCCACCGACCCCTGTAACTGGATGTACTCGACTGCAGTGGCCAATGTTGCGGCCAGTATTCTGGAGCAATTATGCTAGTGTCTGCACCGGTATCCAAAAGACCTTCAAGTCTTTTCTGCTCCCCTTGGTATTCTATGGATACCGTACGCCTTGGCCAATCGTGTAGGCCCATAGTCAGCAGGGTAAGTCCTCCAGAGGAGCCAAAGCCTTGGTCACCTCTTGATTGAGCATGGCGTGTAGGTAAAGCCTTAGTAAGTTGTGGCAAAGGTACCAGCTGAGCTATACGTTGCCCCTTCTCAATTTGAATTGGGGGAGTATTAGTGTGTCCATGATACAGATTTCCCCTGTATAATCAGCGTCTATTACTCCAGGTAGAACGAACAGTCCCATCATTGTAGCAGATGAGCGACCCAATAATAGGGCTCCCATGGCTTGTCCTTTTATTACTATAGGTCCTTTTATTCCCATTGGTATTTTTGCCGGTTGGGTAGTCAGTAAAGTTATCCTTACTGCGGCTGCCAGGTCCAAGCCGAGGCTTCCTGGGGTAACTGGCTGAAGGGTTGTTGCATGTTGTTGGTCGCAGCAGCTATTTGTGTCAGAGTGTGGTGGCTGGGGGGCGTGCCGGTCTTCCCGTTTCCCGAGTGACGTCGTCAGACTCTGAGACTGTGTGTGTCCGATCGGCAGTTTTGGCACCAGACATTGTTTGCCTGGCAGTTTCGCTGTATGTGACCAGCTCCTCCACATCGATAGCACCGCATCCCGCCACTAGTGGTTGGACGCGGCGTGCTGGTTACCGTTGCTTGTAAAGGTGCAAGAGCGGCAAGTACCTGCTGTGTTGTAGCCTCTGCCTGTTTTTTCAACCCTAATCCAATTTCTCTCAAAGCATCAACTACCAAAGCCTGACTCCCCGTGGGCATGTTGGACATTCGCTCCAGAGCTTCCTCTATAGACCAATTGGCCCCTAGAGTATTTAGTACTTTCTTTGTAGCCTGATTGCTATTTTGCAGCGCACACTGTTTTAATAGTGTACCTTTCATAAACTCAGGAACTCCTGCTTGGTTAATTGCATTAGCTACTTTATCTATAAATGGTCCAAAAGCCTCATCCCTTCCTTGCTTTATTCCCATATATGCAGAGATCCCACCTGGCTCTTTAATTCTGTCTAATGCCTGCCGCACCAGGCGCATCACTTCACAACACTTAAAAGGACCAAGAGTTGCCTGTGCTTCTGTTCTCAAAAAATTACCAAGCCCCATTAGTTCCTCCATAGTTACGCCCTGCAATGGATCACCGGGTCTCCTGTTCACTGCTACACTTTCCTGACAGAGTGCCTGCCAATGTGCACCCCCCTTTCAGTCCACCCCCGGTGCTACTCGATCGCCAAATACACACTGAGAACGCAGTGAGGTGCTGTGGAGTTGGCAAGTCCTGCTCCAAGCCCACCTGATGCCCCTGGGACTCCAGCGCTTTCTTCAAGGAGGTGGCAGAACTTTGCCACCAGAGCTTCATTTCTGAAATAGTTTTCTTTGGAAAATGCATCCATTTCCTATTTAACAGCGCAGTCCTCTCTCCCTGATCTCGGAAGAGCTGCCTACAGCCATGGAAACCACTTTCCTCTCCTGGTCTCCACACTCAGTCCTTTAAAACACTGTGATACTGAAGCCAACTACCTCCAGATCCAGACTGTCCATGCAGGGACAGTGTCTCTTCTCTTCAAGGTCAGGGAAAAATGGCAAAAGCACCTACAGAGCTTCAATGCCTCCCTTGAGCAAGAAACACCATGGATTTGAATCTCCTTCTGCTTGCAGGGAAGATAATGTCATGTCTTAAGCTAAAAAACGATAAATGGCAAAAAAATTATTAAAAATGGGTAAAAATGATGCCACTTCTCACTCCACTGGTAGAAATGACCCATTAAACCAAAAAACCTGTTCCAGTTTCAGACTGAAGCAACAGCATATTCCTGGCTTCTAACGCAGCAGGAACAACAGCACTGAAAGGAAATGTTTGGACAATCACATCTTCATTTAAAGAGAACCCGATTTCTTCATCTAAGCCATCACTGCCCTCGATCAGGACATCCACCATATAATCAGGACATCTAATAAGTGAAGAAAAAAATCTAAGCAGAGGATCTAGACTAACTGGGAAAACAACAGAGGCAGAATGCAACACTCCAGGAATACAAGGCATTTTTTTTTAATTCAATTCCTCCAAAAAAAAAAAAACAAGTCAAAGAAAGGATGAAAGCCCCATTTGTCACGCAATCCATTGTTAAGTGCAACACAAAAATCACAGCTGAACTTCACTCTGCCTGTCAATGCTGCTGTCCAGCACAGGCTGCCCAGAGAAGCTGTCGCTGCCCCCGGATCCCCGGCAGTGCCCAAAGCCAGGCTGGATGGGGCTTGGAGCACCCTGGGCTACCGAAAGGTCTCCCTGCCCATAGCAGGGGGTGGAACTGACAAGCTTTAAGGTGCCTCCCCATCCAAACCATTCTGGGATTCCACGATTCTATGAACAGCCCCAGGCAGAAGGACTAAATTTCCATTTTAGTTCAAAAATGCTGCTGCAAGAGCATGAATAGAGACTTCAAATACCGTTAAAGTGGCACAGCCACATCAGAAATTACTTTTGGGGGTTAAAGTGGTAACTGCAACTCCAGCTTCTGATACCAAGTTCACATGGAGGGCTGAGTCCTGGAGGTCCTTACTTAACAGGATCTCTATAGTTATCCATCCCCAGTTTGCTTACTGGGGCTAGAAAATGTAGCCCAGAGTCGTGGAATTGTGTTTGAGGAGTCACCACATACCATCAATGTGAGAGACGGGGATGCTGATGTTATCAGAGTCCTGTTTAATTAAACACGGCGACCTGGAGCATGCTGGCTTCCTGAACCAGGTCTGCTGCCTTGTCTGTGCAGGGGCAGGGCTCTGGCACCAGCTTCAGCAGGATCTGTCAGCAAAGGTGGAGAGGAAGGTAAGTGCGCTGGCTGTCAAGTGCAGGAGAAGCATATGCTGCTAAGAAAGACCGTGTGCAAAAAGGTGTTGGAAGATGGGCAGGTTTTAGAAGGACAACGTCCATATCACTTCTGCAGCATTCTGTCTACGGTTCCTGCTCTGCATGGGAGCGGAAAAAAGAAAGGTCCACTGCAATTTGGCATCTAGATTGCTACCACAGACTGAGTCCCTGGGGAGACCGCACTGGAAATGAAGCACTGGGCATTCAACATCCTGAAGAGTAACAGCAAGTGTCAGCTTTCCTTGTAAAAGATCACAATTCACTGAGGTCTGATAATTTTGGCACCTAAAGAGGAGATAAAAGATACCACACATACGGCTCTCTACACTTATAGCAACAATGCTGTAATAATAGCTGATCCTTTTGGATTGCATTTTCCTGCAAATAATTTTCCTGTCCTCCCATTTGAAACAAGAATGATGCCACCTCTGTATAAAGAACCCCAAACAATGCTTTTCTGAGAATCCATTCACTGGTCTTTGACAGGTTTCTCAACAACAGAACAAAATCTCTAGTTCCCACCAACATTATTCTTTGCATTGTTTATCCAGCTAATCTGAACACTGTTACCCTCTCCAAAAGCTGAATCACTGCTTCCTTCTGGTCTTCTGTTGCATTATCCAAATGTTCCAGCCAAACTGAAAGTTCCCTTCCATGTGTACTCAAACACTCCACTGTCAGGTAAAACCTGTCCAGGAAACAAAGGGGGAGGTGTGTAAATAAACCTCAAAGCACCTCAAATACAAAACTCCAGGAGATGCAGATCTTTTTGTACAGTAACTTACAGTTGGCGGCATTTTTAGGGGGATTCAGGAGGGATTTTTTGTGGATTTTAGGAGGATTTTGGTGGGATTTTTTGGAGGATTTTGGTGGGATTTTTTTTAGGGATTTTTGGGGGGATTTGGGGAAATTTGGGGGGGGGGGCTTTCTGGAGATTTTGGGGGGATTTTGGGGGGGATTTTGGAAGGATTTTTTGTAGATTTGGGGAGATTTGGGGGGAATTTTTGGGGGGATTTGGGCGGGGATTTTTGGAGGCGTTTTGGGGGATTTTTTGTGGATTTTGGGGAGATTGTGGGGTGGAATTTAGGGGGGATTTTCGGGGGGATTTTGGCGGGGATTTTTGGGGGGATTTTTGGGGAATTTTTGGAGGTGTCTTGGGGGGATTTTAGGAAATTTTTGGGGGGCTTTTTTGTGTGATTTTCGGGGGTATTTGGGGGGGATTTTTATGTGATTTTTGGGGTGATTGGGGGGATTTCTGGGGAGATTTTGGGGGCATTTGTAGGGAATTTTTGGGGGGATTCGGGAGGGATTTTTTTTGGATTTTGGGAGGATTTTTGTGGGATTTTTGTGGAGATTTGGGAAGATTTTTGGCTGGATTTTTTTGTGGCATTTTGATGGGATTTTTGGGGGGATTTTGGGGGAATTTTATGGAATTTTGTGGGAATATTTAGTAGGATTTTTGGTGGGATTTTGGGGGGATTTTGGGGAGACTTTTTGTGTATTTTGGGGAGGAATTTAGGGGCATTTTGGGGGGGATTTGGGGGAAATTTTGAGAGATTTTTTATGGATTTTGGTAGGATTTTGAGGGAATTTTTCAGAGGATTTTTGAGGGGATTTGGGGGGGAATTTTTGGGGGGAGTGTGGAGGGATTTTTGGGAGGACTTTTTGTGGAATTTTTGGGAGAATTTTTGGGGGGATTTTGTGGGAATTTGGGGGTATTTTTCGGTTGATTTTTTGGGGGATTTTTTGAGGGATTTTTCAGAGTTTTTGGGGGGGATTTTTGGGAAATTTGGGGGAGTTTTGGGAAATTTTTGGGACTATATTTGGGGGGATTTTTTGGAGATTTTGGGGGGATTTTCGGGGGATTATGAGGGCATTTTTAGGGGATTGTGGAGGTATTTTTCGTGGATTTTTTGTGGATTTGGGGAGGAATTTGGAAGGATTTTGGGGGGCATTTTGTGGCAATTTTGTGGGGATTTTGGGGGGGATTTCGGGGGATTTTTGGGGATTTTAAGGGGATTTTGGGGGATTTTTTTGGAGATTTTTCGGAAGATTTTTCGGGATTTTGGGGGGGATTTTTGGGGATTTTTTTTTTTGCATTTTGGGAGGATTTTGTAAGGATATATTGGGGGATTTTTGGTGGGATTTTGGGAGAATTTTTGTGGGATTTCAGGGGGATTTGGGGGGGGATTTCTGGGGCGATTTTGGCGGAATTTCTGGGGGGAATTTTGGGACGATTTTGATGGAATTTTTAGGAGGATTTTTGGGGGGATTTTGGTGGGATTTTGGGGGGAAATTTTGGGAATTTTGGAAACTTTTTTGGGATTTTTTTGTGGATTTTGGGGGGGATTTTTGGGAGGATTTTGGGGCATTTTTTGAGAATTTTGGGGGGATTTGGGAGGATTTGGGGAATGTTTGGAAGGATTTTTGGAAAGATTTTTCGGGGGATTTTAGCAGGATTTTTGGGTGGATTTGAGGCATTTTTGGCGTGATTTTGGGGGGATTTTTGGGGGGGATTTCTGGGGCAATTTTTTGATGATATTTAGGAGATTTTTGGGGCGATTTAAGGGGGATTTGGGATGATTTTGGGGGGATTTTTTGGGATTTTTTGTGGATTTCTGGGAGATTTTTTAATGGATTTTTTGTGAATTTTTGGAGAATTTTAGGGGGATTTTTGGAGGGATTTTTTGGGGATTGTTGGGGGAGGTTGGGGGACTTTAAGGGGATTATTGGAGGATTCTTGGAGGGTATTTGGGGAGATTTTGGGGGGGATTTTGAGAGATTTTCGGGGGATTTTGGGGGACTTTTTGGCGGATTTTTTGGGAATTTCTGCATGATTTTTGGGGAAGATTTGGGGGATTTTGGGGCGATTTTAGGGGTATGTTTTCAAGATTTTTGGAAGATTTTGGGGGGGATTTTTGAAATATAGGCTAAACTGAAGGCTATTTTGGTTTCAGTTTGTTTGATGGCGGGGTTGTTGCAGTTGTGCTCGGGGGTCTTTTGGGCCATTTATTCCAGAGGCTGTTTGGAAGGGCATTTCTGGCCACGTTCTTTTTTGCCTCCGCTCCGCGCCGCCGTGCGGCAGTGCTGCCACCCCGTGGGCAGAGAGCAGTACTGCAGTTGTCCCCCTGCCCGTCACGGACACGCGTGGCAGCTCCAGGCTGTGGGCTTTTATGAGAGGAACTTTCCTACATAAAGGGATAATTTTTAACTCAGTGGCTAGTTGAAAGGGACAATTTGAACATTTGTTTTATGTTATTGTGGAGAACCACCGTGTGATTCCAAAACTAACATCCCAAACCAGCAGTTAAGTAAAAAAAACCCAAAGAATGGTACAGCAAGCATTTAAAAGCCTTTTACATGTGAAAGGAATTTAAGATGAGAAATGTAGCTTATCCAAGCACATAATTCTGGTCTTTATATTTTTTGGCTGCTTGCTTAGAAATTTTCATGCTTCTGGAGCCGGACACAATTTAAGAAATTACAAACTGTATTTTTCTCTTACTGAGGAAATATTTTCTACAGAACCATGACCAGCATTTTGAACTGTATCAACACAAACAATTTTAAAGTGCATAACAACACATTTTGGCTATTAATTATATATTAACTTTCTTCCAGTGCACTCGACTGACTTTTGGGAAGTTCTGCTCTGTTCAATACGGGTCAGGTTTGCTTTCTGCCCTAGAGGCAGTTCCATAAGCTTCCAGCTGCCAGGAATATGCTGTGCTCCCTGTGACACATAGAAACAGCTCTTCTAAATAACTTTCTAACAGCAGTGGGATGTCCTGGAGCACTGGAAAAGGTACAAGAGTGCGGTTTTCACAAAGAATAGAGATTTCTTGCTCATCCTGATGGAAACAAGGATACTTTCCCAGTTCCTGCAGTCACTTCACTTTGCAGTGATGCAGCACCTTCCTAGGGATCACGTCTGTGATTTCTGGGCGAGAGCTGGTGCCCCAGCTCCCTGGGCAGGGACTCCCCTCATCCCGGTGCTACGAGGCTTCCCTCCCAGCAGAGAGAAGTGCCGCACTTGTCCGCTCCCCAGGGCCCGACTCCAAGTCTCCAGGAGAAAGTGGGAACCTTTCAAGGGACTTCCACGCACTTTTGGTCAGGGCCTGGCCGATCCACGCCCAGCGTTCCCACCGCACAGCGACCGCTCGGCTCCTCGTGTCCCTTCCCACCCGGCCCCTCTGGAAGCCCTTAACCCTCTCCTCCTTCCTGCCTTTGCGGCGCATTGGAGCCGCGCTCCCCGGGGTGCAGGCCCGGGACACGGCCCCGCAGAGGGGGGACGGAACACGGAGCGCTCCGGCCGGGAGCCCGCGGCCCCTGCCCTGGATGTGGCGGGTCCCCCGGGGCATTGCGGGGGGCTGACAGCCCCCGCCAGACCCTGCCCGTGCCGTGTCCACCTCTGCCCATCCCTTCAGAGCCCCGCAGCGCCCCGCACCCGGGAGCCCGTCACTCGGTGCCCGCCCCATACCTGAGAAGGCAAGAGCCGCGACCTCCACCCCGCACACAAGGACCGCGCAGGACAGGAGGCGGAGGAGCCGCCCGGGCTCTGCCTGTGCGCGGCGTGGGCGCTGCCCCACATCCCCGTCCCTCATGGTGCGGGAGAGGGCGGCTCGGGGCGGGGGGCAGCCCCGCCGCTTCACACGGTGCTGCCGATCCCGGCTGGCGATGCATCTCCCCTGGGCCTCCGGGCACCCTCGGGGTTGCCCTTGCCCCGTGCGGGCGGAGGAGGAGAAGGGGCAGAAGGAGGGCGAGGGCGGAGCAGCCCTGCCAGCGGCCGTGGCAGGAGCAGGTCCAGCGGGCGTGGGCGCCCGCGACGCGGGGGCGGTGGGGAAGAGACGTGAAGGGACACGGGTTTCTGGCGGTGCCGTGCCGGGCACTGCCCTCCGCTCACATCGTGCGGCCGGGCTGACTCAGACCTGGCTGCACCTCGCCTGCCCTCTCCGGCTCTCCCCACCCCTCTCCGAGAAGTTTGCACCTCCCTCTGCTCTAGAGGCTCGATCTCACCGTCTCCCCCATCGTTCTTGCTTGGCAATGGTTGGAGGACTTTCACGGACTTACACACACTGCGACTCGTGACCACGTTTCCCTGCTTGTGTTTTTCCCGAGACAGGTGCGAGGTGCTCCCCATCACTCCCCGTCCCCCCGCAGCCCAACTTCCCTGCCTTGCCTGCTCCAGATGCCCTCGGCCCTCATGCCAGACCCTGCCAAGTCTGCCGCTGCAGCCCTTACACCTCGGCTCACGGGTCTCTGAGGGGACCCAGCTGGGACCTACGCCTGACAGGATCTCTGGATGAGGGATTTCAGTGGGCAAACAGCACTGACTCTTCCAGGCTGCAAAAGGACCTTCTCTCTTTCCTCACACCGGTGACACCACCTTACCTCATCCCCGCAGCGTTCCGACTCCAGCGGGTCTTGAGTTTGAAGTGTGTAGGCTTGGCTTAAAACCTTCACTGCAAAGTGGGGAAACATCTTGAAGTTACTTTGAGAGAGTTCAAGTTGTTCCCTGTAATCTTTTGTGATACAGAAAAGTGAACCGGTGAGAAGTTCAAGCAAATTGTCATTACTACCTGCGAAACTACCTTCAAATGTAATTTGGTGCTTCTTTTAAGGTATGAGGGACTCAAGGGGATAAATCAGGACACTCATTTCCCAGTTCCTGTAAGAGCTGTCCTCAGGAAAGAGAGCTTAGAACCAACTCTGAAAATGGGGAATGAAAGCATCTTTTCTTCCTGGGGCTGTGCTGTGGTATACAGTGGGTAAACATGAATATCCAACTGTTTACATTATGCTATGCATGTTCACACTGATCTTTCTCCTGAAAAAAAAAAACAAAAACAAAACCCCATGAGTGAGTAGGTGAAGGACGATGGAACCAAACTAATTGTGTTAAAACTATTCCTCTCCTCCTGTTCCAACTGAAGTTGGAATGCATCCAGATTTGAATTTCCAAAGTCTGGCACCTCTTTTCAGAGGTTACACTGAACTTTGACCAACTTGGTCTTCACGTTTGATTCTGAATCCACTTTTGTTCCTCACCTTGTCCCTCTTCACACCCAGAAAAACAACTGGGTATCACATATATCAGACTATTCCTCCTTAGTCTTGGGCAGATAAGAGCAAAACAGGTTTCACATGAACCTGTCTGAGGTCAGGGACATTCCATCAAGTGTTACTGAACTCAAATGGGATCAAAGATTCCCAAATAACAGTATAAAATCACTCTGAAACATCTGCAACTGCAAACACAGATGGGCAGAGAAAACAGTAGGTCTGCAGGTGAAACCCTTGCCTCAGATAAGGACAGTGTTTGCCTTTGAACTCAGTCAGTTACCTTCTGCCTTCCACCTGGGGAGCTGGAAGGAGACTTGTGGTAGTCTCCCCCTACTCTCCTTCTTTTTCCCCTTGACCTTGCCTTCAGGGTGATCATTCAGTTGGACACTTCCTGCACTTGCTGTCTCAGGTCAGTCCTGCCAAAGGCAGAAATGAATGCTGGGATGTGGCAATACACAAGACAGAGAGGAAGACACATTTAATTAGCACAGCTGGTTTGATAACCGGGATGCCATGGCAGGGACAAGCAGAATTTTGAGATTATGAGAAGATGAGATTAAACTTGCCTAGGGGAAGAGGATGCACTGTATCGCATCTCAGCATCCCACATGTCAACACAAAGTGACTCTGCAAGGCAAAGACTGAATTTTAACAGGTCTCATTGATACTAGGCAAGCCTGATTGTTATCTCAAAAAGCCATTGCCTAATGATTGGCCGTTAATGCCCGTCTCCCAGGCTCTTTCAGGGGTGGGTGGAAATAGTCAAAGCCTGCAAAGGACACTTAATGCAAATGGCTACAGTCAAACCTTTTGTACTGTCTGTCCCCCAGTTTTGTAGGGGAAGAATCTCTTAACACAGCGGGGTTTTAAAATTCAAACAAATTTTGTAGGAGGTCATTGAAGCTCAACCAATGCAGAAGAATGTAGACAGCATCAAAAATAACTGGGAAGTATCCCATACTTGTGCTTGAAAGGCTTTGAATCAGAAGGTCTGCCAGGGCTGTTGCCTGATGAGTATTTGTGAATCTTCCCAGTGAGATAACGTAACTTTTTCTAGCCTGGTGATGCTGTAGGCAAAAGACCATCCCAAAGTGCAGGAATGAGCCTGGTATGCTTTTGGCACTGTGCAAGTATAACCCAAAGGCCAAGGCAGTTTCCAAGTGGAATGACTGAACTGGGAGAGGTTTGAAATGTAGGTAACCTCCAGAGAGGTGAAGCGGGGAGGGCTGAACGACAGCGCAAGAGGCAGCTGGGTGCTCCGGCTTGTACACATCTTCCAGGGAAGCCTTCCTGTGGAGAAGGAAAACTCACGGACACTGTGGCTGACAGGAACTGAAGACATGCTTTCAGTGGAATGGCACTGAGATATATATATACACTTTTTTTTCTTTTCCCGCTGAATGGGGGCTACTTTGCTATTCAACATTAACCGAAAAACCAACTACCCTAAAATATAGAAAGTATTTTTGCGAATCTCTGCTATCCCCTGTGATAGGTAGTGTGTGAATAGAAACCTTGGAGACAGTAGTGTAAAACACAAAGGCAGGAAGGGAGCAAGTGTTTATCACGATGTACAGAATGCACCTCTTTGCTACAGCCTTGAAAGCTGCTTCTACAAGCTGGCAACATTCAGTTGCTGGAAGACAATATAACTAATCCAGACATGTTCAGCATGTAGAATTACAGTATCTCAGCCTTGTCCTTCCCTCACGAGCAACAGGAATTGGATTCATTTTTTCCCCAAAGAAAAAAATCACTTGAAAGTCCAGAAGTTAGAATCCAAGAGAAATATCACATCTGCTTCAGAGAGTTTCTCTCTTTTGAACTTGGGGAGGAATTATTTTACTGTGCCAGATATGCAGGAATTGTGTTGTTACATGGAAGCTTTAAAAAAGCAAAGCCAAAATTTGAGCACTTAACTTCTTTTTCTCTTTGTTATTCATTTTCCCCTGAATTTCAGCCAAACTGCCAATTCAAAACTCATATCATTGCTTAGTGTATGGAAATTCCGATAAAATTAGTGTGTCAGTTAAGAAGTAAACAATGTGAAATAAAGAAAGTGAATGTGAAAATAGTAATTTGAAATAAAATACTTCAGTTAGATGGCCTAAAATCTTCTATTAGTGAAAAAAAAAATCACTAGATCTAATGTAGAATAACAAGAGTTGTCAGAAAAATATCTCAGAAATACTTTTTCACACACACACACACACTCTCTCACTCTTCTGTGTGTGTGTACACTTCTCCCCATCCTACTGCTTTTTCTTCCTGCTTTCTCCCCTGTAATTTTTTAAGAGCTGATATTTGTCATTTTCATTCTATTCTCCCAGAATAAAATTTCCAAGAAGTTCCCTAATGTTCTTTTTGGCTTTTGAGGATTAAAACAAAACAAAACAAAACAATACAAAAATTAAGAGCAAAACCCCAGGCCTTTCCCACATTTTTAAAAGCTTTATATTCCTGCATTCTGACACAGACAGAATCCACAGGACAGTTCAAACAAGTGGGCTGTTATCCTCTCTCTGTTTCTATGGAAATGAGTGTCAGACCACTTAAAACAAAGCACATACTTTACAGTAATCACTGCATTTTCATTATTTGAAATAACAGAGCGCATTTTCCCCAATCCAACCTCTATTCCTATGGATACAAGCTGAAAATCGTTGTAGAGAAGCCTGTTCCATAGTTTTTTCCAATTCTGAATGTGTTTAGGATGCTGTAAGTTCTCACAAGGTGCTATGGATGATACGATCTAACAAGAGCTTCAAGTGTGCTGTAATTTGAACTGGAGAGGACCAATTCTGTGAGCCAGAGTAAGGAAACATTCTTGTGTGTGTAAATAGAAATTGGAATGAATTCTGAGTGAAGTACCCCACCCAGCAGGTTTAGAAGGAGGGGAATGATTTGCTGCTTTCTGCTATTTTTTGACTTGCTTCAGAGAGAGTGAGCTGAGCTAAGCAAGTTCTGAGTTTGGTGATCATGAGCTGCTCCTTGGCCAAACTAGCCATAACACCATAGAGACCCCCACCACTTCACGAGACAGAAGATGTGACCCATGAAGTTTGCAAAGCCAATCTCCTCACGTTTCATTTGGAATGAAACCTCACTCCATTTCCTCAGGAGAGGCAGCAGAAGGTCCCCGCGCCTCACCCCCCTGAATGCTGCCAGTCTTGCTGGCACTTCTCCTGTACGCAGATTATTTTTTCTAGCAGTGCACCTGGCACTTGTATAGACATGAAGTAAGAGGCATGTCCCATCTCAGAGAGCTTACGCTGCAAACAAGAGAATGTCCCTGGTCACTTCCCGACATGATGTTTCAAAGACACACTGGGAAAGACTGTGTGTCCTGCCCCTCAGTTAGGAAGGACATTAGGCCACAGTTACTGGGTGGAGCACGGTCAGGGAAATCACCCTCTTTGTCAAAGTGCTTTACTACGGTTTTATGAGCCTGCCTCTGATGGGTCGTTATCATGACACTGTTCCCCTTCCGTAAGTATTTAAGACAAGATTTTCCAAAATGACCAATGACTACATACTTGAAATTCAAGACAGAAGCTTTTTAAAGCCACAGAATCAATGTCAAAACACTGAAAAAACTGTGGCTTTTCCAAGAGCCTTGAAAAAATCGGGCTTCCAGATGTCTCAAGTTAGGTATGCAAAGGCATGCAAAACTGGTAGTGTTTCAGAAAAGAATAGCCCGTATCAATATCTAATCAGTGAGAGTTAATAGTTTTGAGAACCAGACCTCAGGCTAATTCGACCTGAGCACAGTGAAATTAGAAGCATATAACAAAAATTTAAAATGATATTGCAGTGCTTGTAAGTGCCTGCTTTTCCCATCAAGACTGTAAGGGCTCCCTGGTAAATTCTGTGACTCAGTGACTATGTCAAACTCAGACTGGATGATGCTTGAAGATTATTCCATGTGTATAAGGTGGGAAGGATTTCAGTACACAGAAATACCCGGGAATCGCAGTAGATACTCAGAGGTGCTCTCAGCAAATGCCTCCTCTGGCTCTGCACAGCCTGCTCATTGACACTTTTCTGTCCTCTTCCCTTTTTTTCTGGTCTTTCCACCCATCTTCGGCAGCAGGGCATGCAGCCCAGTTCCAGAGTCTCACCATGCTCTGACTCAAACCCCTGATGCTCATAATGCCTGGTCAGCAGATCCTTCCATATGGACAGGCTCTAATATTCCTCGTGGGAGGAAGATAAATTGCCATTAGTCAGGCTTAAAATGCACTCCTTGCACTCCAGCTGAAATAACTACGGGATTGGAGGAGGAGGAAGAAGAGGAGGAGAGATGATTTTGTTTTACAGCATCTAGAATAAAAAAAGTTGTGGTTTTACCTCAGCCTTGCCAGCCCACTCGTCTCCTGGGTCCATACACGGACCTTGCACATACCCTGGACTCCTCGATGCCAAACTCCTGGAATTCAAGCTCTGCAATGAATGTGTCCAAGTGTGTGAGCTGGCACTGGGCTGATCCCAGCAAGGATCATGGAGGTGCAGGGCACAGGGCATTTGGACATGTGATGACAAAGAAGTGATAGTGTTGGGAGCATTCCCTTCTTGGGAGGCCGTGCCGAGGAGGTGGTCCTGTCAGCCCATCTCTGGGCAGCGTCACCCTCTCTCCTTCTGTCATCCCATGCCTCAGGGTGCCAAAGGCTGGGAAGCAGGAAGATTTGACAAAGCGCTCTATATCTCACTTGAAATTTGGGGAAAAACTGAAGGAAACTTTTCTGTGTAATAGTTGTGTAAACTGAGAGCAAACACTGAGAGCTACAGTTTTAAGGTGTGATTTTGGATTAAATGTATTCCCTCTGAATGCTTTCTATACTTAATTTATACATAAAATGAAACATTTATTTTAAGACACTAATGCATTTCTTACCAAAGGAGTGAAGGGTGGGAGATTGCAACTCACAGATGAAGTGAAGTGAAACCACCACAGGGGTTACTGTAACTGTAAGTGGGGTATCCCAACAGCAGGACAGGTTTGGGCTGGGATTAGCATGGGCTGTATAGCTGGGGTCATGCAAAGGTCTGTCTGCAGCCCTTCTCACAGTCCCTCATCTGCAGGGAGAGGCTGTAGGCCTGGAGATCAGGCTGAGTTTGGGAAGGGTCAGGAGGACACCGTCACGGAGTGATGTAAATGCGTATCAAGAGACTTGAGGGGTGGCAATGTCAGCTAGAGAACAGCAAGGATCCATGGCTAACGGCTGGAGATAGGGGCTGCCCGAGAAGGACAGGAGTGCTTAAGGCTGAAATCAGAAGAGAAACCTCGGTGAAGCTTTTGTGTTAGAAATGGTCTCATCTGCCCAATCAGATACTTGTCTTCAGGATTGCACGAGTAAGGAATCCCACAGCAAAGAAAAAGGTTCAGGTTTGGGAGCAAAGGCAAGTTGGGCAGGACTGCGGGGCTGGGGCTTGGCTGTTTACATTCTGTTCAGGACAGTAAAGGCCTCCGAGGTCGTAACTGAGGCAGGAAAGGGTCGCTTGGCTCAGTTAGTCTTGTATCTAAAACTGTTCCTTGAACAAAGGGGGGAGCTGAGGTTCATGCAAGGGACCAGGAATTGTTTTTTAGCCTTGAAAATGCCAGAGGGGTGTGTGTAACTTGGATATGATGATAAGTTCATCTGGCAAGAATCACAGAATATTTTGATTTACTGAAAAACCGGGCAGCTCAGAAGTTACTACTTGACTCATTGCTGCTCCCATCTGTTGCACACATAAGCACAGCAGAACAGATGATTTTTTTCTGAGCCTGAGGTCTTCGACTGACCCTCCACAAATGCGTCTTGCCAAAAAGCAGACTTGGGGGAGGAAAGTTGTCAGATATAATAGAGAAAGAAAAGGACACAGGCTTCAAAGTCCACTCCAGCAGAACATGGAAGTGACCTGGCTGGAAATGAAACCCGTAGTCTGCTTCCCCAGCCTCCTGGAAGCCTCTAACAGCTCCACAGGCAGTGAGGGGAGAGAATAATTGAACTTCAAGTTGAAATAAAAATAATTTTCAGTAGCATTCTGCAGTACTTTTAAAATACTAGAACCATGAAATATGGTGTGATGATAACTATCAGGCTTGTAAGCCTGGTAACTAGGACTTTTACCTTGAAGATTTCAGTATGGGTACTTTAAGCCTTTTAAAACAGAGTTAAATCAATTTTTTTCCCCCTAGTTCTGCTAGCACTAGCCTTTCTTTTCACCCCCTCAAAAGCAGAGCAACTCCCTCTTGAGAATGTTATTTACTTTCCATATTATGTGCTTACCAATTTCTGGAATTGCCAATGTATTTGGATACCTGCATAAATTTAAGTTTCAAGAAAACTGTAAGGCTGAAACAAAAGAGAGAGACTGCTGCAGATGGGATATTGGGAAGGAATTCTCGTCTGTGAGGGTGCTGAGGCCCTGGCACAGGGCCCAGAGAAGCTGTGGCTGCCCCGGATCCCTGTGGTCTGACTGAACTAGAGGTAAAGCCGCCTGGGTGTCCTGCCCACGGCAGGGGGTGGGAAGGGATGGTGGAACGAGATTGAGGTGAATGTTTTGAGATTAATTCGTGGGTTTTTTATAATATACTTTATAAGCCTGTGTAGTAGATATTTTAGAGTTAGTTTGTGTTTTACTGGATAACATCACTTTCTTAAGCGTAAAGGAATGCGGGGTTCCCGGAAGACATTCCTCTGCCGAGAGGGAAGATCATCATCCATCGCGGAGAGAAAGGAGGGTGTGACCCCTGGCTGATGGAGCTGAGCACCGCCATCAGCCACCGTCAGCCGAGTGCTCAGCGCCCCACAGCCATCATCCCGACTCTCACAAGGACATACATCTCAATACCTGGTTCCGGCAAACCCGGACAAAAGCTTCTGTCTCCCCGGAAAAAACTATTCACCTGACTTGCAATCGTAAAAGACCCTAGATGAATATGAATCAAGAATCATACACACAAAGAACCCATGACGTAATCGGTTGCCCAAGCCCAAAAACTGTATAAAAACGGGCTCTGCACACTCTGAATTTGTGAACCAGAGGGGGATTCTGTGCCGTTCCATGGCAATTATTTTTAACTCTTGTTGCTCACCTGAGCACCGGTCGCTGGGCAGGCCCGACAACTCGCAGGAGCAGCACCCTGCCCGGGCCGCGATATCCCCGGGCCGCTGCCGCTCCCGCTCCGCCCGCCCCTGCCTGCGGGAGCAGCGGCGATTCCGGGGTGCCGCCGTGCCGGCTCCGAACCGGGCATGGCCGGGAAGCGGAGCGGGGAGCCTGCGGCCCGCGGGACGAGGAGTTCGATGGCGCCCGCCTCACGGCGCTGCTGCGGGACCCCGCGGCCGCCGCCAAAGGTGAGGGGCTCTGCGTGGCGGGGGAGGCGCGCCCTGAGGCGGCCGCGCTGGGCAAAGGCGGCCGCGCCGTCCCGGGCTGAGGCGGCCGCGCCGTCCCGGGCTGAGGCGGCTGTCCCGGGCTGAGGCGGCCGCGCCGTCCCGGGCTGAGGCGGCCGCGCCGTCCCGGGCTGAGGCGGCTGTCCCGGGCTGAGGCGGCCGCGCCGTCCCGGGCTGAGGCGGCCGCGCCGTCCCGGGCGCATCGGGCTGAGGCAGCTGTCCCGGGGCACGTCGCAGGGGGTGGGTGGCACCGGCGCTGCTGCTGGCGGGGCTGGCGCACATGGCACCGCTCGGCCCCTCAGGGTCGCGGCCGGGCCGGAGCGGGCCCTGCACGGGGCGCCGGTGCCCCGGGTTGACGCTGCGCCTTTGCAGGGCTGGAGACGTTCGTGCCCGTCGCCAGGACGCTGCCATCGGCCCAAGTGTACGATGTCGTGGAGGGATACGTGAAAATTTCCATGGAGTGTGCTGAGATATTCAAGCTTCTCGATGGAGAAAGGAAGCCTGAAAGTGAAGTAAGTTGGACAGGGGGCTTGTAATTCAGGGACTGGCGGCTGCAGTCCCAACAATCCCACCCTGGAGAAGAAGCGACAAAAGGTTGCCAGAAAATGGTCACAGTGGCCAAGGCTGCCAGAGCTCCAGGAAGGTTTGGACAGCGCTGTCAGGCGTGGGACTGTTGGGGTGTTTGTGCAGGACCAGGAGTTGGACTGGATGATCCTTGTGGGTCCAGCTCAAGATAGTGTGTGGTTCTGTGAATAAATGCTTTGTGGTGTAGATAACTCTGATAATTGAATATGGCTTTGGTTTGGTTTTTTTCTTTTTTTCTGGAAGTAGCAGTGGCAGAAGCACCTACCGAGTGGGAGATGCTCTTTTCAGTTCATAGGTGTTCCTGGATTTAATGACACACACAGCCAATAGTCCCGTCCAAATCAAGCTGTTAAAGTTCTTTAAATGTTATCAAAAGATCTTTTAGGAAATAAGGGGATCAATAAAAGCAGTTAAGTAAGCAAAACAATAGTCTGGTGAAAGTAAGTGTTTTTAGGTATCTCCCGGATATATCAGTATTTCTAGGAAGCCGCTGGTAAAGTTGACCTCATTTTTCTTATTTTAGCTGGACACAATTTATCCTCATCAGAATATGACGAATGAACAAAGAGTTCAGTAATTTTTCACTGTGAATGCTGGTGCAGCATTGCTGACTGCTTACAACATAGTACTGTATTGTGTGGCTTTTTAACCATTGCTTGCTATTCTTTGTCTTCCAGTATCATTTTTATCTGTCTTGTGTTCAGTGGCAGCCTTTCCTCAATATCCCATTGCTCACAGGGGCTGGTGTTTGTAGTGGGCGCAGCCCAGTGCTGTGTGGTTTCCGGATTCCTCTGCAGGGAAATAATTGCAAGACCGGAACAGCCCCAGTGTTTTTCTCCAGCGCATTTTGTTTTTCGTCGTCCACTTAGGAGCAGCCGTCTCTTGAAGCACTGATTCCTTGAAACTGCATGCTCTCCAAAGTGATCTTTTCAGAGAGGAAGCATTAATTTGGGAGAGAATCTAGAAGTTAATGTCACTTTCATGTGTGGAAGCTTTCCTCTTGGGGTGGGGTTACCCTTTATTGATGGTGGTTATTACTATTTGCTCAGCTAATAATTTCAAGTCTTACCTGATCATTGTCAGATGCTAACATACATTTTTATCCTGCAGATGCTGTTATTCTTTCAAGCCCTGGAAGCCATTTTACTGAGGACAGCCAGCGACCGCTCACATTTGTGGGAATGAACATCGTCAGAAAGTTGATTCATTCCTATATGAGACTGGTCTATGCTGCTTTGTATTCTGAAAATCACAAGTAAGTCTTCTTGGTGCTCTGCTGGAGAATCTCTGTCAGTTGATCTGGAGGGACTGTACTGGACGTTGCAAAATTCATTTTGAGTTATTGCTAATAATCCACCTTTATTTAATAATCCTTTTCCACTTGTCATAAAATAATTGCCTGTGGAAGTCTTTGCAAAGTGAAAGCTCTGATGCATCATACAATCCAGTGCTGTAGGATAATTTCCTGAAGGTGTAGTTTTCATCGGTTGGGCCTGCCCTAGTGACAGCTAACACAGGTGGTACCTTGAGTCCTCTTACTTTATTGCTGCTTGATTTGTGGGGTGGAATGTACTGCGTGGAACAGGGCTGGGCAGTCTTCCTGTGACAGCAAAAAGAGCTGCTCTTGAGTTCTTTGTTTCCCTGTATTTTTTGGAGTCAGGTTGCCATGTTTATAATGGATTTTTCTCTTTCAGACTGGCTTTGCTTCTGTAATTTTTTCAGTCTCTTAAAACTGAGGTCATTTTAGGTTGTTCAATAACTGTTGTTATTTAGTCCAGACCAAACAATTTCTCGTGCTCCTGTGGATGGGGAAAAAAGTTGCAAATTCCAGAGACATTTCGGTACAAACCTGGGAGGAAGAGGGAAGTAGAGAAAAAAAACAGACTGAAATTGACTTGTCTGAGGCAAATGTCTCATCTTTCAGTCTTTGAGCAGAACTGGAAAACCTTTTCTCTGCTTGCCTAGTTCATAGGCACAGCTGTGCTTCCTGAGCTGTGCAGTTGATCTTATTGCAGCAGGCTTTTTAACCTGACAAAGAATCTCAAATCTGTATACGGGAAACAAATTTTGAGGCTGTGCAAGATGTGCGCTTCTGATAAAATGTTTAAAGATTACAGGTTCTGGAGGAATCCTTCTAGAACCTGCACAGAGGGGGCTGCAGATTTCTGATGGGAGATGCTCTGCATTTTCCGTGCAACCTCTTTGCTGTGCAGAGGGATTTTCTTTATTGCATGTCTAGATAGAATCTCTGCTTTAACGACACGGCTTTTTACAGGTTGTCCATGACAGATGCACGATGGACAGGTTACAAATCTGTTCATGGTAGTGGCTGTTCAGATGATGGAGGTCTGCTGTCCTCTTACATATTCCTGTTGAAATAAATGGCAGACCTCTATGAATTTAGGAATTCATAGAATCATAATTAAGGCTTGCGTAGTCCAGCCCCACTGCCATGTACGGGTCATCTTAGAGTTGTTCATTTTGGCACTTTCACCCTTTAAAACTATTTCATAAAGGGATTATCCAGCCTCACCTTATGGCTTAATTTTGGGGAAGAATATAAAAAGGCATTTCCTTCTCCCTTCTTCCCTCACCCCTCTTTCCCAGCTGCTGTTATTAGTGCCTAAAATAATTACTTTGATTATTTAACTTCCCTTCTATTTTCTCTCTAAGTTTTAATCTGTTGGTTTGGTGATTAGTATAACCATGATCCTGGAAATAACCTGCAGGTTTTCCCTCTGCTTTGTCTTTTTAGGGTGAGCCAGGGGTGCCTTACACTGCTGTCAGCAATGGTGGCTCAGGGCCCGGGTTCAGCAAGGGATGTATATAGTCATTTCGATTTCAATGACAAATACCTGCCTGGATTGTTGGAAAGAAGATGCAAGAAGGTAAATTAAGGTCCTGCATGCAATGAAATGCTATGCCATGGCTCCACCAGCATTTTTAGCTAACTGTTGGGAACAAAGCTGTTGCCAATGTTTGTTGTATTTTCATCTGCAAGAACTTAACTCTCCCTTCCTGTCCTGTGTCAGGCTGAAGTCCTTGACTGTGCCTAACTGGGCACATGAAAATGCCGTACGTGTTGCCAACGAGCTGTGGAGAAACATAAATGTGCAGTTTCTGTGAACTGTCCTTCTGGTGTTTTAAACAGAGTGAAAGTAAAAGTACACTCCTGAAAACCAGTCAGTCATTTTGCAGTTTGGTCCCACTGAAATAAATGGAAACTGGAGAGGGGATATTGCTCAGTACTAATACAGGGTAATTGTGTTTGAAAGCATAAACAGAATAATCCAAATTATCTCTAACTGGAAATCCTTAAGAGGAATATGTGAATGAGGGGAAGAAGTCACTCCTTTTTTCCTGGAGAAACTATCTCTTGTTTCCTCCCTGTTTGCTAAAAATAGTCAGGATTGATCCAAACCAGAACAAGAATATCTAAGTGTCATTCCAAATGCAAGTATAAAATAAATCCAGTATTGGTTGCAATCTTGACATATTGTTTCTAGATTTTAAAGATTACTTGCAGAGTGAATGTGTAAGTTTGTGTTAGGTTTGTGCCATCTGAGGTGAAAATTCAGACGTTTTCTTTATTAAGCAGTCAAAGGGAAGGCAAAAAACCAAACATCCCTTTTTCCCTGGAACCACCTTTTATAGTTCTGGAACTGTCAGATTCCACAAGTTTTGACCTCACTGCAGGAGTTGTCTGCAGGAGTACCTCCACCCTTAATTTTAAATGCTTGGGTGCAGTCTTTTGACCGCAAGCTGCTCAAGTACTCCAGTAAGGTACAAGGAAAAAAGCATCCCAAAGGTCTTACTCTTGTACAGCTTTCAATGAAATCGTGTCACAGCTGGTTATCAGAGGTGAGTTTTTAACACAAAAATACCAGGCCCAAAGCTTCCAGCAAAATTCCGTTTGTTTCTCTTTATTTCTTCTTTCAGCCTTTTCATGAGTCCCTGCTGCCTTGTCTTTTGCCTACTCAGAATCATCTTTACATGCAGATTATTTTGCACAGCAGGTTTATAAAAAATTGTGAATCATGGGGGGACTCTGTCAGGGAGTGTAGTGATTGGGTGAGGGATGAGGGTTTTTTTAAAAGAGGGTGTATTTACATAGGATATTGGGGGGAGATTCTTGGCCATGAGGGTGGTGAGACGCTGTCCAGCACAGGTTGCCCAGAGAAGCTGTCACTGCCCTGTCCCTGGAAGTGTCCAAGGTCAGGTTGGACAGGGCTTGGAGCACCCTGGGATAGTGGAAGCCATCTCTGCCCATGGCAGGAGGTGAATGAGGTGATCCTTAGGGTCCTTTCCAACTCGAACCGTTCCGTGATCCGTTGTTCATATCCTGTGGTGCTGTTACAGGTCAGGGTGTCGCTGCTTCCAGTGTGCCTGAGTTGGTAGTTTTATACTTGCCCCTTTTAATGGGCATTTTTGTGACCTGACCAAGCAGGGCACAAGGGAGGAAGTTCAGTGATGCAGGGTTTGGCATGAAACTGCTGTTAATGTTTCCTTTTTCTTTAGATCTGTGGCCTGGTCTCATATCTCTGGAATTGAAGAGCACGTGAACTAGCACATTTTCCTTTTTAGGTAAAAGTGATCTGCTTCATGCCAGAAGTGTTTTAGCTGAATACACTGTGGATGTATTGCATGTAAATGTGGGTCTGTGGCTGCATGCAGCATGTTTACAGAAGTTGTTTCATTTGCCCATTTGTGGCACCGGTACAGGTAATCAGCAGTTGCAGTATTGATTCTGCAGTTGGGTACAGCCTGTGTGCTGACAACCTTTTTTTTTTAATTTTATATTTACATTTTTATGTTTCCAGGGGAGAACAGATGCCCACATGGCCTGTATTCAGTTTGCGCTCTCCTTTCTCATTGCTGGCGGCAATGCAGTCTTGGCACAGGTGCTGGAATTAAAAGGGACTTCATAATTGCATTTGGGTTTTTGTTTTCTAAGGCACGGTCATTTGCATGACCTAATTAAAATGCAAACCAGGTCGAGAGCACTGATGAGAAGCAAAAGATATATATTTTCTTCTTATTACCTGAAAAGCTTTAAACTTCTTTGGTAGTTTAATAAATAAGTCTCCTGCTGGAGAGCAATACGCTAACTGCTAGAACTTTGCAAAAATAGAAAGTCTTTGGTGACGCAGATTAAAAAAAAAGTAAATCTAACGTAAAACTTTGAGGTCATAGAGTCAATAAACATAAAACAAATCATGGCCTCCAGTCTTGCTCATCAGACAGTAACAGTGGATATATTGCATTAATTTTCTATTGAAAAGTGTGTGCTTCAGTTGCCTTTCTGCCCTGTGAATTGTGACCCTTGGTAAAGTTATGGGAGAATTCAGGAGGGATGTAGAAATATTGCTTAAAAAAAAGGTCCTTCAGCCATTAGCTGGCAGCAGGTTATTTCTCCTGAGGCGGGGGACTGAGAACTGGCTGCAGTTGTCCTGGGCTGCTGATTTTCTTTAGGTGCTGGCAGTTGTTCAGTTCTTTCAGGCTGGGGATTGCACACCCCGGCCCAGTCAGTACAGCTGGCTTTCATTCCCCTGTGAGAGCCCTGAGTTCTCTCTAAACTGAAGTTGTCTAACTTTGGGGTGCACAGGTGAGCCAAAGGATGATACATGTGGTTGGAGATGGAATCTCCAAACATTTGAGAATCACTCAGTGAAACAATTACAAGTGCTTCATTGGGAAGAATATGAATTTAGGTACGGCATTTCAGGGCCCAAAATGTGTTTGAAGTTGACAGATGCTGTAGCAGTGTTAATCAGCAAGTGGGCAGATTAGCCAGTCAAGATGAGAGTAGGTTTGGCAGCTTCAGTTGCTCATCACCGTAGTCAGACACATCATCCTTCTGAGCTCTGCTTGCTGCCTTTAGGTTCATCCTGGAATGCAACAGCAGGGTAAATAATATGAGAAGGAAGAGGAATGGCTGTGAATTCCCTGAAGCATTTTAGTATGAAAAGAGCTTTCACATTTTAACTTAACATTTGAAATGTCCTCTTAGATTTCATTCCAGATATTCTTCGCTCTGAAATAAAGGAAGACAGAGTTTCTACTGTCAATCTGTTACTTTCCACCCTGAGAACTAAGGTATGATACACCCTTGAAACTGTGTTGCCTCATGTTTTCTATTTTCCTCACAACAGGAAACAGTTTTGCAGTGATTTCTCTCAGTGTTCAGTTCTCAGGGCTGCTGGCAGTGTGCCGCTGCAGTGTCTGTGACTGGCAATATGTGTTGGGGGTTGGTAGCTTGGCTATATTACTGTCTCAGGGTTGAAAACAGGGAAGCAGGAATTGCTGAAGGGTGTGAGAGTTGGTTTAGTGGTGGCTGCCTTTCCTGTGCTCTGTCACCTTCTGAGCGTGGCCCTGCCTATTCCCTGGGATGCACTTGTTGCTTGTAGAGCAGCTGCACCTGAGATGTATTTTATTTCTTTAAAGACGTTTTTAGCTCCAGTATCTATGTTTTCTTAAAATACCTGTTCTGAACTGCTGTAGCAATGTTGCAGAAGCTGTTGGGTGAACATTTGAGGGAATGAAGAAGAAATAGTTTCCAATTTAGCGTGTAGCCACAAGAGCCTGCCTCAGACTTGGGCTTTTCACAACTGACCAATTAAAGCCAAAAATGTTCTTTCATTTTGCTGTTGCAATAACATGAAAAAGAAGGAGAATAAAAAAAGCTACCATTTAAATGTAAAATAAACCTCCTCGAAAACTTTGTTTTTCAAATGAAGCTTTTCCTGTATGGGAATCATGGGCCATTAGGTTATTGGTGGACCCTAGCACACTGTACGACTCTTTCAGCCTAGCAAGAAAAATCAGAATTAAAGCAATGCCAGCAGTAAAACACAGTAGAAGAACTTTTGAGGAACTTCTTTGGCTGTGTATTCCCTTTCATTCAAACTTCCTTTGTAGCAGCCTCTACCATGTCTGCTCCCAGGTTCCCGTGGTTGTAGTCTGTGGCTGTGATGCTGTAAACATGATCTGTGCTCCTCAGCCAAACGTGGACATCTGTCCTGTCCAGCGTGTGCAGGGCTTGCCGAGGTTGGTGTAGGGTCCAAGTGGAGCAGGAGCATGTGAGAGAAGTGTTGACAGGACAGGCAGACCCTTTCTTCTGCCCTGGTGAGGAAAGCCAGCTCTGTGTGTGCTAGAAGAATGAAGTGTGTTGTTATTTTGCCATGATTTTGTCATAACTTGCAATAACTAGAAGAGTTTGCTTTTTTCTCATTTTTTGGTAGTTCATAATAAAAGTATCAGTAAAAGGCGGAAGGTGCGTTTTTTCACTGTGGAAGTGTTGCTTCACATCGCTTCACTGTACTGTTGAAATGGGATTACTGATGTCAGCCCTGAGGATTTAAGGGTCTGTCATTATTTCTTTGTTACTCCTAGTCCTTCTGCTGCCTGTTTTTTACCCTGCCTCTTGCAGCCCACAGCTTTTGGAACAGCTCCCAATGGCTCTGAGCTTGATGAGTTCAAAAAGAGGAATCTACTGAGCCTGTTTAAAAAGAATCTCCCAAATTTCTGCTGCTTCTCGCTGGGTTTTGGCTACAGATCTTTTTACTCTTGTGTCTGCTCTCGTGTATTCCTCTACTAGATGCTTATGACTCCGCCACTCCCATCCTGATACACCGTAAACACCCTTTGGAGGAGATCTGTTTCTAGTAGGGGTCTGCTTGGAGCTGTGCAAATCTCTGACCCCATTCATAAGCATGCATTTCAGTTCTGAATAAGATTAAGTTGTTACAGTTCCTGGCAGTCCCTGTACGTCATGTGATTCGGGATTTCCCAGCCACACTTGTCAAGAGTCTCCTCATCCATAGGCATCTTGAGTTGTTCCAGATTTAGAAGGTTAATGGAATTTAGAATCACAGAATGGTTTGGGTTGGAAGGGACCTTCAGGTCCTGAAGCTTCTCTTCTTAATCTGAACAGAAGCCAAACTTTCTTTTAGTATTTCCCTAAGAGGAGCCATATGAAATGTAGAGTGCAGTTGATACCTGTGATGTCAAATCTCATATGCCTTTTTTACTCCTTTTTGGTTTTTAAAGGTGGCTCAAGGTTCTGAGGAAGTGGGAAAGGCAATGGTATGAGAGCTTGTGCATAGTTTCCTAATGGACCTCTGCTACTCTCTGAAACGTGGCATAACCTTCTATGATCCGAGTCTTGGAACTTCTGGCAAGTAAGTCACTGTGCGGCTGGGAGTGGGCATGGAATTTTTGCTAGAAGCAGAAGAGACCTCACTGGTTATCGTGTTTGCCCTAAAATGTGTGGTAGTAATTCACTGTTTGTCATGCAGAAAACGTGGAGGTAAATTAATTTCTTACTTCTCTGAGCGTAAACTCAGAAATTATGCCAGGAGGGTGAGAGATCTTGCCTTCGATTAACAGTTAGAGAAGCTGCAGAGTTCACATCCCATATAAAGTATCAAAATAAGGATTTCTTATTCAAAATAAATTTTTTGTCTTCAACAAGGGAGGAAATCTGGTACTTCTGCACTTCCTGCTTGGTTTAAAAATGACTACAGAAGATGAAATGGTTGCTGACCTCATGGTGAATATTTTCAAAGTATGCCCAGATTTACTGAATAGATACTTGTAGGAGACCCACTATTCCTTCGTTCCTAGAGCGATGTCTGCTTGGATGGACAACATGAAGTTACTCAAGAAGGTAAGAGTATGGATGATGGTAAAAAACCATGCTCAGAGCAGGAGGCTCTATAAACACTGCAACTGAACTGAGAAAGAAGGAATTTTGGTGTAAGAAACAGTGGAAAACATCACATCAGTGATGTATTTTTTGAGGCAGCAGCATCAAAGCTCAGCTAAAAGAACGTTCTGTCGTTTCCGAGTGTTCCACTGCCTATTTGTTTAGATGAAAATGATCAAGTAGGATCTGGAATCTCTTGAAAAGGGATGGCCTTTAGCAGGGATGCTGGTTGCATACAGAGAGTGCATTTAGTTGAGTAGGACTCTGGAGGATGCTCTAGCATATTTGCCTAAAAATTGATATTTAATGATGCTGTTACTTCAGACAAGTCAAAATCCTTCTGTATAATGCTCCCCAGAAGAAGGAAGCTGTCATCTCTGGGAATGTACCAATGGGGCATAAATTTTCTTTCTTTTCTTTCTTTTCTTTCAGATCTATGAGGCTCAACCAGAGATCTCCAAGTCTTCTAAGACTTCAGAATTTCTTCCTCTCCCCAGATTGCTTTCGATGGTGATGGTAACAACAGTCCCTGCAGTGTGCAATAAAATAATGTTCACCCAGGGGTTAAATGTAAGAGCAGTCTGTGGTATTTCAGTGAGTTTTCTCTCCCAGTTAGTACTGTTTGATTTTGCTGTGGGATCATTGAAGAAATTTCTTTAGTTGGTTAATTACCTGTGTTTTGTATTGTCCGCCCCAGCAGAAATCTGGCTTGGGAAAGCACTGGAAAATGAATGAAAACCGCTGATATTGATTCCAGGTGCCTTTCACAAGCACCAGTTTTTCCGCTGTCCGGTGGTAGTTTAGGCTGGGAATCTGAAAACCTATGGATTCTTTACTGCTAGCCAAGACCTAGAAAATAATTAATTCATTGACCAGTTTTAACACATTCAAAGTACAGGTTCTGTGCAAAGCATAACAGGAATCACTGAAATGTCTCTAACTGACTTCTTCTTTTATTTGCCCAGCACAGTGGTGAAGCACAGCATCCTGTCACTGGAATCCATGGTGCTGAGAAGAGCCCTGAGGAGCACTGAGCACTGTTTGTCTGGAGGAACCTGGCAAAGGTCACAAATCTACACGCTGCCAACAATGCAGGAGTTGGTGCGGCTCTACAGAGAAGCTGTCAGCAAGGTAGAAAGAAAGAGACAACTGGGGGCTGACAGGAGGCATTTTGCAGGCGGCTGACAACTGCTTTCCTCTGTACTTTCTCCTCATGTAGTTGAACCCTAGGAGCCAGGAGATGGTATCCTGGGGGAGGCTGTGGATGAAATGGTGAGGTAGGAGCTTGCGTTTCCTGACACATCTGTCTGACAGGAATGCAAATAAAATTCTGTGGTGAGATGATCTGTAACATTAATGGCTCTTGAGCTGCAAATGCCTTTCAAGGCCAGGAAGCAAGTTCTCTTCCTGGTTCAAGTCAATGTAGCCCGCAGAGGTTACTCAGAACTTACTAAACAAAGGAGCACTTGAGTTGGAAATATACCATGCGAAGGAAGAACCAAACAAAATTTTCACGGGAAACCTTTTCAGTAAAATGTTCTTTCCAGTACTTTTGTTCTACAGAAGTGGAACTGCTTGATTTCAGGTCATTCCCTGATTGCACACAAGGTCAATTCTTACCTTTGTGAAGAGCAGCAAATCTTCCTGTTGGGTGTTTGGGGATGTATTTGTCGTAGGAGCTTTGTCTTACAAAGGAGAGCTGTTGCAATTTCCCCGTTTTGCTTTTAGGTTTTACCGGACGTGAGTAGTATTGTGGCTGTCTGGCAGTCTCTTCTGAAGGAAGAGAGACAACACAGCGACAGCCCAGCAGAGAAAAAAGGAAGGTGATGTCTCCACTGTGAGGGCAATGACCGAGACGGAAGTTGTTGAGCAGCATGGTAGGCAAAGCAGGTGGAGTTACAGCTTCCTATCTGTGTGGGAATGGGTGTTGTGAAATCCTCATCCCACCCTTCACTTCAGCAGAATCCAGATCTCACTTGTGTATTTACTGCTCACCGTTTCTTTGTTCATTTCTTCAGGGCATTAGAATTGCCTGAAAACACAGTTGAATGTGTAGGCTGCCACTGTTACTGGAAGGTTAAGCAGTTTGACTTTGCTGTCCCAGGATCACAGAGTGGTTGAGGCTGGAAGGCATCTCTGCAAATCATCTTGCCTGATACCTCTGCCTAATCCTGGTGGTTACCCAGGTCCATGTTCACACAGCTTTTGAACATCTCCAAAGATGAAGACCCCAGGACCTCTTTAGGCAACTTGTGTGGGTGCTTGATCGCCTTCATAGTCAGAGAGTGTTTCCTGGTGCTCAGAGTGTTCCTGTGTTTCACTTTGTGCCCAGTGTCTCTGCTCCTGCGCTGGGTGCTTCTGGGAGGAGCTTTGCAGCCTCACTTCAGGTGTTCATACATATTGATGAGGTGGCCCTGAGCCTTCTCTTCAGCCTGAACGGTCCCGGCTCTCCCAGCCGTTTCTCACAGGAGAGATGTTCCAGTCCCTTCAGCATTTCTGTGAGCCTTTGCCTGACTCCCTCCAGTGTCTTCATGTTCTGGGGAGTCCAGGCCTGAACACAGCACTCCTGGTTTGGCCTCCCCAGCGCTGAGAGGAGGGGAAGGAGATGCTCCCTGACGTCAGGACACCAGGGCCTTCAGATCCTTCCCTGGCAACCTGCTCTCCACTTGCACTGTGGAATGGGTCTGTTCCTTCTCAGGTGCAGGGCTCTGCTCTTCCTCCTGTTGAACTCAGCCCACCTGCCCTTGACCTTTCCATGCTGGTGGCTGTTTCGCAGCCACAAAGGAAAACTCGCAGGGACACTCATATGCCTGAAAAATAATTTTTTGAGAGGTTTTTGTTTGTCCAGGGTATTTTACCAGGAGGTCATATTTGTTTTTTAGCAGTTAGGTACTGTGGCTACACAAATGCTTGTCTTGACGTAATACAGGAGTGGAATTGTGAGCGTTGGAAGAGGGATGTGGTGAAGGCTTCAGTTTTCCTCTCTCAAGCTCAGCATCCCTCCAGAAGGGCTTGCTTCCACAGTCCCACTGCTTCCCACAGCAGGGGATGGGAAGTTTCAGGATTGTCTGCATCTTGGCCACTGGCCTGTGAAGTTTTCCTTGTAGGCTGGAGATAAATCTGAAACCAGTTTCACCCTTCAGAGGGCATATTCCACAGAGACACTTCCTGGAGCAAAAGGTTTTTCAGTGGACGTCCTTCTGTGCCTCCCATTGGGCAGCAAAATGTCAGCACTGACAGTCCAAGGCTTGGAAACCAGTGGGGCAGCTGGGTTCTGTAGGACTGCAGCTGTAGTTCCTCAGCATTCTGTGGTCATGATGCTGTCACTTACTCCCAGTTCACCTTTAACAGCTTTATTTGCATTGTGGCCTCTAGAGAATTCCTTTCTAATGGGAGCTGAGACTCAGGCAAACAAAGTTTATCCATGGCATTCATCCAGTTCTTTCTAGCTCCCCGCGGGAGATGAAGTTAACAGGGAAAAGTTAGGTGTTGATTGTTCTGGTCCATGTGCTTTGCTTGCTTTCATTAATGGCTGGATAACAGGTAGCTTTTATGCCTCCTCATGTTACAACTGAAACCTGAGATGGCTTTTCCTAGGAAGTGAACAGTTGCATTAAGTGCTATTGCTGTTTCTCTCGGACAGGTATTTGTTGTCTGCCTCTTGCCAAAAGCTTACGCTGAGAAGCCTTATTTTGAAAGGGGAAAGGGAAAGAGAGAAATTTTTAAGTGAAATAATAAATTTGCCACAAACTGTAGTGTACTGTCTCGTGCACTTCCCCAGCCAAACCTACCTGACATTAGCTGAAAGTAGCGCGCCCAGAAATCAGCAGCATGACCATATCCTTTCCTTCGCTTTTTCCTGTTGTTCAGCCCTGCACTGAACAGCAGTGGGACTGGTGGGGTTCTTACAGGGAGTATTCAGATGTTCAGGTGGTGTTTTACATGTGTGAGCACTTGTGAGTCAAATTAGAAACGACAGCTCTCGATCTAAGCACCGAATAAGTGGATTTAGTTTTGAAAGTATTCATACAGGAATGTGTGGGGAAGGAAACTGGGGATTCCGTGGGTGTTTTTCCCATTCCTGTTGGGAAGATGGCAGGTCATTTCCTAGGCAAGTCTGCTGGAAATAAAGTTGGTAATGCTCGTGCTGGGTAATGGAGGTGTGACACTTCACTCTTGCTGTGAAGGAAGGAGAAGCCAATTATGGAAATATTTTGTTTAGGTTCAGATGATGCTGAGATGCTGCTTCTGAAAGCTGCACTGCTTCAGGTCATGTCTTCATCAGAAGGTTGTGCCCCACTTGGTAGCACAGAGCAACTTTGATTTTAGCAAGCTGCTAAAAGGTATGTGATGGGGGTTTGTATTTCCTCCAGTGTTTTCTCTGGCTGTTTACAAAGTCCACAGCAGAAAGGAAGGTTTGCTTTTCTGTGGAGATAAAGGAACTGTTTTCTAAAAGTAGCCCATTTTAGTTTCTCTGTTATGTTTTTATTAAGTTTTTGTTGTTTGGTCTTACTGTTGGATTGCCTTGGTGGTGACTTTTTAAAATGTGGTGTTGTTTCTCGAATGAGGGCCACAAAGATCCTACACAGGCTCCGAGAGGCTCAGACACCAGTGCTTTGTGCTGCTGATGTCAGGTCAGATGGGGGCAGCTCAGGTTCTGATTGCACTGCGACAGCTCCCTGACCTGTCACAAGAATAAGTGAGGTTATTCATGAGCTGGTGATAGCAGGGATGCAGGGAGAGACATGAGTGTGAAGTTCCATTGTCTGGAGCAAGTATTGTCGTGGTACAAGCATTTGTTGAGTTAAATTCTGTATTTTGCTCTCCAGTTTGTTCATCCTTTGTCCTGCCTGTAGGTCACAGCTTTTCAAGGTTGCTGAGACTGATAGAAGAGATTTTATATTTCCATGCACGACCAGTGCTTTGTGCTGGGGTTAGCTGATGAAATCTCCCTCCGAGGGCTGGATTCCCACCTTGGGTTGGCCAGCCTTCGCTGCAGTGTGTCTGGGGATCCCATGACATGAAGATCTGTGAATTGCCAGCTTGTCTCACAGTTGTGTTCTAAACCCTAAAACAGGAGTGTTCTGAAGTCTCAGGCAGAGGAACCGAAGTGAAGTTTGTTTCTTGCGTTCACACCTCAGGTATCGTCACTGGAAAGGGCCTGCGGGAGGAGGTCCCTCCTCTTCTGCAGCACCATATCCTGAAAGTGGCTTTAGAACTTCCTGCCAGCAAGTTTGCCTGGTTCAGAGGACAGGTAAGAGGCTGGTGCAAAGTTATGTTTGCTTGCTCTGTTGTCCTCAAATGTTTTCCTCTGGCATCGCCTAGTTTTAAATTAGTCCAGCCATTTTAGGGGTGACCCTTTTGTAAAGCAGCAGGAATTACAGTCTTAGCAGTAGTGAAAACTCCCTTCTGAGCTGGAAGGTTTTTTACAGGGAAAACATTTTTTGCCTCCCTGATGAACGGAGGAGAAGGTTGCTGTAGCTCTTTGTGTCTCTGGAGATGTTCCCTCACAAGAAAGAGTGTGCTGGATTCCACTTGTCTGGAAAGCCTGAGCTACAGACCAGGGAAATGAGCTACTGATGGGAGCCGTCCCACCTCTTCCCAAGGAGGATTCCAACATTTTTTAATGCTCTCCATAATTGGTGGAAACCATCAGGGCCCCAGCTTTTTTTTACTGCAGGCTTGTCAAATAAGTACTCTGACAAGACTTGGCTTGTCATGTCAGGAGAAAGGAGTGGACCTGGCTTTGAGGAGGTAGCAGGGATAGACATGGAATGATTAGGGAATGAAATATGATTGATGAGGGAAGTTGCTTTGTCTTGGGCCCTTTCAATAGTTGGGGGTTTCTGTTACTACGGTCTTCTTCCACTTTTCAGGAAAACATTTTGCAAATGAATGCAACGATGCTGGCTCATTGACTGCAAAGTAGTGTAAATGATCCCACTGGTTTCTGGCCGTGGGACTTTTGGGCAGGTCTGTAAAGTAACATGCTTACCTTACATATCATTGTCAGTGCAACATAGTCCTATACAGTGTTGCTGTAGCAGAGGAATTCTAATACATTTTTCTTGCAGGACATCTCTGAAACAGAGAAGCTATCTGGTGAAAAATCAGTCTTCTATTTACTGATGAAAATGTTTGTTACAAGTACCCACTCTCATCTGAAAACTTCCAGCAAACAATTAATCATCAACGTACATATTTGAATTGAAATATCGGGATATTCACTATATCCCACTGGTCTGAAATGCCAGGATGGTAAAATTTTTTCTTGAAGCAGCAGATACCTTTACTGCATGATTGTGTGGTCGACACCTGATTCAGGTTTAATTTAGCGATGATTTTCTTTGTTAGATCAGTAGTTTTCTAAACTGTCCTACAGGCTATTGTTAAGGTGCACTTTTTTTCTGCCTGTGATGACATGAAGATGTACAACCCTCTGAAAGCAGTATAACCTGCTTTCCAGAAATTATAGAGGTAAGGTTTTTAGTGTCCACTGTGCAGTTGACAAGTCCCACTAGTGAGTGGAAAGAAAAGGCCTCTTGAGTTGAGGGGGTGAGGAGAGTGGCAGGTACTTCTTTTCATCGACCTGCTCTTCCTCTTTTCTTTCCCAAAAGAAGGAATCATGAAGTTACTGTACAAAAAGATCTGCATCTCCTGGAGTTTTGTATTTGAGGTGTTTTGAGGTTTATTTACACACCTCCCCCTTTGTTTCCTGGACAGGTTTTACGTGACAGTGGAGTGTTTGAGTACACATGGAAGGGAACTTTCAGTTTGGCTGGAACATTTGGATAATGC
Organism: Chamaea fasciata; assembly: GCF_029207755.1. Classification (NCBI taxonomy): domain Eukaryota; kingdom Metazoa; phylum Chordata; class Aves; order Passeriformes; family Sylviidae; genus Chamaea; species Chamaea fasciata. Next base: position 786,380 of record NW_027094135.1, on the reverse strand, counting down.
AACAGAAGACCAGAAGGAAGCAGTGATTCAGCTTTTGGAAAGGGTAACAGTGTTCAAATTAGCTGGATAAACAATGCAAAGAATAATTGTTGGGGGTTAGGTTTGTTCCTTCTTTCTCTAAAGAATTTTTTCCCACAAGTTACCAAGGAGACCAAGTGTTGGATACTTGAGAGTACTTAACCGAAACAAAGAGGTGGACAAAAGGTGGAAGGGGGAGATAACGCAGGTAAAAGACAAAGCTTGAGGCAGCTGCGGGCTCTTCTTTTTCCGGAGTTCGGGGAGAGAGAGAATGGCTGTTGCTGGCTGGAAAAGTTTCACTGTGGCCAAAAGGATCCAGTCCTGGAAAATCTACTATCATCAGTTCTGCCTCGCCTTCGGCTTCTTCGGCGCTGCTCCTCTTGCTGCAGCGTGACCCTGCACCCCCTGCGCTGCCGGGACATCCTGCCCCTGCCTGCCGAGACACCCTGCCATCCCAGCTACCAGCCCGGGACTTTTCCACTGTTTCAGCTTGGTGCTCTGAGGATCCTGCAGGGACACCGAAACCAAACTGCCCTGGGTTTTGTGAAACAAAACCCTCAAGGATCTTGGTACTGTTTTCGTTTATTATTAATGCTGTAGTTGTTTGGTGAGGGTTTTTTTGTGTTTGTTTACTTTGTAATACATACTAATAAAAAACTGCTATTCCTATTTCCCAAATCTTTGCCTAAGAGCCTCTGATTATAATTTATAATTAAAAAAGAAAAAAAAGAGAGTGAAGGGGGGGGGGGTGTGTTTTAGACTCTCCATCCCAAAAGAAACTGCAGTTGTTTTTTTTTTTTATTACCTAGCAGATACCTGTCTTCCCAAACCAAGAGAGGGTCCAAGGCGTAAAGCCCCTCCTGTGCAGGCAGAGCTGCAGCAGAGCCGTGGGGCAGCTCTGCAGCCCCGGGCCCAGTTCCCTCTGCAGAGCACAGGGCTGGGAGCAGCTGCCTGGCACTGGGGGCTCTGGGAGGGGGCACAGCTGGCTCAGGGTGAGCCTGTCCCCAGTGCCCGGCTGTGGGCAATGCTGTCACTGCAGCCAGGGAAGGAGCTCCATCTCATTTAATCCAGTGCCATCATTAGGACACTTGAAAGTCTCCCTGAGATTTCCTTCCAAGCTTCCAGCTTCCCTTCGCAATGCAAACCTGCCCTGTAGCATCTTTGTGTTATCTGAAAGCCCCACGGGGAGACACACAAGTTCTGTGATGGAGAAAATGCTGTTGGGTTGGTGGAATGAGTCCCGTGTGTCCTTGGGTACAAATGTGGGGCTGAGCCCTTGAGAAGAGGATGGACATTGGGTGGACTGTGGTGGATCCATCAGCTCTAAGCAGTGTCAGGACGGTTTTTAAAGGAAACATGGGAGGGTGATCATCCCGTGTAGGGGACAGGTGAAAGCCCAGAGAATCCTGGAACAGGACAGGGTGACAGACCTTCTCCCCTCATTCTCCATGCACCACCTTGCCTCAGAGAACTTGCTCTGTTCTCCCTGAGCGCAGCAGCAGAAATGCTGAGAGTTTCTGACATCAAAAATAGTCAAGTGGAGATGAAGAAAAGCTGTTGAAAAAACTCTAGAACATTTAAACAGACTTTACCATTCCTGGTCACTGGCAGTGGGAGTACAAGCTGACAGAGACTTCTGTATCAACAGGGTTTCAAAGTGGAACACGAGGACGGGTTCCCTGTCCCCCTCTCACGTCTGCACGGCAAGGCTGAATTATAAAAACCCTGCATGTAATTGCCCTGAACCTGAAGACCCACTCAGCCAGCACCAACCAGGGCTCCCCAGTTGGAGTTTAAGGAAAATCTGCTAGAAAATCAAAAGGCTGTCAGTGTGATACAGAAGAATGGTCTGTGGGAAAAGGCTTTGATTTTACTGAAAGAACTTTCTCCTAACCTGTCACTGATCTTTTCTCCTTGAACAGGCCCCCATGGCCAGACACAGCAAATGTCCAACAGCAGCTCCATCAGCCACTTCCTCCTGCTGGCATTGGCAGACACGCGGCAGCTGCAGCTCCTGCACTTCTGCCTCTTCCTGGGCATCTCCCTGGCTGCCCTCCTGGGCAACGGCCTCGTCACCAGCGCCGTAGCCTGCGGCCACCACCTGCACAGCCCCATGTTCTTCTTCCTGCTCAACCTGGCCCTCACCGACCTGGGCTCCATCTGCACCACTGTCCCCAAAGTCATGCACAATTCCCTCTGGGACACCAGGACCATCTCCTATGAAGGATGTGCTGCACAGCTCTTTCTGTTTGTGTTTTTCATTTCAGCAGAGGTTTCCCTCCTGACCATCATGTGCTACGACCGCTACGTGTCCATCTGCAAACCCCTGCACTACGGGACCCTCCTGGGCAGCAGAGCTTGTGTTGGAGAAGGGAGAGGCAGACACCAGGTGGTCGTCAACCAAGCTCGTTTATTGTTAATTCACACAATGCTTTTATAATAACACTAATAAGCTCATGCATATTGCAAAAGTTAAGCTCAGGATTGGTGCTCAGACTAAAAGTCAGCTACGCCTCTTTCTACATTTCTTTGTGGTTACATAGTTTGAGTAAGTTTTAGTTTTACCGTGCTTCTCCCTCATATCTTTCAGCTACAAGCTCTTGTTATCGTATCCCAGCTGTGCTCAAGGACATGCGAAGCTTACTGCCTTGCTGGTTCTCATGAGAGTGCCTGTGTGCTCAGCAAAGCTCTCTCATGTCTGCGTGACCTTTTGCAGCTAGCCAGTTATCAATCACACTCTCCACACTTCCCCCGTTTTTCTGTTGGACAAGAAGGGTGGTATTAAATGCAGTATCCACCATTTTTTGCATCATTTTTTTGTAAGCACAAACAACAACATGGTAAAATCAATACAGCTAAAAAAAAAATCACGATACTAACTATTATAGCAAATTTGACAATAGAACATAGCCATGCACTCAAACCCAATAATTTTAGCTAGCTATCCAAACTTAACCCTGTTTGTACTCGTTAGTCAACACCACTCCCAGCTGGGCTAGGACATCATGGCAATAAGACACTGCACAGTGGGAGGCAAAGCAACAATTGAGAACACAGTTTGCACCAATTTTTTATCTAGCTTTACCAATAGTAATGGCAATTTTTGTGCCAATGTCAATCCACCGACCCCTGTAACTGGATGTACTCGACTGCAGTGGCCAATGTTGCGGCCAGTATTCTGGAGCAATTATGCTAGTGTCTGCACCGGTATCCAAAAGACCTTCAAGTCTTTTCTGCTCCCCTTGGTATTCTATGGATACCGTACGCCTTGGCCGATCGTGTAGGCCCATAGTCAGCAGGGTAAGTCCTCCAGAGGAGCCAAAGCCTTGGTCACCTCTTGACTGAGCATGGCGTGTAGGTAAAGCCTTAGTAAGTTGTGGCAAAGGTACCAGCTGAGCTATACGTTGCCCCTTCTCAATTTGAATTGGGGGAGTATTAGTGTGTCCATGATACAGATTTCCCCTGTATAATCAGCGTCTATTACTCCAGGTAGAACGAACAGTCCCATCATTGTAGCAGATGAGCGACCCAATAATAGGGCTCCCATGGCTTGTCCTTTTATTACTATAGGTCCTTTTATTCCCGTTGGTATTTTGGCCGGTTGGGTAGTCAGTAAAGTTATCCTTACTGCGGCTGCCAGGTCCAAGCCGAGGCTTCCTGGGGTGACTGGCTGGAGAGTTGTTGCATGTTGTTGGTCACAGCAGCTACTTGTGTCGGAGTGTGGCGGCTGGGGGGCGTGCTGGTCTTCCCGTTTCCCAAGTGACGTCGTCAGACTCTGAGACTGTGTGTGTCCGATCGGCAGTTTTGGCACCAGACATTGTTTGCCTGGCAGTTTCGCCGTATGTGACCAGCTCCTCCACATCGATAGCACCGCATCCCGCCACTAGTGGTTGGACGCGGCGTGCTGGTTACCGTTGCTTGTAAAGGTGCAAGAGCGGCAAGTACCTGCTGTGTTGTAGCCTCTGCTTGTTTTTTCAACCCTATTCCAATTTCCCTCAAAGCATCAACTACCAAAGCCTGACTCCCCGTGGGCATGTTGGACATTCGCTCCAGAGCTTCCTCTATAGACTAATTGGCCCCTAGAGTATTTAGTACATTCTTTGTAGCCTGATTGCTATTTTGCAGCGCACACTGTTTTAATAGTGTACCTTTCATAAACTCAGGAACTCCTGCTTGGTTAATTGCATTAGCTACTTTATCTATAAATGGTCCAAAAGCCTCATCCCTTCCTTGCTTTATTCCCATATATGCAGAGATCCCACCTGGCTCTTTAATTCTGTCTAATGCCTGCCGCACCAGGCGCATCACTTCACAACACTTAAAAGGACCAAGAGTTGCCTGTGCTTCTGTTCTCAAAAAATTACCAAACCCCATTAGTTCCTCCATAGTTATGCCCTGCAATGGATCACCGGGTCTCCTGTTCAATGCTACACTTTCCTGACAGAGTGCCTGCCAATGTGCATTAAATAACAGCTGTTGATGTTGTGCTAGAATAAGCTTAACTATAGAGCGACAATCATTCGGCAGCAAAACCTGAGTAGTCCAAATGTAATCCAGCATCTGCCTTACAGGCTCACTAGTAACCCCGTATTTACTTGTAGTATCTCGTAACTGAGACAAAATTTTCCAATCAAGAGCAGTCATTGTCGCATTCAGCCCACCCTCTGCCACTGGCGTAAATACCACCGGACAGGCAATCCCCCTTGCCACCTCTGCGGCTTCAGAATCCCCTGAGTCCATAAGGTGTTTTGCTACAGCTGCCCCGGCTTCTCGCCGCTCCCGTGCAATGGCCCCCGCTAGGTCACTTTCAGCCCCAGGGATCGGCTCACTGCTTTGGGCGGGGGGTTCCAGCACTGGGTCAGACGGTGCCGATGCTGTGGCAATCGAAGGGGCTGAGCCAGCAGAATAGGGTGCCATTACCGGTGGCAGTTGAACTGAGGACAGGGCAGGGGGCAATGGGCAATCAAACCAACTGTTATAACTTTTATTTTTATCCTGAGCCTGCTGAGACTGAGTTGCTGCCCTTTTCTCTGCCTGATACTGTAACAACTCATTGTGCACCACCTGCCACAATTTCCCTAATTTCTTAGCAGTTTTATCATCATCTAAAGCTGCCTCCCATAACTTATCTCCGAACTTACGCCATTCTGATAATACATGAACTGTGTGGGGATTTTGAAACATACCCTGAGCATACCCATATGCTAACAACCCAGGGAGTTCCTTTTGCAAATCAATTCCCTTAACCCTACGCTGTTGCAAAAAAGAAATGAATAAATCATATGCTGCTTGCCTTTCCATGATAAATGAACGTCAGCGCTGTTGCAGCCTTACAAGGTCCGGCAGCACGTATCGGCTAGGCTCTCCAATGAGGTCACCTAGGGCGCGGCACCCTCCTTTTTCTTTTCTTGGTGCTTTTCGCCGTCCCCGCTGCTTAAGGACTCGAACTCTACGCCGTCCCACCGTGGTGTTCTATCACGTTGTTGGGGTCACCATTTGTGGGAAATCCGCGGTGGGAGAAATGTGGCACTCAATATGAGTGATCGGCAAATCTCGTTTATTGATAATTCACACAATGCTTTTATAATAACACTAATAAGCTCATGCATATTGCAAAAGTTAAGCTCAGGATTGGTGCTCAGACTAAAAGTCAGCTACGCCTCTTTCTACATTTCTTTGTGGTTACATAGTTTGAGTAAGTTTTAGTTTTACCGTGCTTCTCCCTCATATCTTTCAGCTACAAGGTCTTGTTATCGTATCCCAGCTGTGCTCAAGGACATGCGAAGCTTACTGCCTTGCTGGTTCTCATGAGAGTGCCTGTGTGCTCAGCAAAGCTCTCTCATGTCTGCGTGACCTTTTGCAGCTAGCCAGTTATCAATCACACTCTCCACATGACACTACAGGCCTGGGGCCTCATGGAACCAAGGGAACATGGAACAGATCTGGCTGGTTTGGCCCCTTGGGGCCCTCCTGACCAGTCCAGCTGTATGTAGAGGGCTGCTACTCATCTGCCACAGAAGCACTGGGGTCCTGTGCTTTCCTTCCTATGGAAAAGAACCATCCCTATTTCCAGGTGCCCATGGCTGAAATTCGAAACCCCTGAAAAGTTCCCTATTTCCATGGGTTTGCTCCCAGCCAAAAGCTGCCAGGAGAGACAAGTCTGGATGGCCTTGGCCTCCCAAGGGCTGTCTCTTATCTACTACCAAAAACTGAGGCTCAGTGCTTTCCTTCCAGTAGATTAAAACTGCCTTTCTCATCTAGGTGCCAATGGCCAAAATTGGAATTCCACATCCAAACTTCTGTCTACCCAACGATTCCTCCCAGACAAAATCTGCCATTACAGACAGGTCTGTCTGGCCTTAGCCTCTGGTAATTTTCTTAAACTATTAGCAGAACATTTTAATTTCTCAAAAACTTGGAGAGGGCCCAGAGCTCTCCCAACATCGGTTTTGGAGGCCTCAACCACATGACCACAATAGAGGGACAAAGGAGCTCTGTGCTCACTGGAGTGGAGACTGAGGACAGCAGTGGAGAGCCCTGGGAGGGATTGAAGGGTGGATTAAGAGATGGTGGATCCTTTTCACATACGAGAGAACAGCCAGAGAAAGAAAGAGTTAATGCCAAGGACACCTGGGGAGGCCCAGATTGAGAACAAAGAGAAAGGAATTGCACTCCCAGGGCAGGGCTGTGGTGCAACATGTCCCCCCGAAGGAGTCTGGAGCAGCCCAAGGCTCTGTGTGGCCAGGCAGAGGCAGGCAGGACGCAGAGCTGTCAGCAAAGGAAGGGCCCAGCCAGGTGGGGCAGCCGGGGGATGACGACAGCCTGCAGGGACAGAGGCGCAGGGCACGGACACCGTAGGACAGCCTGGGCTGCACAGGGCACAGGGATGGGCAGCAGCTGCAAGGCCCTGACAGAGCCAACTCCTGCAGCACTTTGGCCATGGCTGCTGGGCCTGGGCCTGAGCCATGAGGAGGAGACAAGTGACCCTTGCAGGCCTGGGGCCTCATTGCCTCCTTGTCCCTGCTCAGCAGCCTGGCAGGGGCCGCCCCATGCTGCTGCCCTTGGCATTGCACATCCCCACATCCCAGTGGGCCGGGAAGAGCCCTGAGCACTGAGGGAATGTGGTGGTTTAGCATGAATGTAAAAGATTTTTTTTTTTTTTTTTAAGAAGGAATAGTATGGATTGACAGCTTGGTTGACAAATAAGAGCGTTGTACATGTCTCTTGGGACCCAGTCTTGAATCAAAGGTACCAAGTGACTCAGTCATCTTTCTATATCTGGCTGGCGAGGAGTTAACACCACTTCATAAGTCAGAGGTTCGGGCTAGGCCTCCCCAGAGCCAGGCCCGGCAAGGCTTTGGGAGGGCCACTGCCTGTAGGAGAGCTGCCTGGGCCGGCACTGTCCCCTTTTTCTTCCAGCTCCTCTGACGGGGAGAGGAGGAGGATTGCAGATCGGCAGTGCTGGCCCTGTGCCAGGGGCCGCGGCGGCCGGTGGCCGTGCTCTGGGCTTGACTGCCGGAACCTCTTGTCTCACAAAATCACAGAATGTGTAGGCTGGAAGAGACCTTCAAGGTCATCGAGTCCAACCCAGCCCTAACACCTCAACTAGATCATGGCATCAAGTGCCACATCCAGTCTCTTTCTCAACACATCCAGGAATGGTGATGCCACCACCTCCCTGGGCAGACTATTCCACTTTTTAATCACTCGTTCAGTGAAAAACTTCTTCCTAATTTCCAACCTGGATTTCCCTTGATGCAGCTTAAGACTGTGTCCTCTCGTTCTGTCAGTTGCTGCCTGGAGAAAGAGACCAGCCCCCCCTGACTACAAACACCTTTCAGGGAGTTGTAGAGAGTGATAAGGTCATCTCTGACTCTCCTTTTCTCCAGGCTAAACAACCCCAGCTCGCTCAGTCGTTCCTCACAGAACTTGTGTTCCAAGCCCCTCACCAGCCTTGTTGCCTCCTCCGGACACATTTAAGCATCTCAAGGTTATTCTTAACTGAGGGCCCAGAACTGGACACAGCACTCAAGGTGTGGCCTCACCAGTGCCGAGTACAGGAGAAGAATGACCTCCCTGCTCCTGCTGGCCACACCATTCCTGATCCAGGCCAGGTGCCATTGGCCTTCTTGGCCACCTGGGCACACTGCTTGCTCCTGTTCAGCTGACTGCTGACTAGAACCCCCAGGGCCCTTTCTGCCTGGGCACTGTCCAGCCATGCCGTGCCCAGCCTATAATGCTGCAGAGGGTTACTGTGGCCAAAATGCAGGAATCGACACTTGGACTCATTAAACTTCATTTTGTTAGACTCTGCCCACCCATCCAACTGTTCCAGGTCTCTCTGCAGAGCCATCCTATCTTCCAAGCAGGGGCACAGGTGGCATTTTGCCCACCACACGGAGCTCTGTGGGTGCCCCTCGGGGAGTTCAGGGGCTCTCAGACCCTCTGTGTGTGCAGGGCTGTGAGGCCAGAGCTGCTGTTGTGTGGGGATGGACAGGAAGGCACCAGGAGAGAGGGAGAGATGTGGAGAGAGAGAGAGGAGGCGGCTCAGGGCTGACCTCGTCACTCTCCACAACTCCCTGGGAGGAGAGGGCAACCAGGGTGGGGTCAGGCTCTGATGCCAGGCGACAAGTGACAGGAGGAGGGGACATGCCCCCAGCCTGAGCCACGGACGATTCAGGCTGGACATTTGGGGTCCTTTCTTCACAGAAAGGGCTGTCAAACATTGGCAAAAGCTGCCTGGGCAGGTGGTGAAGTCATCACCCCTGGAGGTGTTTAAGGAAAGCCTGGACCTGGCATTTAGTGGCAAAGCCTGGGTGACAAGGTGGTGTTGGGTCAAAGGTTGGGCCTGATGACCTCAGAGGTCTTTCCCAGCCTAATTGGTTCTGTCAAAGCCTTCCAAGGTCTGATCAGCTCTGGGGACTGCCTGGCTGAACTCGCAAAAATGGGTAAAGCACCACGTCTGCTGAATTTGTCCAATGCAGCACACAGCAGCATTAAAAATGGCACACAGCCAAGGAGGTGGTGGATGCTTTATTCAAACACAGACACCAGTACCACACACACCTGAACCTCTTCCACACTGACACAAGAAGCTGCTGGTGTCACTGTGGCTCTCCTGGTGGCTGGAGTGAGCTTTTTGGGGGAGTACATGGGATGTGTAGTTATCTGTAATGAATAAGAAAGACTGTATTCTACTAGCAATACCAGCTAGTAGACACCAGATAAATGGTAATATTTCTCATAAATATTAGTTGTGATCTGTGTCTCCCCCATCTTCATCCTCTACCAGGGAAAAGGGTATTTACTGTACTCCAGCAGGTTTTTCTACTTTGAGGAGATGAAGGATGAAGCCCTTAATGAGTTCTGTTCATGTGGCTGCAGAAAAGCCCCCTCTCACTGGGGGAACTTCATTTCCTGACCATGCCCATCCATTATCCCCTACCAGCAATAAACATCTAGAAATTGGTTTTAGTAAGAGCTTTAGGAGCCTTCAGCTCATGCTAAGATTAAAAGGGTCATATTCTTTTGTGTTTATACAGTGCAATGGATTCTGATTTTGTGTGGGTTTTTTTTTTTTTTTTTCCCCTTTTAAATCTTAGCCGGAATCAGAAGGAAGGTTGGATCATCACTGGATATAATGCACTACCATTAACTTCATGAAGCAATTTCTCTGGTACCATTTTGCTAGTCCAGGCATTCTAGCTTTTATTTTAATTGAGTTTGTTGATAAATCTGTCATGACACGCTTTCTGTATATGATCTTCCTATAAAAAAAATTATTTCTATGAAATAAAATTAATTCCATGAACAGGATTAGAACAAAGCTTGTGCATTTTTTAATCACGTACTCAATTGGTTTCTAACAAGCAGTAGCAATGACTTAGATTGGCCTTCTGTTCATTTATGACATTCCCATTAACATTTGCAAAACATGCAGTGAGGAAAAAAACATATGTTGAAATCACACAGTTCAGCAGTTTTCATTAAATATTACCAACTACGCTCCCTGTGGAAATGAAATATTCTGATTCAATCAATGAATCCAGTAAATAAACACACAATTGCCCGCGGTGCCTTTGGCATCAGGATTTCAGAATTTCAGTTTCCACACTTGTCCCCAAGACCAGCAAAGAGCACGGCTTCGTGCTGGGGATGTGTTGTGCTTCATCAGGTCATGTCTCAGTGCATACATGTCACTTTAGGTCTGAGCAGATGTGACAGAAGGTAACAGACTATCCTGTGCTGCTGCAACGTTGGCCCTTGCACCGGGGAGATTGGAAAATGCAGTGACCAGGAAAGAGAAAAAAAAACGGAGTAAAAGCTAATTTTCTGACAGGGAGTCAAATAAATGGAGTTCACATGCTCCTTCATTGCAAGAAAAAAACAAAAAACAAAAAACAAACAAACCAACAAACAAAAAATAACCCTGTTACTATCATGAGAATAATAATTATTTGTCATTCTTTTCGTTTTGGCAGCAAGCAATTATCACCTTCCACAGGACTGAGGCAGCCAGAGACTCCAGTGAAAGGAAATAGTGACTACAGGTGTCAACTGCATTTAAGACATTTTATTCCTACATGCTGTTTTATGGATTTCAAAAGTGGGATCAATTTTCCCTTCCTGAATTCTGACTGCAGTAATATTTTTTTTTATTTATTTCTTTTCAAATGAGAATGCTACTGGCTTCCTTTGGCATATTTCTTGATAATATGACTGCTTTGGTTATTGCAGTGGTATACCTTTCATGTCTCTGGCCATAATACAAGATTCTTCATTTACTTAAAGCTTTCTTGATGTTATTGAGCTGAGAAAATTTACTTCAGTAGTCCTAGAAGCAATTCCAGGAATAGGACTTGATCCTCCACTCAATTATCTGTCCACATTCCATCAAGCATCTGTAGCCAGGCTAAACAAAATGTAAGGACACCCGGGCCTTAGATCAGCCAGGAAATGTTATCTTGGAATTTACTTTTTTCCTCCTAATGTAACAAGAATTAATGCCAGCAAGTCTCCTGGCTCTATGGAAGCCAGGCTCACCTTCATGACTGCCAAGCTGTTTTAGCAACTCAATTATCAGTCATTTTAATTTCACTATATTTTAGGAAAAATGCAGAGGAAGACTCACATCTCAGCAGAGGATGCAATCCTGGTGTGGTCATGCAGAACAGTTTTGTCCTCAAAAGTTATTAGAGCCAGTCAGTGGGAGAAGGGAAATAAAATTAGGTTGTCTTAATTTAAAGATCTATTTTATTTTCATTGCCATTTGGCTTTTTGTAATCATCAGCCTTATCCAACCATCACACTTGTTATTATCTCTTTCACTGGATTTTGCAAACATGGAAAAGTTTACCTTTGAAAGTTTTTGACTAGTGAGCTCCTCAAATTTTTATATTAGACTTTTCCACCTTCCTTTTGACATTGAATAATTCGGAGAAAGATACAGAGATGTAGAAAAAGAAAATACAGAGTTAGCATAATTTTTATGTTACCAAATGAGGGACCAAAAGCCAAAATTGGAATGAAAGAAGAGACACCCAGTCATAAATTTGGTGCTTGGTATTTATGACAGTTTCTAAGACCTTTTTTAGCATAGCCTGAAAACAGAATGGCAGATTATCTTCTGACAGGAGCAGTAAAGCCAGGGGTGCCAGGTGCACCTGTAAGCAGAGTAATGCATGTGACAGCACAAGAGGCAAGGGAGAGGGAGCCTAAGTGCCTGGATAAGTGGAAAGGCAGTGAATAACCTTAAGGAATAAAGTGCATCAGATCCTTACAGCAAATGACACAGGCCTGACGTCAGTTACAGGAAAAATCCCTCTGTGCCTTTCATGGAGCAGCTCTCCCACTGAGAATTCAAGGACAAAAAGAAGAGGGTTGGTGGTTTGGGGTGCTTTTTACCTTCAGGTTATAGTATGCAGGCATGAAGAAAATCCAGGCTGTCTGTGAGTTCTGTCTGCTGCTTTGGTGCATGATCAACTCCAACACGCCAGTCCCTTTTTGGGGCACATAATGAGAAGTGAGAGGCCTAAAATAAAAGCAAAAGAGTTCACAAATCTGTTGGTTTAGTGAAGATATGGACGGGGGGGGGAAGAAAAGCAGACAGAATGATCTAAGCAATATGAACAAACATAGCACGAGGAAAAAGAAGATGAGAGATTTTAATATTGTAGTAAGCTGGCTGAGACTTTGTTTTCTTCATGCAAGAAAAGCCAGTTCTTTATCCACATCAGTTTTTTGATTCAGTTTTCACAGACCTCGTGTGCTGGTAGTTTTCTTACCACTTCATTTTTTGGTCAGAAGGTGATTTGTGCTAAGATTCAGGTTGTTGGCATTTTTGCCTTATGGGTTCTCATGGGACAGGTCTTATTTTTTACACAGGTGCACTTATTTCTCAACCCAAAACCAGGTTGTTGTGTTAACAAACCTTTCATACCAAGACTGTTTTTGCACGGGATCTTGCAAATTGCTTAGCTACACTTAGAAGAGATGACAGGCCAGCTACTAATTTATTGGAGCAGGCCTGATTTTGATGAGCCCTTTCTTTTATAATTCTTCCACCTGTCACATCATCTCCCTCTATTTTATAAATTTAAAAAAAGCTCGTATATTCTGATGTTAGAACAGTTTGCATATTATTAAGGCTATTACCAGTTATCTATTAAACACAGGACAAGATACATTTAAAAAAAAAAAATTAAAATGAACAAAACTTCGTGGAGCTGGCACAGCCCCAAACACCCGTGGAAGAAACGTGGAGGGGAAAAAGCAACACACACCCCCCCCCCAAAAAAACAAACCCCCAAAACAAAACGAAACAAATAAAAGACCCCCTCAAAAACCAAACCTAACCAAACCGACAACAACAACAACAAAAACCCCCAAAAAACCGCAAAAAATCAAAAACCTCACAAACAAATAAACCCCTCAACACCCAAAAACAAAACAAGAAACCCACAAAAACCCCAACCAACCAAAAAAACAAAACCAACCCGCCCCAAAACAACAAAAAAACCCCCAAAAATCCGAAAAAAAACCCCGAAAAATCCCCAACAAAACCAAACGAGAAACCCCAACCAAAACCAAAAAAACCCCAAACAAAACCCCCCCCAAAACAACAAAAAAACCCAAACACCCCAAACAACAAAAAACTCACCGAAAACAAACAAAAAACCCCCCCCCCACACACACAAAAAAAAAAAAAAAAAAAAAAAAAAAAAAAGAAAGAAGGAAAAAAACCCCCAAAAAACCTAGAGAGCGCATGTTGAAAAGGGGGGAACCCACCGAAAACGGACACAGAGAAGGGTTACAAAGGCCCAAAGCGCTTTGTCCGGCAGAGCCGCCGGCTCAGTCGAACTTCCCGCGCACGGACCGTGAGGGAGCGCCATTGGAGCCCTCAGCCCCGGGAACACCTTGTGCCGCAGGAAATGCGCTCCGCCTGCTGCCGTCCGCACAGCTCACTCGTTCCGTGTCGAGCTGCGAACCACCGGTGCCCGGGGCTCGAGGCTTTCTGGAGGACAAAACTCACCCCGCGGAGCTCCCCGCGGCCACCGCCCGCCACCGCGGCCACCGGGACCACCGCGGCTTCCCCGGGGAGCCGCTCACTCCGCATTGCCGCCCGCGGGCACTGTGTCCCGCCGGAACCATTTTCCAGGGGCGCACGCACACAGGTTTCGCCCGCCGGCTTTTTGTGCGTTTGTTCATTTCAGCTTAGGCTGAAAGCGGTTTCAAAGTGGCTATAACACTTTTTAATAGTCTTTTCAACATGAAAAAGGAAATTTAAAGGTAGCTTTTCCATTGTCCGTAGGTAGAGGGAACAGAAAGGGCCCTGCAGACACAGGAGATAGTGACCGAGAGGTCTCTGGAGCCCGCGGGGAGGCGATTGCCGCAGAAGCTGCGGTCCTTTCAGCAGACTGTATTTTTATTTTTAATGGATTTTTAATAAAATACCATGTAGGTATAGATTTTGTGGCTGCCACATCTTCCCCAGTGGCCGCTGCACACAAAATCTGCCCCAACGCGTCCCACCTTCCGATAGAAAAGGAATTTTGTACATCTACCCTCACGTCACGTTTTCTACGCCGCAGCAACAAAGTCCGCAAAACTTCATTTTACCCCGTTTTATCCCTTTTGCGCAATATAAGCGCCCACATTACTGCTCTTCCCTAGGCTGAAATCCGCTAGCTGAGATCTCAAGGTGGTTTGCCTCTTTTTTTTTTAAACTCTCGTTTAAACTCACGTGCGGACCGTGGCCCGGGTTACGCTCCGCGGATCATCCTCCCTCTCCCCACCTCTCATTTTCCGCAAGGCATTTTTCGGCGGCTTCCCGGGAGCTGTGGTTGTTTTCTGTGCTCGTTCTTGCGTTAGTTTCTCTGTTTCTCTGTTTGCTGCTGTGTTTGTTTCTATCCCCGTGCGCTCCCCGCTCGGGTCCCGCTCCGCCCGCCCGGTTTTTGTCTTGGTGTGTTTCGTTTCTTTCTGTAGTCGCCGCTTGAATTTCCTTTTACTGCGGGCTGTTAGTCCCAGACTTTGTGCATTCCGTCTCTCGGCTTGGCCCCGCGTCCTTTTTCCCCTCCCGCGATCGCCTCGGGTCATCGGATGTTGTAAATAAGTCGGCCGAGACTTTGTTTTTCTTTATGTGGGAAAAGCCAGTTCTTCATTCACATCACCTCTTTTATACGGTTCTCAAAGACCTCCTGTGCAACACCCGTTGGCTGGGAGTTTTCTTTACCACTCCGTTTTTTTTTTGATCAGAAGGGCTAAGATTCAGTTTGTTGGCGTTTTTCCTTTATGGGTTCTCATGGGACAGGTCTTACTGTTTATACACATGCACTTACCTTTCAGCTCAAGAATAGGTTGTTGAGATTGTTTTTGCATGTTAAGCAACTTCTAAGTTGCTTAACTTCACTTAGAAGAGATGACAGGCTATCTATTAATTTGATAGAGCAGGCCTGATTTTATGAGGCCTTTCTTTTATAATTCTTCCCTCTGCCACAACAGTTTAAAAGAGGAAGAAAACTCAACTGAAATGAAAAAAACTCTTGATGGTTCTTCATCAGTACAGAAATCTGTGTGGTTATTCAGAAATACTACTGAGGAAACAGTGAACCCAATAATGCTATTTCTTCCTAGCAGAAGGAATCTGTGGCATGTTTTGCCCCATCCTCCTCCTTTCTGGATAAAAAGAGTAAAATTTGTAATGTTGCAATGGCTCTGGGATTTTTTTTTTTTTTTTGTATTTTTTGTATTTTTAAGCATATGAGTCCATCCATGGGAGCTCCTTTTCCTTTTTTTCAGCAGCTTTACAATGGCTTGGTTTTGTTTCTGAGAAATTATCCAGGCCTCGAGACAAGGATGTTCAAAAGCCCTGTTTTTGATCATTTAAACATCAATACCACACAGAAACTATTCAGAATCCTTTCACAGGGTTGGCAGGAAGCAAAGATAAATATTTTTCACAGCAGTGAAAGACTCTTGCCTCCCAGAGGCAAGCTTGTCTTGGACTTGTGCTGTCCCAAACAGATTTGGTCCCTGTCAGCCTCAAAAAGAAACCAGGAATCCCTCCTGTGATCTCAGCTTTGTGATTGTAGATTGATGTTCTCAATGTAAAAAAATGTGATGAAACTTCATGGTGGAGGAAGAAACCTCATTTCCTCTCTCTACATGTAAAGTCCTGGTCTTGCTTGCTTGTTCCACCCCTTTATCCGTGGTAAACTACTGGTTTGTCTGGGACACAGTTACTAACTGACCCAGTTTATAAAGTGTCTGGGCAAGAAACAGTCAAGTCTGTGTATGTGCAAGGCCAATCCCAATCAGAAATGTTCCAGGAACTTTTTCTTTAAGTGAAATATCTCTGCATTTAATGAAAAAACAACCCAGGAAACTTCAGCAAGTATGGTGGGTAACAGTTCTGCAGAGGGATAATTTTCCTTGTTCCTTTGTTTCACCTAGCAGACAGACAAACCCAAACAGGAACATTCCATACAGCATTTATTTCTCTCATGTAAGTGGTTTGAATTCCTCCATTCCTAAAATCAGGAGAAAAATGGAAAATCAGGAGAAAAATGGAGCAAGCTCAGCAAATTTTTTATCCAATGTTTCCTGCTTGTCCAGGGAATGTCGCTGTATGTCCACCCTTGTTTCCTCCCTTAATTTAATAATGTCCATGGCACCTCCAGGGCACCAGGTAGCAGAATCTTAATGAAAGATTCATTATCTTTCAAATCCTCTGAACAATTTCACTCCCATATTGTCTCCTGACACATCCAAACAGCCTTAAAGCCCAACTAGAGCTCATCCAGTTGGTCTTTCAAGTTAAAAATCAAGTAGCCATTGGTATTTATAAGTAAATACATAAATATATATGATTTTTTTCGTTATCTCATCTACATGTATATGCAATATATTTTACAAGCACTACCATTAAAAAAATACATTAACACATTAAGTGCCCAGTGTGTCACTGTAGTACCAGGAGCATTAGATTTAATTAGGTAGCAAAAATAGAAACTGGAGTCTGGTTAATAACTTCCAAAGCTGATCATAATTGGCTTATTAGTTGGAGATCAAGCAAAAAACCAATAAATTTCAGACATCAGTTTAAGCTAATACTGAATAAATTATTCAAAATAACTTTGAGAATCAAATAATTAGACAAATAATACGTAAAATCAATAAAGTGTGACCATCAACAAATGGCAAATGGATGAACAATGGAACAGTATTATTATTCTACTTCTACTTAGCTACAGAGAGTTCCTGTGTATCCATCAGATTAATTGTTTATTCCAGTTATTACATTCATTCAAATGTATGAGAAAGCAAACCATTGATTTATTGCTGTCACGGGGTACTTAGTGCAGCAGTTTAAACAAAGCATGGCTGTCTCCATATATAATTCATGTTTATTAGAAATGTAAAGGAGAAGGAAAATGCTACAGGAGCTTGTGTAGGCTCAGCCATCTAAATTTCTGTTGCTTTCTGAATGTAATAAATACAATGTTTACCTGCAGAAATAACCAAACAGAAATTTCCTGCACTGAATAGGTAATTTCCAGAGGGAGAGACAATGCTATTAAAGGCATTTTTCCAAACACTGATTGCTTCATTCTAAACTAAATCACATCATTTGGTATTTAAAAACTGTCTGGATTTGCTGCTTTGTTCTTAATATGCTTGACACATTTGCCTCACAAATCTTCAAGTGGATCTAAAATGTGTCCTGAGTTATTTTTTGCTGGGATAGCACTGGTTTGGAGGATGCACAATGGTGCAGTCTCCCCCGCTCTCAGAACTCTGCTCCTTCCTAACTGAGCTGGTTGAAATTCCAGGAGTGCTCCCATATAAAAAGGGTTTTCAGACCCTGTCACTCTCATAGCCCTGGCTGCAAGGCTGAGTTATATTTTGGTTTTAGGCTAGTAATATATCAGTGCTTATGTCAAGTCTTCTTTAGAATTCTGAGCTTGTGGTTTGCTCCATTTCATTAGCTGGTGGAGGTTTTTTCCTTTCCCACCACGTTACAGCAGTGAACTCTCCTTCCAGCAGTCTGTGGTGCCTTCACTGGATGCTCCACGCTCCTCTCTTAGCCTAACAAAAAGTAGAAAATCACTTGGGTTTGTTCCTCAATTACTTATTCACCATGCAACTCTGAAAAGTGAAGTTCTAGCTATGTGATTCTAATCAGAATACTATTCCAATTACTAACTTGGAATCAGAATCCTGCTGTGCAATATTCTAATATGAAATGTACCCAAAGAAAGCAACAGAGGACAATGCAGAGTGCCTTTTTTTTTTTTTTTAAAGTGACTTCAGCAAAATAATAGACCCAGCACTCCAAGCTAGTCAGACATTGAATATCAGAGTGAAGGAGAGTGAGTAAGTCCCTTGGAGGCATAATAATGATAGTGCTTGTTAAGGTCACCATTTTCATTTCAAACTACAGCAACAGCCATTTAAAAAATAACTTTACAACCAAGAAGATCTTGGAAATAGCACAGCACTGCAGTGTATTTACAGATGTCACACCATGTCTGTATAAAGAAAACCAACTCCTACAGTAAATAATTTCAACTGCCTCAAACACAAGACCTCATTTAGGCCCTAGAGAATAATTGACCAGAAATCCCAAATATTTTGGATGACAGAAGGGGTCAATCATCATCTATCCACCATTGTATGTAGGATGTGTGCTTTCAAAAAAATTCTTCCTCTGTTAATTCTTGTCTGTTTCTCTGCCTGCAAGGTCTTGAAAAAAATAATAAATCTGATCTTGAAATAAATAAGGTTTGAACTTCTCTTATGCTTTATTATAATTTTTAGCAGATTAGACTTGGTAAGACTCTTAGCATTTTAAATCTCAAAATACTGTCTTTAAGTAAGCATGTCTTTGCTGACCTGTCACCTTTAAGTTATTTGCAGGGAACTTTGATTAAGTAGCATTAACTAAGTCTTCTCCTTAAATTATTTGAAAAATGTAACTTGAAATAGGTCATTAAAAAAAAAAAAAAAAAAGCAACTTTCTGAGCTACTTTGCTTGAGTCTCTCCCCCACGGATTGTCTTAATAGGTAAAGCACTGTCTGCATTTGCTGGAGGTTGCAGCCTTTACTGACAACAAAGTCAGCGTGCTCAGCAGACAGATTCCTACAGAGACCTCGGGCCTTTCATGTGGGACCTCTGTCTCCTGGAAATGATATTGTGTTTTACACCAAAAAAAGCACCTTCCTCACTCCAGCTGTTACAACCCCTGAAAAATGTTGAGTTCTGCAGAACACACAACTCTGCAATCCTGTTTTATCAGTGACAGAGGCAGCCCTCCTCAGCTGTGGATGGTGCTGGAAGATTTTATATTACTTTTATCATTCTTGCTTGCCTCTAAGAACATCCTGTTACATAAAAAGATTATTTGTGAATGATGGGAAATATTTATTTTTCTGTATGGCCAGCCTGAAGCTCCGTTTCTTTGTTTTCCCCTTGTGGTTGGGGTGAATAGCTAGTTCTAATTATTCCATTGATAATATTTTTCAAGAGTTTATGTTTCCAAAGCTCTGTGACAATTTGCAGACACAGAGTATCATCATCTTCACACCCACCACATGAAGTAAATCTGCAAACTTGGCCTGGTCAGCCTGTGGAAAAGCACAGGAGCAGAATGGCACCTTTGTGTGCTCACATTCTCATTTTTGACAATGGAATGGATTTTTTTTTTTTAATTTATACAGAAATCCTGGGCTAAAGACTTCTGTTATTTTTGTCAAGTTACGTTCTGTATTCAGTCACCACTGCCAGACTACAGTCACTGCTAAGGTGAGCAGATATTCATGGGAGGCTTTAAAATTACTGTCTGAAATCGGGTCCCTGCTCTGTCTATCTGGTGGCCTGGAATTGAAAGGCTTTTGTGACATTTTTAAGTCCCTCAGTCCCAGGATCTCCTGAGAACTCCCTGGCAGCAAGGGAAGTCTGAGTGAAACACGGTTTCATTAGCAAATACATTTCTGTTACCTTTGAGAACTGCATATCCAGCTGCAATTTGCCATTTCAGTTTACAGGGCTGGTATATCACAGTCACTCTGTTAGCTCATGCATTGGGAAGTAACCTACAGCAAAAACAAAGCCACTGGACACATTTACCTACCAATAAAACACCCTTCCCCCCTGGAATATTTTCAGCTGACCTTTCTGGTCTCGTTAACTGGGAAAAGGAGATGTTACTGAGATTGTTTTAGATGCAATCATTGCTTGAACATGACATTTAGGACTCGTGTGAAGGTGAGACACAGCAAAGCACCTTTTTCCCATCAGTGCCTCACATTTCTTCCCATGCTCCTTATCCTCAGCTGTTCACAAATACATCTCATACCCAACAACCTCTCCAGAGGTTGCAGCAAATTTTCAGGCTGTGGGAAGTTTGAGCTGTTAAGAAGACTAGCGCAGCACTAATAAAACCTAAACACTTACAGTCAAATCTTATTCCTGATGCTGCTAAATGGGAACTTACAGCTTAACATAATAGGCAATTTAGCATACAAATGTGCCCCATAAAAGGAAGGATGTTGGCAGTTCAAAGCCATAAATGTTAACCTTTGGGCAAGCTGTTACAAATGTGCTACAGGCTCTTGCAATTTTAATGAACTTGTTTGCACACACGAGGTTTATATTGTGCTAAACGCTGGGATACACACACCGAGAGAGAGGTGTGTTCAAATTCAAAAATTGGGATTTGTGGGAGTTTGGCATGTCCCACTCATCTGCCATCAGAGGTTTACAGCAGCAGGTAAGGAAAATGGCCTTTTTGTCCCCAGAAATGGGATGGAGAAACAATGCATAACTCTCCTGACGGTGTTAGAGAATACAGGAAATATTTTATAAGTACAAGTGTTTGCACTCAAGCCTTTTATTCTGGACAAGCACAGATGATAATGAATGTGATTTTCCTGAGTCGTGGTTTCATTATTTTTTGGTAAGTTCCTGTAAAGGCACAGGTTGTTGAAAATGTGAGAAATCCATAGCAATTCCAACCCTAAATCAGGGCTAATAGTTATCTTATGAACAAGTAGGCACCTGTGACCTTTCCTTGTAAGCAATTTGGGTTTGATGAATCAATGTCTAAGCATCCTCACAATCAAATAATCCTGCAGAGCAACCAAATTAAGTTGCTCCATTTCAGGGAAGCACTTGGAAGAAAACCACACATTTTCAAGCAGCTTTGTTAGTCCTGAACACTCACAACCCAGCCTTGGTGGTGGGCATGTTTTCAGTCCAAGTCTCTCACGTTTTTTGGCGTTGGAAGGCCACTTCATTCCAAAGCAGAATTATTCAGAGCTGCTCTTTCAAGCAAAATGTGGGGAAAAAAAAAAAAAAAAAAAAAAAAAAAAAGAAAAAAAAAAAAAGAAAAAAAAAAAAAGAGAGATGATGTCTCAGTCTTATCTGACTCCACTGCCAAATTTTCTTCACCTTACACCCTACGATTGCGGCAGCAAAATATGGAGTTTTCAGTTTGCATTCACACGGTTTAAAAACGGTTTAACAACGTCTACTGGAACATTCATAGCCAAGAACCTTCTCACTTGCTTATTCCTTCACGTAAAGAGAAGAAATTCAAAGAAATTTCTTTTTAATTGGCTGTGAAGTTCTTTTAGTTTGGTTAACAGCCTTAAGTGCCAACAAAGCATGGAACTAGATTGTAAACAGAATTCATGCAGAGACCAGAAAGTACTTGCCAGGTATTTCTCACCTCACTAACAACTCATCTGCTTCCCTATTGTTAATATATGTGTCTGTATACGCAGGTAACAATCTGAGACTCATTAGGATGTAAGGTGAGAAGAAAATGCAGCTTTTCATAATAACTTCCATCATTATGAAGCCTAAAAAATTTTACATATGCATTAAGTGGAAAGTCAAAACATGAAAGGGAGTAAAAATATAGGGAACTGAAAATAAAGGGAGTTTACATTTTCAGACATACAGGCAGTGAGAAAAGTTTCTCTAATGTTATCCTTCAATATGCTAAACTGGGATCCAAAATATCGAAGTATTCCACTTCATTGTTACTTATGTACAAGCTCAGAACCAGAGTTTCGTGTACAGTGTAACCTGAAAATCAGAGGTTCATTAATTAAAAAAATTAATCTTCACTCATAAAAAAGTATTTCATACTAGAATGATTAAATTGAATTAATGGAATTAATTTTATTGTACCCTACTATGTATGAACAGCACTTGACACACACAGGTCTGAAAAACCATTTTAGGTTTGATTTGAAGAACAGAACTTTACCTGCATGGTTGGTTGCTTTGGTTGCTCTGTATTATGTCATCTTACGTGGTGTAAAATATGTCCTTGACATTAATTTTCTGTAGAAAACAACCAGGAACACTATTTGCATAACTGTAAAAACAAAACCCCTTCCAGTCATTAGTATTGAAAAATACTCATGTGCGTTTAAAGCTGGCCTGAGAAATGTACAGTTCAATGCTTTCCAGGTCCAATTTCTGAGCTTAACTTAATCAAGTCTAATGGTGCAAAGGTGATTATCTGTCTTCTGCTAAGTTCAAGGCTGTAATAAAACTGGTTACATTAGGAAGACAATTTATTATCTGTACAATGGCAGAGAAAGGTAAAGAAAAGGAAATTTATGGTGGCGCTTAATGGATTAGTTGTAGCAGAGGTTAAAACTTTCATCTTACCTAAACTTGGAGAAATGAGAAATACGAGACAGAACATGTGAAATAACATAGAAATTACACTTCTGTGTTTTTATAGCAGATGGAGATTCATTCTTTTGGTGTTATTCCAGTAATATTTTGTTTTATGGTATGAAGAGTTACCCTGAACTACAGGAGGAAAATCCTTGGGGTTGCATTTTCTTTTTCAGGTTGTTGCCTTTTATGATCCCTTGGGAAAAACTGCTCAGCTGGATTGTGGCTCCACTTATGGCAAACAACAGAATCAGAGCAGGGATACATTTCTCATTGCTCTTATTAGTTTGGGGGAAGAGAGTCAGTGCCAGTAGGACTTGGGGATAACAGGGAGCAGCACACAGACCTTGGATGAATGGCACAAGAAGCACAGTTTCTTCTAGCTTTATTGCCTCTACCTTTTCTGAGAATAATCAGTAAGTCAAGTAAAACAAACAACTGAGATATTTTTTCAGACAGGCATTTTCTGAAAATATCCCAGTGCTAACAGGAAAAACACAGTTTTCCATTTGCTGGTTTAGGAAGCCGAGCACTTTCTTGCCATATTGCACCTGTTGCAGTTGCACTGCAGCAGCCTCACATGTCAGGGGAGCATGAAGCTGAAATGCAGCAGCCTATCTTTGGCTCATATTACTGAAAAAATTATGGCTTTGTCTCTTTTCTCCCCATGTGCCAAAGTGTCTTTGACCCCCAGCCTCTCTCAACCTTCTGATTCATGAAACTTGGGAATAGTCCCAGGGAGATTGAGGATGATTCCAGACTGAGCTTGATTGTCAGGTTTAAAAACCTGTCACTCAAATGTTTTTAATTTTATTACATTTTATTCATTATCTACAAAGACATTTTCTCAATTTTGTTTCCTAAGTTACCAAAAAAAAAAAAAATTGGCAAATTCTTAAAAATGCAAGGTAGTTGTCAACTGTGAGAATTCTCTGCATTCACCCCAAACATCTCCATTCCAAATGTAGTCATTTTTGTTTGCTATTAAAGCAGATTGTGTGTGTTTGGACACCCAAATCCAACAGCTCTTTGACAATATGATTTTTCTATTCTATTAGAATAATATTTCTTCGGTGTCAAAATTAGGAGAAAAAAATAAATCAGTGTACTGTAAATGTGTGTGATTTCATACTGAAGTGAAGCAAAAAAAAAAAAAAAAAAACCAATCAACCAACCAAAAAAAAAAAACAAACAACAAAAAACAACCACAAAAAACCAAAAAACAACTCCATGGAGTGGACTATGCTTTAAATGACAGTAAAAACTTGGGATACCATTTTCTGAATCTTCCACAACATTCAGCAACACAGCCACTTCTGCAGTGTAAAACAAAGTTTCCACAGCATCCAGCACCTCACTCCACTCAAGATGCATCACCTTTCAACTCAGAAACGTCACCTGATTGAATTAGGTCCATTAAGAATTGAATCTCATGCACGGTTTATTAAATCACAGTTGATGAAATCAACTTGTGATTACGGAATAATGCACTGACATCCTTGCCTGGATTGCCTGCATCTGTCAGGAAGCCTGATTGTGGGTAGTTTCCTTACTGGAACTTTAGAATTAAGAATCTATGGTTCTCAGTGGTACTGACATAACTGTGAGTTGTTAGAGCCATAAGACTGGATTCACCTACATATATTCAGAAATACTGGTATTAAAAAAGTAAATTATTTTGCCCTGCATACCTGTTTTACTGCCAAACATCCCTCAGTGACTCCTTTTCTAACATAACTTGAATTTTTTGTGCCCCCAGAGTTCTGATAATCACTTGCTGAGCTTCCCTATCTACAGTTTGAGACCATTCAATCAAACACATTCACTTTGGTCATGCAAAAACCTTGGTGAGATTGGGCTTATCAGAAAAAGGCTTTCTGAATGTGCTTGGCTTCACTTTTACGGTCCCATTTCAGGACTCGTGTCTGTGTCCAGATATCCCAGAGTAGTGATAAATAGAGCCAGGGGTTGTTTATAACAAACATTTGCTATCTGGAATGTGCTGCCATCTCATTACAACGTGTTTCAGCTTCTGCATGGACAGGTCTCTTATTTACACTCGGCTTTATTCATGGAGGGAACACTGGTATAGAGGCAGTAGAAAGCAGGGTGAAAGGGTTCTGTTTTGTTACACTGTTAAAATAATCCCTTTCCACTGCCTGATCATCAGAAATTTATATCTCTGTATCAAAAATTTAGAAGTTTCTGATTTGAAGATCCTCAGGTAAAAATGTTAATGGTGAAAGCCTGGAAGTAAGGTAAAAATTCATGACAGTCTGGGTCATCTGAGCTTCTGGGAGCTGTCAGCCTACCTGCACACACAGACAGTGAGAAGTATGGATGGCTTTTGACTCAGACTCCCAAGGCAAGTTTGAGGGCACTACAATACCATAAGGACTGCTGGACTCAGAAATTCCGGATTAAAAGGCACAAAGTATCTGTTATTCTGCCCTGGTCTCTATAATGTCGTTATGTCATTTGTGATATAAATGAACATGACAAATTTTACCTATATACCTCTAGAGAGCCTCAATGGAATATTCCCAGGTAGATAATCAGGATATTTCTGTAAGCAACTCTTAATTTAGCTGTGCTCTCAGTGAAGAACTAATTTTACTATCGCATATAAAAAGCAATGAAATGATACTTAATTTCTAGGATTCCTTAAATAGATAAAGAAATTACTCTAAAAATAAAGTAAAATTCAGGCCTGAAATGCACCAGCTTCATTCTCTGCTGCATTTTAAAAAGCACAGCCAGCAGCTCAGGAGAAGGCATTATTCTCTTTTACCTGGCACTTATTGAACCACACTTTGCCTAGTTTTCGACACTTAGTACCCTGCCAAACTTTTTTCATGAGGGATTACTAGTGAGTTTTTCACAGGGAAGACAAAGCCAGACATTTCTCAGAGATTTTGTGGCCATGGGCATAAGTTGAAACAGAAGAAAGGCGTTATTAAAGCTAAGCAAAAGTTTCTTCGTGCTGATGGTGGTCAAATATTGGAGCAAGGGCTCAGAGAGGCTGTGAAATCTTCATTACTGGAGATATTCATCACTCAAAAGCAGAAAATGCTGAGCAACCTCACCAAACTAAGCCTTATTTTTAAGGGAGTAAAACAGGGGATGTTCAAAGGTTTCCAACCTGCAGTAGTCGATGTTCCTGTGGTCCTAGAATTGTGCATCTACAGATAATTTGGTTGCTTTTATCCCCAACCAGACTGTTCCCACCAGTCACAGGTTTTCCCAGTGTTGCTGGTTTGGGGTGTTTTCCAGGGGCTGTGGGGCTGACTTTTCTGAGAAAACCATTCTTAGCATCTGGCTTACAAAGTAAGAATCTGATGACAGAAACATTCTTCATAAGACAGCGACTGACTGATATTATTCTGTATTACAGATTTCCAAGGAGGGTAGTTCATGGCAAATACAATGTTTTGCCCATACTTGTTATGAGCCATTTCTTCAAGATCCAAATAAATGCTGTCAGAACATGGAATAAACTGTTCTTCCAGAACGTGAGAAGTGCAATCTGTTCACATTACACTATCCTGCTCTCCAAGGAGAGAGAAAGGATCTGCTTCAGTAAAGAAGGCACTCTGTTATACAGCTTTTTCTTTTCTAGTCTCATATCTTATGTTTCAATGGATAAACTCTGGAAGTCAGATTTATATTCAAGTCTAAAGTTATGTTTTGTTGCAGTAAAATCAGAGGAAGCAATGGCAGATTGATCTATGGAAGAACAGGTGGGAACTGAGCAGAACTTATTAATCTTTTTCTCTACTCAGTGGCACTCAAGGGCCTTTAATACACAGAGAGAACTTTATCTGTGCCATGTGAAGTTAACCTTGAACAGGACTTGGATTTCTAGGAGTCAAATTAAATTTTTTCTGAGTTAATAACTTGCACTTTTTTTCAATAAGTCAGAGATTTTGGGAACATCCTCTTGTCCTCAGTGTTCTCTGCCCAGCTGAGCATTTTTAATAATTTAATGTGGATCCCCTTCTGATACAGCTCTTTCCATGTTTTACACCTGAGGCATCTTCCCATGGTGGGAGAGAGGTCTCTGCAACTAAACTTTCAGGCGCCTCATTCCACTCTCTAAGGCATTGTAAAAATTTTACAGTGCGTGACAAAGAACTTCATCTTCCTGTTGAAGCAACTTTGTTTCCATTTAAGGCGTAAAAATTAATTGAGCTAAATCCAGGCTAGTTTAAGCACGTCTCTGAAATCTTATGACTAAAACAATGGAGGGTGCTGCATTCAGGCATTTTGAACAACTGCTCTCTGCGTTTTCTGTGGAAGGTTTTGTGTAAGGTACAGAGACTGATGTGCCTCTGCTGCCTCCCTATAGCTGCCCCATCCAAGAGACCTGAGTATAAAGCTGAACTGAAAATGGGGTCAGAAAGTACAAAATTCCCATTGCAGGTATGGGATAACCATCAACCATTGTTATGCATGTGTCCAAGAGAGGAAATACTCCTCCAGAGGTAGCATTAGTTTGCTTTTTCTACCAGATCTGCTTTTCTAATTGCATAAAAATGCTCAAGAGCAGAACAGAAATTGAAGACCTGTGAAGTCACTGATTGTCGTTGTTGTCTTTTAGACAGAGTTTTGAAAAAAAAAATCTACTGCCTTTAATGCCATTAAAAGAATTTAACAAGTTAATGCAATAAAATTTAATCATCATGATTTGAGTGTGTCTGTGGTTGTTGCATTTACATGATGAAAGTGCTGTAAGGCTCATTATCTTAAATAAACTCCTAATTTTCTACTCACGGATGCTGAAAGTGTTGTTCCAGAATCAGCAGCACCAAAATGAGCATTTCATTCACTCCTGCATGGTTACAGGGCTTCAGGTTCAAAAGCTGTAAACTTTGTGCTGTGGCTGCAAAAGGATCATATTTTTGTATTCACAAATTTGGATTCTCCAAATCCCTGCAAATAATAACAGGCCACAGGTTTTGTCCTGTACTTGCAGGGTGTCAGGTCAGGCTCTGCCCAAGCTTTGCATCAACTGCCCAGAGGTTTGGCTTTAACTTTGTTTTGAAGCAGCAGCACCCAAATTTCTTAACCGTGGTGTCCATCACATATCAGGTATTTCTTTGCTCTCTTTGGAAACAGCTCTGCCCAGTTCCAGGTCTGCCTTTCTCTAGCTGAACATCTGAATATATATTTTATTTCCTAACTGCAGAAGTGAGGGTGGGTTATGGAGAACCCACCCACTGGAGAAGGAGTGGGTTATCCTGAACTCTTTTATCTCTTTTTTTTTTTTTTTTGGCAAGCCAAGAAGAAACGTTACAATTAAAAAAAAAAAAAAAACAACAAAACCACAAGCCTGATTCTTCTGTGCATGCAAGTCTATGAAAGCAAAAGACTGACTCTTAATAGATGAGAGAGCAGATCTTCTCTCAGATTCCACTGGTGCAGCTTCCACACCAGGGTGTTGCATGGCGGCAATTGCAGTCAGTCACTCAGCTGTGTGCAATTGTTGTGTTGTTGTGAATATCTGACAGCACAAACTCAGCCTCTCCAATCCACCCCTAACAGCTCAGGAGATGCTCTGTGCTTTGCATCCCTGCTGCAGCCCATAAGTCTCTCCCCATGACGCGTCTTTGCAAGGTGAGGGGGACAGATTTTTTTTTTCCAGCTGCCATCAGTCATGAGTAGCCCTTCCCCTGAGACCTGAGTGCTGGTAAATGTTAGTGCAGCAAGTGTCATTTAGTTTGTTTTGTCAGAAGGTGGACACATCATTATCTTTGGTGACAGTAGCAAAGTTAAATTTAGTCCATCCTACATTTTTCAACCTCTGTGGGAGGACTGTTAGTCTAAACAAGAGCATGTCTTTTTTAAAAGGAAAATTGGCTTCCTGCGATTTTCCCTCTGTCACTTCTTATTTTTATGCTGAATTATTTCCTTTTGAAATTAATGCCATTGTACAACCATTGCCCACACAGGGCACACAAATACCACAGGAGATGAAGTGACTTTATGATATAAACAAAAAAGGAAAAAGGAAACAGGTGTGTTCATCCGTCAATCACTTAACTAAACAGATGTAGTGAAACTTAAAGAGAATAATCTTTTTTTACTGTTGTCTGAACCACACTTGATGTCGTTCTTCATACGTCTGACAGTCATATAATGATTGATTGTATAAATTTAACAATTGATTGTATAAATTTACTAGAACCATGACAGGCAAAAGCAGTCTCAAGACCCTAACAATTTAATCTTAGACAGTAGCCAAATATCCCTATGTTGCCATCAAAATCATTAATATGCTACATGAAAACATGAACAACAAAAATTCCTCATTTATTCTCCCTGCATATCAGCAGGATTAATGTCAAATACTCTCCAGCTTCCTGAATAAAAGGTTTGTTTTTCATGTGACAAATGAGAAACAAATCTCAGCCTGAACTTTTTCATGAGCTGATTATTTTACATTGTGATTTGTATTTTTTTGACAGGCCCGAGTTCCAGGTGGACCAGAGGTAATACCAGTCACCCATCCGTGCTGGCAGGGAGGCAGCAGAGGAATACAAAGCTGCACAAAATGCTAATTCTCATTATTCTGCTCCTATCCCTGCAAAATTCAGCTGTTCCATACTGTGCCCTATGAGTTCCAGTTGTGACTTGATTCCATTAAAATAAAACCAGGATATGTGTTAAAAGTTCTTGTGGTGCCCTTTAGGATATTTCTTTCCTGCTGCAGAGACCTGTGGAAATAACCACTCTTGTTTTCACCATCCAGCCCATGGATGCACATTTTCAGGGTCTCTGTGATAACAGCACCCTCATTTCGGAGAAGCCACTGGTGCCTCTGTTTGCTCTCTCTGTAGAGCATAAAATCAGTTCTCCTTCTCCAGTCTCCAGAAACCTGCAGAGACACTATTAACACGATTCTCTCACTTCTTTTGGGGGTTTATATTCATGCCCAGAACATTCTGTAGAATGGCCTGGACCTAACCCTGGCAAGAGCAAAAAAACTCCAAAAACCTAGAAGCAACAAATTGTGACACAAATTCAGATCATTAACCTGGGATCAAACCCATCATTTATTGCTGTGTAAGGGCTTCTCTTTGCCAGAACTGGGAAGCACAGCCAGGAAAACCGAAAGGAACCATTATATATTAAGCAGAAGACCAAATCCTTCACTCTTACTGCCTTGCAAACTGTACTCCACAAGAATATTTTCATGCAGGAAGAATCCCTGTCTAGAGTAAAGGAAATCAATTATTTATGCAGAGGGGGTTTTTTTTGTTGTTGTTTTTTTTGGTTTGGTGTTTTTTTTTTTTTTTGGGTAATTTTGCTGTTCTTCAGAGATCAGATTAGAATGGTAAAGAGGAATAATTTTAAGCTATGGACTCTTAAGACTTCTCTGCTATGAATTCCCAACTTTATTCATTTTCTCTTGCAAGCAATAGAATTTTGCTTTGAAATAAATTCCCCTGTACTGTCATCTTCTTTCTTTGGGGACCGTTTAAGGCAGTTTTAAGTCACATTCTGCATATTCAGTAGGAATAAAAAAGTTATCTGTGAATTTACTCATGCTGAGCCTAACACCTCCAAAATGAAAGCAAGCTTATCTACCAACTATTGCCAGAGACAAGGCTGCAGATTTCAATTCAGCTGGACCAGATAAACTGCTGTTTACAAGCTGGGTGCAAGCATTTGGAATATTTAGAGCGGCTGCAACAGTCTGGAACAGAAGTGGAAGTTTCTTCCCTTCTGACCCAACAGCAAACCTCATCCTAGAATTCCAAGCTCCAAGCTGGCACATGGTAAATTTTTTGTGGCTAAATATGTCATGATACAGCCCCAGAGCTGACCCCAATTCATCTCCATGAATTGTTTCCAGCATCTGGGGTGATAAACAACCTCTATTTCTGTGGAATTTTCACACCAAGTTCCTTCTTCGCTACCAGAAGGAGAAAGAAACTTATCTATAGCAGTCTTCACTAAAGTAAATTAGCTTTACTACTGCTAATTAGTTTCTAGTAGTTAATGGCATAGGTTTATGGAATTAAGCCAGTGGAGCAGTGTTTCACCAGACAAGATTTAGTGAAGTGTTGGAAAAAGTTAGCAAACAGTAATGGATAAATGGCAGCTTGGATTGAGGGCAATGCTCTTTCTTGCAGGTTTGATAGTTTCTGAATGCCAACAGTTAAAAAATAATACAATTAACTGTCAGTTATTTCTTGTGCAGCTATAATTATCACTTAGTTAAAAATTAGTTAGTGTTTCTTCTGAAATCAGGATCTTGCCAAAGATTATAGAAACTCTTGAGACTTCACATTAAGGAATCAAAGTAATTCCACCTGGTGATAATGGACATATTGGTTTAGGTGCCAAGGGTGAAGTGTTCATGACCTTTGATAAAAAAGTCCCACACAAGCCTCTTGAGGGGATTTCACAGAACATGGGACAAGATCTGCCTTACTGCTCAGGATTTTCTCTGCCCCGAATCAGTGCAGTGATGTGGTGCCCTCACCTTCTGAGTAATCTCAGCTGGTTTTTAATCAGCCAACATCCAGCACTGCAGACTGACTGCTCCCCAGGCAGCCCTGTGTGTTTTTTACATTTAGACTCTATTCATTATACAGCGATTTTGGATTCTAATCTCTCCCCAGAGCAGCAGTACTGACAGACTCATGCAGTCACCTACACTGTCTTTCCCAGTGTGAAGAGCCTTGTTTTTTTCTAATTGTTTTCTTTCTTGAAGTTATTTAGTGTTTCTGGAAATGCCTCACCTCTGGCAGAGATACAGAGATTCTGGGTTTTTTAAACCACCAGTGCTGTAGTGGATTAACTCGATTCTTTTCCTCCTCTGAATCTCTAAAAAAGGCTTTCTATAGCCATTCTACTGCTGGTTTGCCCAAGTGTGAAAATCCACTGGAGAGTTACGTCTGTATCCTAAACTTTTCTTTATATTAACTGTGTTTTGTGCACATTTAGAGATAATTTCCTGCAAAAAGAAGTGCCACAAGAGGAGTGGTAGGAAGAGGACTTCAAAGGCATTCATGGTATCCTCTCCCACAGGAAGCCCCTGGAATTATCAGACAAACTAACCTAAATAGATTGTACTTGGAGGCATTTATTGTTTCTATTGTACGATGTACCGACTATATCGGTCCGCAATTAAATAAATTAAATATCAGTCCACTTAAGCTCTCAAGCTGAAACAGATCAGTTACATTTGCTAAACACGAGGGCCCCTATGACAGCTAATTGGATTGTATCTGGAATTTATTGACTGGTAATTAGGCTGCATTGGTTTGTGCGCAGCAAACAGTTCACACCACGTGAGGCGTCTGCCGTGATCAGGGATCAGCACACTGAGAACAGATGGGGCTCCACGGAGAGCATATTGGGATTTGAGTGCATTATGATGCATTGTAGCAGTTTACATGCTCAGATGTACACATGAAGCTACAGAACTCTATTAAATAATCCTCCTTTTGACATCCTCCAGCAACAGATCCTGTCTGCTTCAAGAAGTAGTCAGGCTATTAGAAATGTTTATTTATGATTCTGTTTAGTCTGTTCTCATGGTGTGTCCGAATGAAGGGACTGCATCCTCCTGGCTGTTAATGAAATGAAAATTCTTACTATGAATTTAAAGTGATCACGTTTTGCCTTTGACATCTGTATTTACCCCTGTTGGTACATCCAAGACAATCTGGTGCCTGAGAGTCACCTGGAGGAGTTGGGGAGGTGCAGGCAACTTCTCAGGGTGTGACACAGTGGAGAACTGAGGTCACTGCACTGCCTTCAAAATGGAAGTTTTCTTTTTTTTATCATATTTTTTCATATCGTATTTTTATTAAGACTGTAACAACATAGGCATTTCTCTGGCAAAACGAGAGACAAATCTGAGATTCTCTAAGAACAAAATAAAGATTTTTGAACCTTTTTTCCCCTGTATGTTTAAAATCAGCACAGTGAGCTTTTGGACTATTTCCACTCTCAAAACTTAAAAATCCCTCTGAATAAAATGGTCCTCAGTATTGACTGGTCAATTATTAAAAGTGTATTGATCAGTACACGTTATGAACAGGATTATAATTATTGAAACAATTAGGTTTTCTTTTATGCTACTCTGTATATAATTATGTAGGTAAGGTTTAGTTGATTACTTCTAAAAAAAATATTTGAGTACAGGGGTTATATGAGGCTGATTTCAATTAAGTACTTGGTGCCCTCAAATTTAATGGGAAGCACCTGATGCACTGTTAAAATAAAACAAATTGATTGAGACCATATATATGTACTGTAACAAGTTCTTAATGAGGAACTGCCTGCTCATCAGTGGTGCTTGGGGATCTGTGTTTTATGGATGTCTCTGGTCTTTATGGACTTCTCTGTTTCCCCTTTGGTCTTATTCTGAAGATTTGCAATTCACTGCCAAAAAAAACCCTGTAAACACCTTCATGCCTTCTTTTTGGATTGCCAGACCTCCTCCTTTCTTGGTGTTTGCCATCACTGTTCTTAGAAACTTGGTAGATTCTCAGAAATAATTCAGATTTTAATGTCCAAGGAACACTCTAGATCTGGCAGAAATGTAACACTCACATGTTACACTCTAGATCTGGCAGAAAAGCAGCTTCATCTCACCTACAATGCTTTGAAGGGTTCAGAACATTTTAAAAACCTTATCTCAGCACAATTTTGTCTCGTTTCTCACACAAGCCTATTGAAGTGGAATTACCTACATGTTTCCAGAGGCAAAATAGGGGCCAGATATTAATGTAAACCCTTCAGTTTCTCCCCAGTGAGCAGAGGGGAGATGAAAAGTCAAAGTCAGTTTTGGTTTGTGTGTATCCCTTTGCAAAGCCCTGGATCTTTGGGGAGTTTGGATCTTTGGTGATTCCAGAATGGAAACATCTGGCTGACACCACAGAGATGCTCAGTATGGAACTGGGCAAATTCAGCTCAAATGCTTCAGCTGGAGCCATCCCTGACAAGTCAGCTGAGGAAAATCAAGGGCAGAGGGGAGCAAAGGAGGGTGTCCTTCAGCCCTGGGTCATTCTCGGGGCTGCAGACACGACAGCTCACAAGAAAACAGGAAAATGAGGCTGTGGAGTTCATATTCTCCCAAGGAGAAACTTTGAGATATTGAAATTAAACAGAACAGAGATGGAAGGGATCAGCTAGTTCATCCTGCTGACAATTCTGTAATGTTTCTCTGAGGATTAGCATATTGTTCAGCATGGTGTTAAATATTCCCTGCTAGGAGCTGCATTTTTTTTTTTTCCTTGAGAGACCATTCAAGCTAGAACAGGACTTAGTATCAGGAAATAGCCTTGTCTGTAGCCTAAATATTCATATTTCTTAATTTCATCCTATTATATCTTCTGAGACCATGACACACACTGGTCTGTCAAATAACATCTATCTTGTTTAACTCCTTCAGCTACTGAAGGCTGCCCCAGTGATTGCCACAGATTTCTTAGTCAGAAATCATTCCTGTTTAAGGGTTCTTTCCACAGTTCACCTCTGGTTCTATGACTGAATTATTCTGCTGCCATTGCCATGTATTATCATCATTTCAACACCTCATGTGCTATAAACAAAACAGACTATCTGAAATTCATCACTGAAATAGCAACAGTGGGAGAACAAACTCCAGTGTGAGTTCTTTTCTGTCAACTGTCATTTGCTTTAGAAGTTCTCATCAGTCTGCCACAATAAAGCACGAAATAGAAGACATACGTTCCTCTGAAAACATCCCCAAAGGTTCAAACTCAGAGATTCCTACTGTGCCAAATATCAGGCAGTCTGCCAAGAAGCTCAATTAGAATCTTTGACTAAATTAAGTAGCTCACAATCAAAGCATACAAATGAAAAAAAATCCCCCTCCAAAAGAATGGCTTTCCTGGAGGTGTAACAAAACCTTTCCTTCGCTCTTCAAAATAAGTCTCAAATTATAGTGATGTTATTTGACTTTAGGAATGCACAGATGTGTTAAGTATTTCATTGGGAATACAGTGTGGTTAGTTGGACAAGCATAAAGCATACATAATTAATTTCACTCTTACTGTGCCTCTGCTCTTTAACATGATATTTGTTACTGTAGCAAAAGCAGCTTACGAAGCACCCTGTTTAACTGACAACGTTGAAGGGAATTGTTAAAAAAAAAATAAATAAAAAAGGAAAAAAGAAAAATCTGGTTTCATTCCACTCTCGAAAATGCAGACTGGATGTCTGCATTTAGGGTTTTAAAGCAGACACAAGAAGAATGGCAGGCTCCTGCAGAGAAATATGTCACTGGTGATAAACAGCCCCAAAGTCAGTGGAGCAGATAATGCATTGCAGGTCAGAAACTACACCCCTGACAATACTGCACATGCAGGTAATACACCAAATGTCACTTCTGAAGGGGGCAATGCTTTTTCTACTGCTGCATCCTCAACAAATTGTACTACACAGCTGAGTTACTTGCTGACACGGAAGCATGAAGGAGTTTTAGGTAACAGAAAATGCAGTGAGAGTCTGAACAAGGGAGACCACCAAATCAAAAAAAAATCCAGTAAAATTAACAGCCCAGCTCTCATCAGCAATATGAACCCAACAGTAAATCATCTTAGATTGTAGTCGTAACCTATAAAAAGTAATTGTTCTTTATAGCTCTGTATTAAAAGATTAAGCCCTCTAGACAGAAAGGCATCAGACCTTAATAAGGTTAAGAATCGCTTGCTTGTTTGTTTTTAGTCTTGACACATTTTATCCTTTATGTGTAGGGTTTTTAACAGCACATTTCACTTTAATGGATGCAGTGGAATTCGTCTGTGTTGTTCATAATTCTTAGTTACACTCATCTTGACTTATACCTTTCCAGACCAGACATTCACTCATTCACTCTTACCATGCACAGATGGGCTGGAAATGAAAGGAGGAGACAGAAGAACATGTCTAAAATCATCCCGGCATTGCTACAGCATTCTTGTATTTCCCTCACATACTCAATCTCCCTCTTTCTCACCATCCTCCTGCATTATTGAGGAAGACCGGACTCAAGTATTGCAAAGGTGAAAAGCACTGATGGAGAAAGGGCCCCAGTTAAGTTTGCCACCTGGACCAAGCTTTTTCCATAGATGGGTGAACACATCAGAAGCCAAGAGCTGAATGCACAAGCCCACACATGTGGCTGGGGCCGATGCAGGAGCCTCCAACTCTGAGCAGGGTGGGATGGAGAGAAGCCCTGCCAATTAAACAGACCCCCTAAAGTCCAAGAGCAGCCTAAGGAACCAATTTCAAAGAATTTCCTTTTGTTGTACACACCATGCAGCTTTCCAGATTAGCTACCCAGGAAACTGCTGCATTCAGCAGACCATTTTTGAGCAGAATTATGTTAAAATGTAGAAATATTTTCAGTGGTGGAGGACAGTTTTCTATAATGAGTCCCTTTTTTGATGAGTTGAGATTCTCCTTTCAGGTCTGGAGCCAAGGAAAAACCTGGAATATTTTTTGAATCATCACTTGTCTTAACCAGCAGGAAACTCTACTGGTGACTTACTGGTCCGGGTTTGTGCTCAGAGTTTTAAAGATCAGAAAATCTGACTGAGACAGCAGCTTGTGAAATTGTCTACTGCAGCACCATAGAGCACAGTTAGCATTTCTCTTTCCTATCCCATAATCAAACAAGTGTTAGCTCTTGGTTCCTCTGTGAAGAAGGGTAACAAAATATAGGTAGATTTTGCTAGAAACTCATGCTGTCTTCCATGGGCAGTTTGAGAGCTGAAAGGAGTGAATCAAATTGTGTTGGAACCCAGCAATCCACTAATTGTGGTGTCAGAGGTCATTGCTTTTGTAGTTGTGGTGGGTTTCTAAATCCTTGCCCCACAAATCCAACACCTGATTGACACCTAACACGAGGCCACAATTTACCTGTGATGGGGCTCAGCAGGTCATTAGTGGAGGGCTGTTGTTTGTGCATTCCTCTTTAATTTTTTGAGAGATCTGCTTCCATTTAATGCCATCATTTATGTTAAGAGGTTCTTCCAGACGGGCAGAGCAACTTAATGCAACACTCTTTGTTTGTGCCACTCCTTTTTCACCTTCCCATGTTCACGAATATTCCATCAGAGAAAAAAGAAACCCTCACGTTCCCTAAGTTCCTGAAAACTTGCAAAGCCTGGCATGTCAAATTCAAATATAAAATCCATGATGTGACAACACCAGATCAAAGTGGCAAACTGTAAATATGACAGCTGTCTGTAACAGTGGTGTTGTCAAGTGCTGAACTGATGGTTCATGGATATGTTGACGCAGAACCATGTGAAAAATCACTCTTCCTGACAAATCATATTTTTAAATGGTTCACTGTTGAAATCCAACTCTGCCTTAATTTACCCTTGCTCAGCTGATGTCAACCCCTAGAAAAGATTTGAAGTATTATTTTTCCTGCCCTTAAAAACAAACATTATAAATTAACAGCATAGAAACAGTGTGAAATTCTTCAAAAGAGAAAGGAAACTTTCTGTTTCTCGGAGCAGGTCCGTACTAGGGTGTCAGAATAGTCAGGAATCCAAACAGAACTGGCCTTCCCAAAGGTGTGATTCTGCAGTGGTTCCTGGCAGAGAATCTCAAAACAGCTGGATGGATTTCTCCATCTTATTTAGCATAGCCATGGGCTGCTCTCAACTCATCCTTAAAGCAAAGGAATCTCGAATCTTGATCTATTTCCTGGTTCCCAATAGAAAATTTGCAGGATGGGCAGCAGCAGCAGCACTTTCTCTGTGTCTGCCAAGGATTCTAATTGTGAAAATGTGCCTGTCAACTGTGTTGTCTGTGGGCACAACCCGTGGGCTGATTCGGTGTCAGCCAGCAGAGAGGAGCCCAGCTCTACACTGCACTTCCTCTCCCTGTGGAGGGTAAATATCTGCCACTGCCTGCTCAGGGGTCCTGAACACATCTCAGAGCCTAAAGGATCCCGGTAGGACAGCAAGACTTGCAAAGCAGATGACAAAAACTAAACCCGTGTCATCTTAAGGGAAGATTTGTGTCCCTTTCAAAGGAAGATGGAGCTCTCAGTTTAACACCACGGCAGTTACAAGCCTGCCAGCTGAGAACCACTTGGCACCCTGATAAAGCTGTCTCATGTCGTGATGTGATGCTATTAAACGCCAGACACTTTCCCATTAAAATTGTTAACTTACTGGAAAAAAAGAAAAAAAAAAGAAAATGAAAAAAAAAAGACAAAAGAAGAAAGAGGAAAAAGGACAAAAGAAAAAAGAATAAAAAAGGACAAAAGAAAAAAAGAAGAAAAAATACAAAAAAGAATAAAAAAGAAAAAAGACAAAAGAAAAAAGATAAAAATAAAAACAAAAGAAAAAAGAAAAAAGAAAAAAGAATAAAAAAGAAAAAAGACAAAAGAAAAAAGAAAAGAAAAAAGAAAGAAAAAAAAAAGAAAAAAAAGGGAAAAAAACCCCCAACAAAATACAAAAAAGAGAAAAAAAAATTAACAGACAAAACCCAAAAAACCAAACAAAGCAATCACCACCCTGACTAATCACTTCTAGCTCAGTTGCAGGTGAAGTAAGTTGGTATTTTCTCCTACACAGCTTCCAGGATGACCTTGCACCTTTTCCCGTTTTCCAGGTTCTTCCCAGGCATCAGGGCATTATGTAGGCAGAGGAGGCACCCAGCAGTCTGAGCTGTTTGTATCACGATGTGAAACGC
Source organism: Chamaea fasciata (assembly GCF_029207755.1). NCBI lineage: Eukaryota > Metazoa > Chordata > Aves > Passeriformes > Sylviidae > Chamaea > Chamaea fasciata. The sequence goes on along the minus strand of NW_027094135.1, from coordinate 748,483 downwards.
TTTTCTTTGTTCACACGCAGACTAGGTGATTGCTTTGATAGCAACAGTTCATACTGCTACAAAGAAAAAAAACATAAGAGGATGAGAAAGATTATAAACATTCCTGAGTGAAATCTGAAGGGTTTTAGCAGGATAACGACTTCTTTTTCTCACTGAGGGGAGCCTGGTGAGGAATCCTCGCAGTAAGAGATTTGTCATGTATCAGGAAAGGGAATGAAATGAAAGAGCAGGCTTTTACCTCCGGAGGAAAAAAAAAAAAAGCCAACTTAAAAACCTCTACTGTCTATAACCCCCGTTGATATTCTCCCACCACAACATTGACTTGTGTTCTTTTTTTTCCACACAGCTTGAGATGCACACTCATTGAAACAGCCTAGGACTCTGCACGTGGACCTTACGTGCGGGAACCACACCATGATTTTTAAATTTTTCATATGTTTCTTGAGCAAAAACTGTATTTCCCTCTCAGAGAAATGTGATTGTGGAGAGTGTGATTGATAACTGGCTAGCTGCAAAAGGTCACGCAGACATGAGAGAGCTTTGCTGAGCACACAGGCACTCTCATGAAAACCAGCAAGGCAGTAAGCTTCGTATGTCCTTGAGCACAGCTGCTATACGATAACAAGACCTTGTAGCTGAAAGATATGAGGGAGAAGCACGGTAAAACTAAAACTTACTCAAACTATGTAACCACAAAGAAATGTAGAAAGAGGCGTAGCTGACTTTTAGTCTGAGCACCAATCCTGAGCTTAACTTTTGCAATATGTATGAGCTGATTATAGAAGATATAAATGTGTGTATGCTACCTGAAATAAACGAGATTTGCTGACCATGATAGCATGAGGCTCTTCTCCTGCGGCTCCGGTTAACCCAACATTTGGCGCCCGAACAGGCTTCTCCCCTACCCTCTCTAGAGCTGCATTGGGGTCGGGTCCCTTTGGACGGCAGATTTACGCCCGGGGTGGTCACATCGGTGCGCCCTGCCGCTACGCGCTGCCGACGCCTGGGGGTTTGCAACGGTACCGGTGAGTATGGAAAGGCAAGCAGCGTATGATCTCTTTACTGCTTTTCTTAGAAAGCGGGGATTTAAGGGGCTTGACTTAGATAAGGAGCTCCCCCCTCTTTTGAGCCATGCTACCTCTTATGGCTCTTTTGCTAACCCCCATACTGTTCATGAATTAGCCGAATGGCGCAGGTATGGGGATAAGCTTTGGGAATTAGTGCTAGATGATGATAAGCCAGCAAAAAAGATGAGCAAGTTGTGGAGAACTGTGCATGATGAATTGCTTATGTGTCAGGCGGAGAAGAAAGCTGTCGATAATGCTCGTGAAATGCACACTAGGAGTAGGGCTTATGGGGATGACCCTTCCGCTCCAAACCCTCCGGTCTTTGCAACCGTTGACCTCCCGTCATCTGACTCTGTAGAGCCAGCCAGTACACCCACCGTTCAGCCCTCGCCACAGCCCTCTGCTCCACTAATGCCTTCACCCCCTACCCCCATGAATGCAGAGGCTAGGAATGCCCCTCCCTGTCCTGTTGCCACGGAGCCGTTCCCCGGAGCCTTATCGGACCTCGCGGAGGCTATGGCACGAGAAAGACGGGAGGTATGGGCGGCACTGGCAAATCAGGGCTGGCGGGAGGGAGATACGGATCTGGCCGCGGCAGCTCAGGAGCAGATGTCGTCCCCCCTCGCCCTCCCAGTTATCTTTCACAACAACCCGCAGGGAGGGCAACGGGCGGAGGTTACTAGTTTAGACTGGAAACTTTTGTCACAACTACGATCTACCGTAGCGAGCTATGGGGTAACAAGCGAACCAGCTAAACAAATGTTAGAATTCCTTTTTAATACGAATCTCCTGTTGCCCGCAGATGTTAGAGGTCTTTCTCGTTTAATTTATACCCCACATCAAAGGTTACTGTTTGAAGCCCGATGGAGGGAAGAGGCGGCTGCAAGTGCCGCACTCCCTCGTCCCCAAGGAGACCCCTTACTCGGCATTACCGTTGACGAGCTTATGGGTCAAAGACCGCTTCATAGAGTAGAGGCTCAAGCTACCCTAGGTCCTGATAAATTGAGAGAGGCCATGGCGGTAGCTAAAAGAGCTATGGAGAAAATTAGAGCTCCAGGAGGTGTTCCTCTTTATATGGGGATAAAACAGGGGAGGGAGGAGCCTCTCGCCCCTTTGTGGACAAGATCATTGATGCTTTAAGTAAAGCAGGCATTGCTGAGCACATGCAAGATGCCCTAGTTAAACAATGCATCTTGCAGAATGGGAATGCTAATACTCGTTCCCTCATAGCTTCAGCCCCTGGGAATTGGAATGTCCAAGATTTGTTAGATAAAGCGGCAGCCATGCCTTCCGGCACTCAGGTATTTGTGGTAGAAGCGCTGCAAAAGATAGGTGAGGGGTTACAACAGCAGGCTCAGGCTTTTAGAGAACAAGCAGTATCAGCTCAGACTCAGGTTTTAGCTGCCCTCGCACCCCTCCAAGCGGCGACAGCGCGTCAAAGCCCCAATACCGGTGGGAGGATGAAGTGTTTCCGCTGCGGAAAGCCGGGACACATCCGCCGCGAATGTGGCGCCACGGGCGTATGGTGCGGCAAGTGCCGATCCAATACCCACAACAGCACCGCTTGCCGATCTGGATCGGGAAACTCCAAGACCAGCGCGAAACTGGGCCGCGCCGGGACACAAATAGTTCCAGCCACACCATCGATGGGCAACTCTTGCCAGCAACCTCCGGCAGCCTCGGATTGGACCTAGCAGCAGCAGTAAATGTTACCCTATATAACAGCAGCCCACATGTGATTTCTACCGGAATTTTTGGACCTATTCTCATTAATGGACAACCCACAGGAGGACTCATTTTAGGTCGATCGTCTGGGTCTGTTTTGGGCCTACTGGTAGAACCTGGAGTTATCGACGCTGATGCTGAAGGAGAGATTTTTGTTATAGCTCATACACCTTTCCCGCCGGTGAACATTCCAAAAGGCCAACGGATCGCCCAGTTCATACCTCTACCGCAATTAACTATGAGCATACCACCACGATCGGATGAGCCGCGCGGAACAAAATGCCTTGGCTCCTCAGGAGGTATCACTCTTCCTGTCATAGACTTATCTACAAGGCCCAAAAGGATTTGCTGTTTATGTTACCAAGGACAAACGATCATTTTGCATAAGGCATTGTTGGACACAGGGGCGGATACATGTATTATTGATACGGCTAAATACCCAAAGACGTGGCCACTTTTACCGGCTAATACCACAGTTTCTGGCATTGGTGGCATTAAGCTTGCACAACGATCTCCCATTCTTGCTGTAGAGATCGACGGTAAACAAGCTAAAGCAGTATTTTCGCTGACACCCCTGCCATCGGAGGTCGATTGCATCCTGGGAAGGGATGTTCTGACACAATTGGGATACGTACTTACCGATCGCCCTTTATTGTGATGGCCATTGCTTGGACATTCCCTCTACCATTGACCTGGACTTCTGATAACCCCGTGGTAGTTAAGCAGTGGCCATTAAAAAGGGAAAATCTTGAGCAGGCACACTGCCTAGTTGCAGAACAACTACAGCTTAAACACCTTCGCCCATCAACTAGCCCATGGAACACGCCTATTTTTGTTATAAAGAAAAAATCAGGAAGTTATCGTCTGCTACAGGACTTGCGAGCAGTCAATCAGCAGATGGAGCCAATGGGAGCTCTACAACCAGGGCTCCCTAATCCAGCTATGCTACCACAGGATTGGCCTATTCTTGTTATAGATTTGAAAGATTGCTGTTTTACGATACCCCTACATCCAAAGGATACTAAGAGGTTTGCATTTACCTTGCCTTCCCTTAATAGGGGTGAACCTGATAAGCGCTTTGAATAGACAGTTTTGCCACAAAGAATGCACAACTCGCCTACCTTGTGTCAGCTATATGTTGACACGGCCCTGCAACCTGTTAGACAAGCGATGCCTGATACAATTATTTACCATTACATGGATGATATTTTGTTTGCCCAAAGCTCGCCTTTTACAGTCATGCAGGTACAATCCATCATTGCCATGTTGAGAAATTATGGCCTTATGGTTTCTGATGAAAAAATTCAAACCCATGCACCATGGAAGTATTTGGGATGGACAATTACACAGAGACAAATACGCCCGCAAAAACTTACCATCCAGGCTCCACCGTCCACTTTGCATGAAGCACAAAAACTATTGGGAGACCTCCAATGGCTCAAGCCTGTAGTTGGCATTCCTAACACCCTTCTAGAAGCGTTGCGCCCCCTCTTAAAAGGCACGGACCCCTGTGCTCCAGTTGTACTTCCTGCAGACCAAATCAGTGCCCTTCAAAGTATTTTGTGGTGTGTTGCCAATGGCTTTGTCACCAGGTACGATCCATCCCTTTCTGTTTCACTGACTATTTGGAATAACAAAGATCACCTTCTAGGAGCCATTACGCAGAAAAAGAAAACGGGGGAGAGACCAGGAAATATGGAGGACTTGGGGGTCCTGGAATGGATTAGCCCTCCCTTACAGCAAAGAAAAACAATTACACAAAAAATTGAAAAACTTGCCTTGCTAATTATGAAAGGCCGATTACGCACAATAGAGCTAAGTGGCAAGGAACCTAGTGTGATACATCTACCTATAGAAAAAGCGTCTCTGGACTGGTTTTTGCTTAACTCCGCAGAATTGGCAGAGGCATTACTACAAGCACCGAGTTTTGTTACAACAGGCCCTCTTAAACCGAAATTATTGCACTGGCTAGGAGAATGGCAATTAATTACTAAACCTTTGAGAGAAGACCAACCTATTCCACACGCAATTACAGTTTTTACTGATGCAGGAAAGCGCTCCCGCCGAGCAGCAGCTACTTGGAACAAGGCAGGCCAGTGGCATCATCATGTTATTCCAGCAAGCCCACAGGACAATCTCCAGACATTAGAACTATTGGCAGTTATATGGGCTTTTCAAACCTTCCAAGAACCTGTTAATGTAGTTTCTGACTCACTTTATGTAGTGAAAGTTGTCTCCAGAATTGAAGACGCAAGTCTCAAAGAAGTTAACAACCCCCGACTGAGTGAACTTTTCATGCAACTTCAGCGCACATTACAGGCTGGTTAAAACATTTGATACAAGTAGTGCTTGTGATTTTGCTTGTAATTGTTGTTTTGCTTTTAGTTTTGCCTTGTGTGTTGCAATGTTTGCAGCATATGGTATCATCAATGTTTGATAATTTTAAGATGACAATGATAGCAGTAAAAGAAAACGGGGGAAGTGTGGAGAGTGTGATTGATAACTGGCTAGCTGCAAAAGGTCACGCAGACATGAGAGAGCTTTGCTGAGCACACAGGCACTCTCATGAAAACCAGCAAGGCAGTAAGCTTCGTATGTCCTTGAGTACAGCTGGAATACGATAACAAGACCTTGTAGCTGAAAGATATGAGGGAGAAGCACGGTAAAACTAAAACTTACTCAAACTATGTAACCACAAAGAAATGTAGAAAGAGGCGTAGCTGACTTTTAGTCTGAGCACCAATCCTGAGCTTAACTTTTGCAATATGTATGAGCTGATTATAGAAGATATAAATGTGTGTATGCTACCTGAAATAAACGAGATTTGCTGACCATGATAGCATGAGGCTCTTCTCCTGCGGCTCCGGTTAACCCAACATGTGATATCACCCATGCATCTCCCTGAGCTGTTTGAGGGCAGCTGACCTTCTCCAGGTTCCTCACTGGCATTAATGCACTGTTTCCCAGAGTCCCAGAATTTTGGGCAGTCCTGTCTCTGAACAGAAACTTTGCACAGACTTGGCCAATGGGCTTGGAAGAACAAATAGTCCTCACTTAAAACACTATGACAAAGGTATCAAGATGAAAAATTTCTGATCTTATTTCTTTGACCTTCTGTGCTGTCAGGAAACATTCCTTGTGTAAGGAATGGTGAGCTGGAGGCTAATGAGTTAAGGGGTGAGGATTCTCCCTCTTTGCTTTTTTTGTTTTCTGTTTCTGATCTCCTCCACTCTTCTCTGAATGTCTGGAAGGACTCTCCTCTTATAAAACCAAGAACCTCCTGCTACACAAGTCTCATCAGATTCTTCAGGTGTCCCACATCAGATCTCCAGGACTGTAATTTTGCATTAATCTACAAGCTGCCTTTCCTAAAAGGGCAGCAGCCTGCTAATTGCAAGATGTTCTCCTAAAATTTCCTGATCATTTCAAGCTTGTAAAAAGCTGTGTCTAAAATATATATATATATATACAGAACTGTTTTACACTAAGAGATGATCTCAAAATTTGCTCCACTTTTTTACTAGCAGATCTACTTGGGAAATTACCAAGAAGTCATGACCCTATAAATCTCAGGTTTTGGTCCCTGATGCAGTTTAATCTGTCGGTACAAACAATAGAAATAACAGGTGATGCATTGGTCATGCCAGTCCTTGGAATGTTTGTAATTTTCGGGGAATGTGCAAGAACTCCAGTAGCGTGTGGAGCAAAGCCAGTGGAGAGGAGGGATGGGAATAGCAAGCACTCAGAATCAAGGACACTGTGCTTTCTGAAGGTCATTTGGTTTCTTCTCTCCCATTATTAAGTTTAATAATTAATACTCTTTAAGCTATTTCTGCTTTCTTTTTATATCTCTTGCTTAAACAGTGAGATTTAGGTCTTTGCTTAGGCTTTCTGAACACAAACCCACCATGTCTGATCTTCACAGCCCTTCTATTTTCCACCTGACTTTAATGCATTAGAACTTTTTTGCTCATTATTCTGACCGTGGAAGGAAGCATAGCAGCTTGAATTCATGCAGCCTGTCTTCTGGTTTTGTTGGAGGAAAAGAAGAGGGAAGATCCTCTACTATGGAGAGAAGAAGGTGTTTATGTGTTTTCATTCTCTGGAAATCCTATAAGTGAATTATTAGAAAGCCATATTTCCATTTATTTCAGTCCCCAGACTAAAATAATTCAGGCTTACTAAAATAAAAGAACACTGAAAAGTGTGCTGCCTCTATATGACTGTTAAAATGTGTAGACACAGTAACTCACGGATTTAGTATGCCTTTAACAGTGTTAAATCTGATAGAAAACAGCTTTTTCTGCCACATCTGCAGCATTTACTAAACTACAGCCTCAATGGCAATGGATTATAAACCTGGATTTATTGAAAGTGAAGTGGAGCAGATCCTTGCCTTGACCTTACCAGTTGCTGTGGGATTGTTACTACACTTGGTCTAAATAATTGGGAATTTCCTCATCTGGAGCAGGCTGGCTGTGGCTGAGGGGGCAGAGCAGTGAGCCTGGAGCAGTAGAACCCTTATTGGGGCTCTCCCATGGCAGGAGCTGTGCAGGGATGCAGCTCTGAGAGGTGCAGTATTCCCAGGGCATTTCCGCGCTCCCGTCCTGGGTGGGAGGCAGGTGAAGTGCCTCGATGGCATGAAAAACACTCTGCTTCCCCGGGGGGGCAAAGACACTCCCAGGATGTGCAGATAAAGCGCTGAAGGATGACACCTCTAAAGCTTTTTAAAACAGGGCTTTCATCCCTGAGTGCACATCTCAGCAGTCCAGCCAGTTTTATTACATGTGCAGATACAAAAAACCCCCAAAAAACCCAAAAACCACCCCAAACAAAAAGAAAACAAAAACCAACCAAACAAACCCTAAAACAAACAAACAAACAAACAAAAAATAGGGTATTGTCAACGTAACCACGACCAATACTATTTCTATTGTTTGTACCAACAGATTAAACTGCATCAGGGACCAAAACCTGAGATTTATAGGGTCATGACTTCTTGGTAATTTCCCAAGTAGATCTGCTAGTAAAAAAGTGGAGCAAATTTTGAGATCATCTCTTAGTGTAAAACAGTTCTGTATACATATATATATATAAATATTTTAGACACAGCTTTTTACAAGCTTGAAATGATCAGGAAATTTTAGGAGAACATCTTGCAATTAGCAGGCTGCTGCCCTTTTAGGAAAGGCAGCTTGTAGATTAATGCAAAACTACAGTCCTGGAGATCTGGTGTGGGACACCTGAAGAATCTGATGAGACTTGTGTAGCAGGAGGTTCTTGGTTTTATAAGAGGCGAGTCCTTCCAGATATTTAGAGAAGAGTGGAGGAGATCAGAAACAGAAAACAAAAAAAGCAGAGAGGGAGAATCCTCACCCCTTAACTCATTAGCCTCCAGCTCATCAGTGGTCAGCCTCTTTAGAGAATATTAATGTACATTCTTTAGGTCACAGATAGCAGGAATTGGAGAGCACGCTAGCCAAAATATGGCCTTTTTAGCTAATAAACAAGACTCTTCCTTCTCCTAAATGACGGAATTTGTTGAAAGCATGGTCCAGAATGCATTTCCTCATCCTGTTTCTTCCCAGCTACTGAGTTTTTGTCTCTATTCATCTCCCCAAGGTACTATAAAAACTTTCATGTACAGGCTGACAGTCAAATCAGAACTGGGGAGCTGGCAGAGCAGGATGAAATACATCCATTCTGTACATCTATTATATTTTCTTATTCTTAAGTCTTGCTCATCTTTCTATACATTTTTTCTTGCATAAAGTAAAACAGAATATTCACTCTCCTGGATTCCCCCTTCCCCCCCCCCCCCCTCAGAAGAGTGCATTTGACACCAGCCACGAAATTCACAAGTTAAAATCTGTTAATATCTGACAATGCAGTCAAATAAAGGAGCAGCAAAGTGCATTGCTAGAGCAGGGTGGACAACAAATCCTCTGAGAGGAAGATAATGCAACATCCTCATTCTTTGTACTTCTCAAAGCCTGGTTACATCACTTGTGGCATTCTCAGGATAGTTAAATCTTTCCAGGCACACAGCTTGCTGTGCCATACAGACTCCAAAGCTGGCTCCTAAACTCTTCTGGTGCTTCACAGACTTTAGACTACAGTAAACTAGGTGAGATTATTGACACAATCATCGTGCTTTAATACAAACATTTTATTTTCTGTAATGCTTAAATGCTCCTTGCCCTGTTCCATGCTATTTACCCAACTACTACTCCCTAACAGCAGTTTACATGTCCAAGCCATGCCTCCATTTATGTTCCTGCTGGTTCCAAAGACATCCTTACACCACCATCCTCCACCAATCCTTTTTGTGTTGCCCCCCAAGAAAAGTTTTACCCAGAACCTCGTAACATTGAGCTTTGCAGATTTACTGCAGCTCCGAGATATATTCAAGGTATAACTCCTCCAATGTCCTCTATAAGGAAATATTCCACTACGCCTGGGTAACCCACAGTCTCACTTGGGAATAGATTATCCCCGATAAATCCACGGGGCCACTCAGTATTCAGCATTGCTCCAGCCGGAGAATTTCACACAGTGAAGCCATTTTACTTGATTAGGGAGCATCAACATTAAGATTCTCGAGTTGTCAGGAATGCTGTGCTAACGGGCAGTGTGTGGGCGCCTGTGCAGCTCAGCTCCAGAGCCTTCAGGGTGAGGGACACCAGGCTGGCTGAGCAGGAGGAGATAACAGCTCCCTGCTCCTGTGAGTCTGAGGATTCTTCCTCTGCTGAGATAAACTGAAAGATGGAGAGGAGCCAAAGCCACGGCGGTGTTGATGGTGCAAACACTGCGGAGAGGAGGAGGGGTGGGGTGTGGGTGCTTTCCACACCCACAATATCCCAACAAACAGCAGCAGGTCGTTCAGTGCTGCAGCCAGACTGGGATCAGACATCACCTAAAGCTCTGCTGTGGTTGTGCAGACGGCCACGACACTCAGAGTGCCCCAGTGAAACACCAGAAGGCTTCAAGCATCAGCACCTCGTTATCTAGAGGGCTTTCATACCTTTTCTCTTTAGTGTCCCGCGGGCAGCTGCACACAGCTCTAGCTCTTTCTCTCCTCCTTCTCTCCTCCTTCTGCAATTCCAGCTCACTCCTTCCTGTCCTCAGCACGGCCACCTCACCCTGTCTGTCCCTGGCACTCCCTCCTGTCCCTTCCTCCTCTCAGCAGGACCAGCACACTCCAACTCACAGCCCCCAGCTCACTCACTCTTTTATGACACCCACAGCTGTGAGGGCAAGGCTGTTCCCACTCTTTGTATATTAACACAGCTGCAATATGTCAAAGTCAAGACTGCCAAGACTCAGCACCACCTCTTCGCTCTCTCCCCGCAATCTTTCCACAATATCCCAATAAACAGCAGCGGAACATTCAATGCTGCAGCCAGGCTGGGATGGGACATGACCAAAATCTCTGCAATAGCTGAGAGAGGTAAATTGTGGAGCCCACTGCCTAGACAGGCAGCTGATAGCACCTCACAGGAGAGGGATGGTCCTGGTGACTTGTTGAGCTTTTCCAAACCAATTCTCTATCATTATATCTTTTATATTTTGACATTAAATGCTAAATAAGCGAAGTATTGGAAAATAGATATCTTTTCAGTCTTCAGATACCTTTTTCTTTTTTACTTCTTCCTACATACTTGTCTCCAGAGAGAGAATTTGACCATTTTAAACAGATAAGCAAGGGACCTGACTTCAGTCATGTTTTATGGCTTCGGATTCCACAGATAGTCTCCAGCACAGTCACTGGAATAACACTGCTAAACACTTCAGTGATTCTGACAGCTTCCCAGCTATCACTTGCTATTGCTTCCACAACTGAAAATCCAAGTTGTTACCCATAAAATATGAATGATAAACACAAATTGTAGCCTCCCACATGCTCTGGGCTTTCGTGGCTTTCTCAGACAGCACAGTGCACCAGCCAGGGGGTCAAATTGCTGGTGTGCCATCCATCCCTGGACAGCCAAAACTGGGCAGTGCTGGGCAGCACAGGGATGCTGTCCCGGGAAAAGAACCAAGGAGCAGGCAGAGAAAAAACCAGGAACAAAGAGACAAAGGCTCCCCATCAGCTCTTCCCTTTGCAGGGCGAGGATTGGCCTCACTGCTGGCGGCATTGGGGCTGGGGAGGGCCCAGAGATAACACGAAAAGGGATGCAGAATTTTCTGGAATTCATGGGAAAACCGAGCTCACGGGAATGTTGCCGGATTCTCACCCTGATAACAATCTTACACGAGGCCAGCCTGTAATGAGTCCCACAAAGGTGTACCAAGCCCTGAGGGCTGGCCGGCAACTTCTCAGAAATGGCTTAACGATATTTTGCCAGATGGCTGATCAGATGTGCTTTGAGAAGCAGAAGGTTTTAACAAATGAGAAAATAACAAACAATACAAAACCAAAACAAGCTGTGTAAGGGAAGCCCCTTACACCTGGCTAAGACACCCCAAAAAGCACTGAGGGTCTCTGTGCTCGTTCTTAAGTACTTAATGTTTTAGAAGGGCAGTAGAAAGTCGCTGCATTTCTGAGGAGCAGCTACATCGACCAACAGGTGCCTCACTCAGCCAACCACAGCTGGAAGGGCATGGAAGATTCTAGTTTGTCTCCCTTAAAAGTCTTGAGGTGAAACTGAAACCTTTTTCCTAATTTGGAAACATCCACTCGGGTGTGCGACATCATTCTACCTCATTGAGAGAGAAACCTGAAATATCGATTTCTAAATTTTAAATGGAAGAGAAACGGCCTCTTTTATATTAATAGGTAGCAAGCATAATGGATTATAAAATAATCCCTGATTTAATGCAAGACCTTTAAAAGGCAGAAAATTGGAATACAAGACATGTTTCAGACCTTTCCTAAAATTTCCAACAATTGATTAGTATTTTTTTAGTTTCAAGTTCAGACCATTCCTTGTTTTACTTCTGCTGAATCACAGAGTATTTCCCTTTCTTAACCACTTGATGACATACTAGTCCTATAGACTTCCCCAAAAGACATCAGTGGCTTTCTTGAGTAGGAGAGCTGAGGGAGGTGGTGTGGCAGAAACCAAGGGTTTTAGTACAAAAATATTATGGAAACACACAGAATGTTTGTTTAGAATAAAATGTTCCACACACACCAATCCCCCCAGAAATCTTAACACTTTTAGATACAAATGCAGCCTTGCAGATAGATTTTGTACCCGTTTCTGCAAGTACTTACACAGGCTCATTTGTATATATTTATAAATATATATATTTAACTGCAGCTGCAGTTGCACAGGTTATGTGGAAGAAAAAAAAAAAAAAAAAAAGAAAAGCAGATGCTGTTACTTGTACTGTGAAGAGAGCATATTTTAAATTAATTCTGCTCCAGGACACCTCTGTGAAGGAAAGGTGTAACATGAGGCAGTATCCTGAAGGATTTGTTGATGCTCTTGTTACCTGCCTGAGACATGAGAAGTTTATTGTTTATTTGGCTGCTGCTGGAAATTTGGGCTCTGTGTGTCACTGAGGGCTGAGCTGATGCACCTAAGTGCCATTCCAGGGCACTGTTGCATAAAGGAGATATATTCAGTCCTGGTTTGACCACTGGTAACGAGGAAAATCAATAGGAATTCCAAAATGTGATTAAAGAATGTCTGTCCAGGAAAATGCATTGCTGTGCTCAAACTCAAAATTTTATCACCCTCTGGGTTAGTAGTGTAAGACTCCATCTTTGGCATTCAGTTGTTTTTTCATTTTCTCTCTTCTTGGTTTTTGTTTGTTTGTTTGTTTGTTTGGGTTTTTTTTTGTTTTGTTTTGGTTTGGGTTTTTTTTTTATTTTGTGGCTTTGCCAAAACTGCAGCACTTTCAAGGAGACCCAAATAACTCTGAACAAGACTCTAAACCCTGAAACAATGCATTGATACCAAGAGTTGCTACAGCAATATCCCAAATTTCTCCATTTCAGCATCCCTCATGCCATGCTTAAGCTCATTTAATACCTTCCAGCCCACTGTTTTGTTCATCAGTGATGTGCAGAACAGCAGAGCTGCAGAGTGGCATTAAAGAAGATGACTGCAACTGCTGTCACACTGAAATACCAGACCCAAGTCAGTAAAAACACAGAAATGCACCATTTGCTCCTGTATTCCAAATCACATTTATGGATCTCTACCCCCGCTATTATTCAACTAATCCAAAAATTAAAATTTCCCTCACCTATTCTATTTGCTGTTAGTAGGATTTAATATTATGATGATACCACAAGATGTAGAATAAAACACCTTTAAGCTTGCAAACATATTTCTGTAAAGCAAATTCTTTAATCTTTCCAAGGCTCCAGATGGCACCACCAATTTTTTTTTTTTTTTTTTATTTTTTTAAGACTGTAGGGAAGCTACTGTACAAGTCTGCTAGTTTTTAACATCTTCTGTAGAACTGTTGGAAGAGCAAAAGCTTTCCTGACAGGAATAAAATACATATGAAGGAAGAGCAGAAATAAAAGGGAACAGTTCAGGAAGTTCAGATTCATTTGCTGGTTGAGGCTCCTTGTGCCAGGCACATTTATGTGAATTGCATTCAGTTGTCATGGGCTTGTTACTGATTTCTCACCAATTTTTTTTTCTCATAAATTTTATTGCCTCATATTTTATTATTTATTGTGCAAAGAATATATCTACAAATGAGAGTTGCTAAACTCCTATTAAAACCATTAAAGCTCAGAGACATCAAGAAATGCCTTTTATTTGTCAGAAAACACTTAACGAAATCCCAAAACTGGTGACTGCAAATGAAAATCTCAAATTTATGAATGTGACTTTTTTTTTTTCCTAATAGGTAAATAAAGATTGATTTTGTTTTTTTAAACAATTTAGGGGGAAGGGAAGGGAAGGGAAGGGAAGGGAAGGGAAGGGAAGGGAAGGGAAGGGAAGGGAAGGGAAGGGAAGGGAAGGGAAGGGAAGGGAAGGGAAGGGAAGGGAAGGGAAGGGAAGGGAAGGGAAGGGAAGGGAAGGGAAGGGAAGGGAAGGGAAGGGAAGGGAAGGGAAGGGAAGGGAAGGGGCAGGCATTGCTAGTGAATACTCAGAATTAAGATGTAAAGAAACTGAACACGTGCATGAAATGCTTTTAAAATAGAACTAATCTTTTCAAAGATTTCAAAGTCCGCTGCTCAGAGGACAGGAGAGGGAGGGATGGTGTGGGAAACCCTGCAGCAGCCCATGTCAGCCTGACACAGAGCAGGCAGCCAAGAGCCACGGCACACTGAACAAGTTGTGAGAGACGAGTCCTCCCAGCTCTTGGCTCCCACCCTGTTCCAAACCCTTCAGAGGAGTGCTGCTGGCACTGCTGCCTCTGCACTCGAGGAGAAATCAGTGGCGTCTTGGTTCTGGAGAAGGAAACTCAGCAGGAGTCGGGAGACGAGGAGAACACAAAACCTTTAATTTGGGACTGAAAATCAGATTTAGCACTAAAATGAAGTTGCCAAAGCCTTGCCTGCAGGCCAAACTCTCCAACTGTTTTGATCAGTGTTTTGTGGGAAACAAACACATAGTCTGGGAGGGGGGAAATGAACTGGCAGCAGGATGGTGCTGAACATTTCGATGGGCTCAAGGATATTAGATTTGAGAAGAGACTGCAATTATTTGTTTGGAATAATAAATATTATTATTTATGTGACTGGCACATACATGTTTGCACACATATAGGATGTCGACAGCAGGGCAAGGCATGCTCAAACTGCTGAGGACAGGAAGATCTTCAAAGTAATCATTCATTTTACTAACTAATAGTAAATACATTTTCTTTTTGATGGTAGTGAGAGATCTATTAAATAAAATATATAAAACCAACCAAGATATATTTCCAGTGCTGTAAGAGAAACCTTATGCATTTAGCGCATGATTCATGGTCCACTGAAGGTTCATGAAAGTCTTTTAGTCAGCTTCACTGGATTTTGGTTCTGATAGCTCAGGTCCTGAAAATTCCAGCACCCAGCAGAACATATGAATAAGGATTCCAGATTTAAAGGAGATAATCTGTATTTCAACCCAAGTTATACTCATAAAATAATCTGGAGTAAGAATGTTCCTAACCTTTTATCTGCAGCATTCTGCCAACCCAATCATTCATCTCCCTGGCACGTTTGAAACAAGGAAATATTTTGTCAGACAGCTCTCAAACAGCAGCAGAGGTTTTATCACAGGCTTGAAATGGAAAGTGATACTGCTGTTAAAATCTAGTCCTGATAACATAAATCTCCTGACATTATTGAGGCTGCCCTTCCAGTGCATTCCAGTATGTTTTAGTAGATTTATGATGAATACCTGTAGATGGAAAAACAAATGAGATTGAATAGAAGATGTGACAAATACATTCTCTCTGCCTCTGCTTTGACCTGCTCACTCTATATTGAAAAAGATCTTGTCTCTATGTATATAAATGTACAGATAGTCTATCACTTACCTAGTACATAGCTTAAAACAATTTGTAAAGGAATCTGTGAAGGCATGTAAGCATGATCAAAGTTGAGTAGAAAAACATAACAACACTTAAGTGACTCTCTTACATTTCAGTTAAATCTGATAGAGCTCGGTGTGTCCTTAATGTTCCTAGATTAATGCTAAATTCTGAAGGAAATTGGCATATCCTCCCGGAAGAAGTTTTCTTCAAGGTTATTGCAGATTCTAGCAATGTTTTTGAATCACAACCAGAAAAATATCTTTATTCCAGAGACATGGCACATAAAGCTAGTGGGAATATTGGTATTTGGAGACATTTTGTGCCTTCAGGATGGAACAAAAGGCCTTTGTAAATCCAGTAGCTCCAGATTGTGGCTTTTCTCTAAGGAAAATACTATCTGAGATGAAAATATTCTCTTGCTTATTACTCTTTTTGTCACAAAATACAAACACATTTGGTTTCAACAGATGGCCAGTGAATTCCGTGGGAAAAAACCCCATTGATTTCAACAGGAATTGGACCAGGTTTGAGGTCTCAAACTTGCTACTTGATTTGAGCATTAATTTGGTAATAGGATCATGGGTCGAGGAATGCCTGCCAAATCTCAGATTCCCAAATGGCATTTGCAGTTTCAAATCCTGTTCAGAAGTGCAGTACTTCCAGGTTGTTGATGTTGCTTAAATTAAACAAAGCTGTGTGATTTATTGAGTAGCTCAGAGGTTACACTGATACCAGGATATAGAAAATATCAACATTGGTTTCAGGTTCACATAAAGGCTGTTCCAAAGTATTCCAGCAGCTCTCCAGCCCCAATGAATGAGGACAGGCACTGTGTGTCTGAAACAATACTGTTATTTTCTAGATTTTGAGACGTTATTTGTATGTCTTCTTGAAGTTATCTTGTTTCCCTCCTACCTGTCTTCCACTTGAGAAAATTTTGTTTGTAGTGCAATACTGGGAAATCAGGAGTTTACTGAATGAGCAAAGTGAACTGAGAAGGGAAACTTAACTATGCCAAAGATTTGAGACTGGATCACTGAACCAGTGAGGAATAGAATCACAAACTCTATCCTTTGCTTTACTTCCTTGTGAAAAATATCATTGCTTTTACCAATCTGTCATTCCTCATTGTTCCTGGGCAGGTCCATTTGAATCCAGGAGAATCTAGTCAATAAAAACATCTAAAGGAAATGACAACCTGAACATAACCCAGAACTTGTAAGCCTTCTGTTTGTGAGGACAAGATTTTGCAGATGCATTGAGAAATGTGGCACAGCTACTTTTTGGGGTGTTTTTTCCCCAAAAGAAAACTGCTGGGGAATGCAAATATCTGGGAGGGATAAACACCACACTGTGGAAAACAGGGTGCTGTAGTGAAAAATTCCTGAAGCAGCGCCAGAAACTTCATTGACATGAATAGATTGTAAAGAGGGAGGAATCAAATTCTGGCTGCAGGAGCTGTTTTTAATTAGTTGCCTGAGATCTCATTCCTGCCTTGCCCTTGATGCTGTCACTCACTGGTTGGAAATGCTGCCAGCTCAGCAGTGCTCCCTTTCTCCCAACAAGTGGTGGCATTTCCCATGTTCTTTGCACAGCTGTTCAACGAGTGCCAACCTGCAGCTCCCAGTAAGTGAGACATAATTCTGCTGCTTAGGAATAGAGCCCTACCTGCTTCCTTTGAAATAGGCAACACCTGCCCCAACAACTGTTCTCATCAACATAAACATTACATTAGGAGGATGCTTAAAGGTGACAAAGTGCCAAAACCTACCCTAGACCTTTCTGCGTTTGCAAGATGGGCAAAATGTTTACTCTGATTAAAAAGAATAAATATCCCATTTCCTGTTATGAAAATGGAGGAGTTAATGTGAGTGGAAGTTCTTTTTGTTATGTTTGCAAATATTCTATTCACAATATTCAATTTGAGTACAAGTTGCACTATTTGAGGTTCTCTGAATAATTCACGTGCATTCATTTACTCTTGATTAGTGGATCCGCTTCTTCAAAAGGTAAGTATTTATTTTATTTTATGACATGTAGCATTAATAATTTATTGCATTTCTCACAAGCTGCTTTTAAAGAAAGCAATGAAAATTTGCAAGGAGACAAGAGTTCTGAATAGATATAAAGAGCCAAGGAGTCACTTAAGCTGTCATTTTGGAAATTGTTACTGCTGTTTCTCAGGG
Source organism: Chamaea fasciata (assembly GCF_029207755.1). Taxonomy (NCBI): domain Eukaryota; kingdom Metazoa; phylum Chordata; class Aves; order Passeriformes; family Sylviidae; genus Chamaea; species Chamaea fasciata. Next base: position 731,067 of record NW_027094135.1, on the reverse strand, counting down.
AGGAAGAATGCAATCTCGATAATGCAGAGGAGTGAATAACCTGGGCTGAACAGATGATGCAATGACAGAGAATTGCAGCACTGCTTTCTGTGCAATAAATGGCAGCCAGGCACTCGTGTCCCCTGCCTTCTCAGTGATGAGGATCTCTTTGGAGAAAACCTTCTATGAAAACTATTCTTGTGCAGTAGCATGAGGATTATCAAACACCTTTGGAAAACTGCAGTGGGAAAAGGCCAAATAAAATTACTGGGACAAGTAGTAATGTTATTTATGGTAAATGAAAAATAAATCGCATCTGCAAAGCATGAGGACTTGGAAGCTTGCATTCAAAGGAGAGGAAAGCTCTGGTAGGGACAGCTGGACAGTGTAACTTGACTATAAAAGTTATCATGTTAATATAAATTTTAATGCTAATTTCATTCCATTACAGAATTCAACTCTTAAGACTTCAGGGTAGCTTTAGAAACCAGGATGTGCCCTGTTGACAGTTTCCCTATTGACTGTATTTCCTCAAGCACTCATCTTAACTGGTTTCTCCTAATTTCACTTGTAGACAATTATATTAAAATTACAAAGGCTCAATTACTTTTGCTATCCTAATTTCTAACATCACATTTAAATTACTCTAGAATGCAAGCTGCCTTAAATAGAAATTGAGAGGTACATCTGTTTCCATTTTTGCTAAAATCATTTTATTTGTTGCTGAAATTGGGGTAGTTGCATAGAAAGGCCACAAAGGAACAAACTGCCACAATAGTCAGAGATATTACCAAGAATTTATGATATTTTCTGTCTTTTTTTACCTCTGCCGCTTAAGGACAGAAGCGTGGGATGTAACACTGGTTTGTACAAATCACCTTTGTCAGTGTTATTTCAATACGTATAAATTTCCATAGTAATAATAATACTATAAATTAACATATTTCAGCAGTAAAATGCAATTTTACTCCACAATTTTCTGCAATAAACACACAGTTTCCTTTTTTTTAAATTTAAATGAACAAGGTTAAAATAACCTTGATTTATTCAGTTATTTTATCAAGCAATATAGTTAAAATCTACTTATGTAAAACTTCTTAGACTTATGCTGAACAGCCAAAGCCTCTCTAGAGGGTCACCATTCAATTGATCACTTAATTTTAAGCCCTTTATGGTTAGCAAAAGTTATAGAATCAATAGTCACAAATTCAGCCCGTTTAAATTAGTATTCATAAACTGAGCAAAAATGGGCACATTCCTGTGCAGAATAATCTGTGAGCCTTTAGTTATTATGGCTGCCACAGATTCCACTTAAAAAAATGCCAAATCAAGTTATAAAATGTGCATGAAATACAATATGAATATCTAACTTTATCAAGTACCTGCACTTCCAGGTAAGAAGTGTAATGTAGCTGTATAAAAGAATAATTTTCCTACTCTGGATATGAACTTTCTGCACTGAAATCACAAGAAGTTGTTCCTGGAATTTATATCTGTTATTATGATATTTTCATGTCACACCTGATCTATGAAGGTAACCGTGGCTGAGCAACTAAAGTTTCAGGGAAAATTCCTTCAGAAGGTGAGTAACTCAAAGCAAGAAAATTTTGGGGTAGTTAAAAAGGTTTATGATACAAAGAATAAAGTTGAGGGAAAATGATTTAGAGATATATATATATAAAAAAAAGAGAGTGCACATTTACTGTGCATATTTATGTCCAGCTGAGCTGAGAACCAGGTAAAGGCAACTCCGACATTATTTCCTTCTGACCAGCACCCACACTTTTACTGCCTGTGCATATTTCTCATCTTAAACTTATATCTCAGGTCATTTATCCCTGCGGAATTGGCTTGGAGAACACTACTAAAGGTGTTTTTCAGACTAAAATTCTCGCTGCATCTGCCACAAACTCCCTACTACTGGTATTACTACAGCTGGAGTTACTTTAATTAAGTTTTTGCCAACTGCAGCCAAATACGACCTTATCTAATGAGTGTTCCTGGCAATCTCATGAGTTGAGAGCCTTTCTGGGAAGCAGAAATTTGCCAAATCTGGCAGGAAGTCCTAATTTTGTTGCCACATGCTGCAGCATGTGAGACAGATCCGTTGGATAATGCAGCTGCTATTGAGCTACAGGCTTTTGGCAGCTCATTCCTGGCCATGTGGAGAACATGCAGTGTTGACACAGTCCAGAAAATAATGAATTAATAATTAGTAAAAAAAAAAATTGTTAAAACTTAATGGTGCAGATTTTGTCCAAGTAAACTTGGGAAAGTCCAGTGAGAAGGAGTTTGAGGTGTACCCAAAAGGAGCTGCTAAATATCGAAATCATTTAATGGAAAGCTAGACTGTAGTACTTTTCCTGTTAGAAACGGCACTGTCAGAGCTGTCCTGCTGTACAACGTGGATGATAGTATTCCAAGAGATTCCCAAGCAAAGGAGACTTGGTGAAACCACCTGGGTCAGTCCAAGATGAGTTCCTCACAGGCTCTTCCTCTGCATGTGACCTCTGTCCGGGTGACAAATGATGCTGTGGGAAAGCAATTTCATTGAGATAACACTTTTCTTGCCTGCTTGCAGCCACATATTGTTCAAATTCAGGCAGTTAGCAAACAGGTAAACTCATAAAAATCCATTTTCCCACTTCAGGAGAGCTTTCTTTTTTTGTCATGAAGTGGCAAGACCATTTAACAACTTCTTTGCATTATGGCAAGACTCCTTGTAGATTTCTTTCTCCCTCTTGGTGTTTTCCCTACACAGGAGAAAGATTATTTAATGTTTTTTGTTCAGTTCCTCTGTGGTACAGGTGTGCATGCCTAAGCACAGTTGGCATTCTAACAGACATAAAAGAGAGAGGGATGTGCCAGCACAGCATCGAGCAAGGGGGTGAAGAAAGGGAAGTGGCAACCCAGCAACTGCACTTGATGCCTTAAGTTTAATCTTTTATGTATTTCAGGTTCTGTGCTGCCCAGGGGTGCAGTTCTGAGCCTCACAGCCAGTGTCACTCAGCTCTGCACAGAGCAGGGACACAAAACAAATCCTTTTCCTGCTGCACACCAAGGACAGCTTTCAGTCCCAAAAGCACAAACAAGGGTGGGCTGGGAGGGAGGAACAAGAAGGATGGGACCTCACAACCTGAAGCTGCAATTTGACTATTAAACCCCAAGATGGAAATGGACCAAAACTTATAAAAATGTAAGACTTCCTGACTGCTCTTCCATTTTGTGACCATTTTGGGTCTACCTTGCATGTACCCCATGCCAGATTCTTGTCCTGCCCAAGGTGTATCCTGGAGGTCTTTCAATAAACACCTACTTTATTTTCTAGCTCTGTCCAACCTCTGTTCCAGGTCAGCCTTCCCAAGGCATCACACTCAGCTCCTTAAACTAATCCCAGTTCACACCATGGGAGCACAGCTCTCTGCTCAGCTGCCTCTTGAGCTGGTTAAGCAGAACTCGTCACAGAAAAAAATTTGCTGATTTGTCTTTAGTGCAAACCCAACTCTTTGTTCTTTTGTGCACATCAAACCTCAGCCTCTTGCATTCCTCTGACAGGAACGTGGCATGAGCACAGAACACACCCAGGTGCCTCCTGGCAGGCAAACCAGCCTGAGAGGGCAGGTCATACTTGCTGGACAAGAGGGGTTGGGATTGTCACATTTGGTGCACACTCATCACACTTCTCATACTTAGAACAGAAACCTTCATGCAAATGCTGGGTTTGGACTCATTTGATGTTAGCCGTCTGAAAGGCAGACATCTTATTTCCCAGCTTCTCTCCATCCTCAGGGGAGCACATGGAGGTTCCAAAATTTTCCAAGTGAAGGAATTACCCCTAAAGGTTACTTTTACCCTATCCCCAGCTCAGAGATTCCTTAGACAATGAACTTTGACAAAAAAGCCCCCTAAAATTATGGGTGATGTAGATAACCTTGGCCATTGTGTCTAATTAGAAGTACACGGATTTTTTTCCTCCCAGTCTGTAATCGGCAAATGTGTATTTATTTATTTATTTTTGTTTGTTTGTATTCAGCCTGCTGGCTAGATTTCCTTTCACTGTAATTAGATTTAGGTACTCGCATCAGATGTTCTACATAGAGTAAACATTAAGATTCCTGAATTTTCATTACATCTCCTATATTCAATGAATCATTTATATGCAAATGAACTCAAATTTTACAGCATAAATCTTCAATATTAGTGTTTTTGTAGTCCTTTCTTTGAATTTTAGTGGCATATTTTTAGGGAATTTCAGACAAGCACTGCCAAAACAGTAATAGGCTTCAATAACTGCCTTTTGTAGACTGAAGTGACAGCTTTGAGGTTGGAAAATTTTATCTTTTCTTTAATATTCAGTAGTTTTACAGTGACAAGAAACACATTTTTGAGTCAATAGGCTGAAATCTGATAAAAAGCATTTAAAAACCCAAGTAGTTTGATTGGGTGCAATCATTGCAGGAGAGTGACTCCAGCTAACAAAAAGGCTCAATCTTCCCCTGCCTCACGGTGACAATTTTGCTTTATAGGGAAGGAGCTGTGCAGCACATTATCTGCAGCACATAAGCTGCAAATGTGACCCTTTAGATTCTTTTTTTCTGCATTTAAAGAGCTTGTTTAGAATTTCAGAGGCTTGTTTTCTTTGCCAATTTCCCCAGCATCATTTTTATGAGTCAGCTCAGACAGTCTTTACTTTTCAGATGTCAAGGCCTTGCATTACATTTCCTACATTACCAGGCAGGCACGGTGCTAAAGGTCTCTGCTGCAATTAAAACAAACAAACATCAGCTTGGATCTGCCAAGACAGGAAGCTCTGACTTTGTGCATGCCTCCATAAGATGATGAATATTTTTAGATTATGTTTAGTAACTAGAGTGATACCCAATGCTGACATTTGTCTCTCATACAGAGATGAAATTTGAAAACAATGAAAATTACATTTGGAGTGTCTGTACTTATACTTAGGTTGATTATGTATCTTTCTTTTTTCATCAGTTTTCAGTTTTTAAATCATTCTGCTCCATTGTGGTCTCTCCAGCTCAAATCACTTCAAAGCATTTGCTTTTGCACAGCAACAGCAAGAGTCCCTTTATATTTTCTAGAAATGAGCCTGTAAGATTTCCTGGGGAAAGAGCCTTTTTAAATAGGCCTCAAAGTATTCCAAGTAGGTCTCCTTTGTCATTACAGATCTTGATTATATTGATTTTTAACAGATATTTCTATGCAAACCAAAAATTTTGCATACCTATAAAATGCTAATGAATAAAATTAGCATTGCACTGCAGACAGCCCAGTGTATCTCAGCGTACGTGTTAGCTGGAAAGGTTGGCCATTTTTCCTGTTTGCCTGTGTCTTTTTTTCTCAAAAGTATTCAAAGTATTCACCTTTCCCCCCACCTACTCACCCCTCTTATAATCACTTAATTTTTCAGACTGATTTTAACTTCCCTCTGTACACAGAAGTTTGATCTACACAGCAGAGAAGAAATACCCCACATCCCTTATAGAACAGCTGAAATTTGCAAAGTTTAGACAAGCTTTTGGGTACAGCCTTTTATCCTCTCTGGTAACTAAACAACAACTCAAGCTAAGCACAGGTTAAAAGCAATTTCTCTTGGTTTAATCTCTTTATGTTAATCAACTCTTTTACCACATGCATAACAGCTGCAGTGGCAATGAATGACTTCATTTCTGTGCCTTATAAAAGTGTCCTTTTTTCTTTGCACATCCTACTCATCTGCTCTAGAACACATCACAGCTGGTGTCTTACAGCTAGGGGTTAAAATCTAGTACAGAGCTCCCAGGCACCTTGTTCATCTGTCTCTTGGATGGATGTTCACAGTAACTTTCTTTTTTATGAACACAGACTTAATCCTGGTGGCAAAAAAAGGCAAGAAGAGGTTGCACCAATTCCACAGTGAAAAGCAGAATGCATGAACCTACAGATTTCTCTTTCTGCTTTGAATTATATATGAAGACCTAGGTGTCACACCCTAAACATATCCACTGTCAGAACTTTAGCTTTAAGCATCAAATTAGCACCAACAAAAGGCATCTAAATCATGAAAATAATAAAAATAGAAGTGGAAATACATTATGAGTCTCACTGTAGTTATCAGGCATGTCACGTTTTCATACTGGAATAGGAATGCAAGGACCAGGACACAAAGAATAGATCTTGGAGAAATACTTGTTTGCCAGTAAAGTGCACAAGTACCTTCTTAAAATATGACTTTCATGACTATTCAAGGGAGAAGAGCTGTCTTCTGAACAAGCAAGCAGGAAGCACCTGCTTGCTTGTTCCCTCTTCTGCTTGACATGTGGCACTTCCAAGGAGGAGCAGACTCATGACTGCTCCAACTGCAACCCAGCCCTAAGTCCACACCTGGAAAAAACCTGAGGAGAAGGCAAAAGTGCTAAAATATCATGTGGGCAGCACTCCTCCAAACCTGTCTGCTGCTGGGACCCAGATGTTCTGTTTTTAAACAAATCCATGTGTGTGTTCTAGCAAGCCCTTCCCTCAGCCCAAATTACCTGGCAGGAGCTGGAGCCCATCGTAACAGGCAAGAGAAGCTTTTTGAACACTGCACCAGGGCTGCAGTGTTTTGGTGAAAATATTGCACTTTGTAGGGCTGGACAGCAAATCCCTGTGGATTCAGGAATTTCCACCTTGCCAGAGCAGGGCTCCAGGTGCTCCCTGTGCCTGCAGGGAGATAAGCAGAATGAGAGGAGCACAATTCTGCAATTCCCCTGCAGCTCTGCAGTGACACCAGGGACAAAATGGTGCACTTCTTCAGGCACTACACATTTCTGCCCTGCTCTGTTCTTGTTCTGCCAGACCTCTGTGAAATTCCACACTTTCCTTGCCTCCCGAGGTGGCCCTGCAAAAAAAAAAAAAAATTTGCCAACTCCATCCAAACCAGGGAAACCCTTCAGCTCCATAAATTTTCATCCATTTTCTTAATTTGGAGGTTGAATATTTATCTAGCCTAGCAACTGATGTGTCAGCAGTTATGGCTGTAAGGGAACATACTCGTGCAGAGTTCTGATGCCAAAATAAATAATATTTTCCTGCTTGAAAGTTCCTGCAGATGTAAAAGCCATAACTGCATCAAAGAATAAGATATTACTGCCTTAGTGTCAGGCCAACAAGAGCTGCTCCTTAAATATGGACTAAAATAAGATAGAAGAATGCATAAAATGTTGCTTCATTAGTTCCTCGTTTGATGGTTATTTCTTTATATCACATTTATGGTGAGAGGATAATCTCTTTAGCTCAACAACAACCCATTAACCATGTTCTCTCAATTAGAAATAGCTTCTTTTCTAAAAAAGCACACACCATAAACACTCCTGCCTCCAGCTCATAATGATTTTCTATAAGTAAATGTATCAGAGGCATAGTGCAAGGAAGGAGCCTGGTACAAAGAGAAATGACACAGAAATGGAAGATATTTCCGATCATATAAAGCTCAATTGCTGTACACATTGTGTGTGAATATTTTTACTGTTTACCAGAAGCCTGTTACTCAGGTGCATAAAGCAACTACAAATAAAGTCAAATTTTCTTGACTTTCTGGCAGTCTGGGGCTTCCCAGTAAAAGGAAACTTGGAAAGCTGAAAATGGGAGAAAAGCGTAGCCAGGGGAATACTTTTAAACAACTTATGTTTCAGAAACCCAAAGAGAACAGTGCAAAGGAGAAAACTGCTTTCGTGGATCTAGTTTATTAATAAGAATTGTAATTAACAAGACAACATGCTGCACAGAAACCTGAAATAGAACTACTGCAAATTTACTGGACTTTAAATGCTGCTGGACTGCAGTACATGGTGCCCGGCTGCATTATTTGTAGAGTGTGGTTAGGGCTGTTTCAATACACAGACATACACTGCTCACTCCCAGATCCTGTAGTTTGCCATAGAGCAGGGAGACTTCCCAGAAACACAAACTCAAATATTTACAAGAAATCGTCAATCTCTTTCTTCACTAGGGATAACATAAGTTATACACAATTTTCCTACGTATACCAAATAAAATCTTTGCCTTCAACTTTACTTTGTGTCTGCACAAACCAATTCCTTCCCATCTATTTACCCAGCTAAACCAGGGCAGCAAACTGTAATGTGATCATTTAATTGCTTATCTTTGATTAAGGGTCGGTATTCAACCTGCAAAAGGAAAACGTGAAAAATCAAATAAGGCCAAGCATAAATTTGCCAACTTTAAAACCTCAGCTTGACTCCAACAACCTTGAGCTAATCAGCCATTACCAGTGGAAATATTTGGAGGCTCTGCCTTTGGCTGGACCATGCTGGAAGCAGGGGAGGAGTGGTGGGTGTGGGCTGGTGGGTTCATGGCTCCGTGGGTTTGGAGTTCCCCATGGATTACAGCGTGCTCAGGGTACAACAAAGCCGAGTTTCCCTTCTCTAGGGAAAATCCCAAACAGACCCAGGCACAGCAGGGTCAGGGATGCAAAGGGATCTGTGCTCTGCTCCAGCTCTGGGCTCAGCACCACAGAACGGATGCTGTGTGGAGCTGCCTCGTGCTAGCATTCCTAAACCCTCCGGTCCTATTAGCACGGGCTTATTGCCATGCTAATTAGCTAAATGACCTGCATCCGGCCAGCTCCCGGCCCGGGAGAGCAGGTGCTCTGCAGTCCTTGTCTGGCCAGGCAGACATGCTTAATTGTTCTTTAGAATTAAGTTACACTTCAGAATACAGCACAGCTCAGGAAAACAAAGAAACAGCATCTTTTACTTCAAACAGTTTGAATCGGTTCTTTTTTTAAAATTTTTTTGTCTTTTTTCTATTTTTTTTCTTTTTTTTTTTTTTTAAATTAATTTTAGCATTGACTGCTTTACAATATGGCAATAATCCATTTCGCAATGCTCAGGAGTGCAACAAGCATGAGTTTGGAGGGGGAAATAATCTAGACTCGACTGTGTGACACATCACTTTGAAGGCAAAGGTTTTCCTTTATTGTTACACTGTATGGAACAAATCTAATCATGTAACTAGCATTTTACTGTATATTGTATATAGAGTAATTTTCTCCACAAATTCACACAAGTAAGATAAAATAAGTTAAATGACTAGAAAGAAAAAAAAATACACAAAAATTTACAGTCTATGTACTAGATAAATTATTTATATATATGGCAAGATGTGTAACGAGTCTCTAGCAACATTATTCCTCTGGATACTGACATGCTACTCAGAAAAATGTTGCCTCAAATGTGTATTTTTATATATTAGAGGTATAATATATAAAAATGAGGGAGCCGTTTATCTCCTGATACATCTCCTTGTGTATTTACAATTAATTGCTCTGTATCTTGTTGACTGAATCTTAGAATATCAAACACATTTTCATGAATATAATGTTTAATACTTCTTATAATCAGGCTCATCTTTATGCTTTTTCTTTAAGTAATCTTTTACTGTTGCTTGGTTTGGGTGTTTTCTTGGGTTTTTCTTTGTATGCTTTCAAGGGAAGGGGGCTGGTTAAGTGCTTCTCTACCTTAGGGAAATAAAAAAACCAAAAAAACCCTAAAGTAACTCCTAAATATTTAAACTAAGTGAAGTTGTTTGGGTTTTTTCTCCTACCAATGAAAAGAAACCCACTAATTCTGGGTCTTTCACCTTTTCCTATAAAAATCCTAAAATTGTAGAAATTAATTCTTTGCCAGAAAATTTCAGTTGCAATCTTCATCCCCAAAAGAACTCCCCAAAAGCCCCCCCCCAAACCCCACAAAAAACAAACCAAACCAAACCAACAAACAAACAAACAAAAAGAGTTTTCCAGTGGAGCTGCCATTCCATAAACATTTGGAATAGCAGCATCTGTAATAAAAACTAAAGCACTCTGCTTACAATAGGAGGAATTAGTGTCAGCATTATTCTAAATTTGCGCAATTAGTATGTTTGGTAAGTCTGTGTAAACTACAGATAAGCTCATTTTTTGCATATCCCTGAAAAGAACTGCCAAATTCTCTCCTCCTGATGTCTCCAAAGCAAACAACAAAGGGTTTTGTATACATTAGGTATGAATTAATTTGTCAATTTTTCAATTGTTCCAGGATTGAAAAAGAGATGTGTCAGTACCCAAAGGATTATGATTTTTTTCCAGGATTTACATGCAACTGGAAGCCAGTGTGCCACATCTTTTCTAAAAGTTATTTAAAACTACTTAAAAAAAAAAAAAAAGAGGAAGCAAAAGAAGTACATCATTAGATAATCGGATGCCTATTAATTAAATCCTATCAGTAGGTTAAAAGTGAAGCTTTTTTTTCTTTTTTTCTTTTTTTTTTTTCCACATGAAATCTAAATGTGGTTTGAATAGATTTACAGTGGGGACAGCAATATATAAAGCTACTTATACCTGCTGGGCACATAAGAGAAGCTCTTTTAGCATTCATTGGAAACCCTCAACAACTTGAACTTCTGTAAATTTTACAAGCAGCTAATATTACAGCATTTTTACACACAGTTTTGTTTACAAATTACAGATTTAAGTTACATTATGAAGCCTACATAGAGTTCTACCCATAGGAAATATTCACACAGTTTTTCCCCTCCATACAGCTTCGATTGTCTCACTTAATGTAGCAATAAAACAAAAAAGTGATGCATTTTCTTAAAGGAAAAATTTCTTGGTACGTACATACTGCAAATAATGAAATGACTAAAGACCAACAAAGTACTAGAAGGAAATACTAGAAGGAAAATATGTTTTTTTCATCTAAAAAAGGAATCTTCTTTTCATCCACTGTGGAATTTACCAAGAGAATATATTCTCCAGTACACAGAACATTGAAAAAAATCTTTTCTCTCTAAAGAGAATCACCTTGAGACTTTTTCAAATAATATGAATAGGGTTTGTTTATATTCATCCAACTTCCACTACCTAGATCCTTCTTTCTTTGCTGAGCACTATCAGTCATTCTCTAACAACTAACCCACAATGACAAGTACTTCTTAGTCTAACAGGTTTGTGATGAAGTAACCAATATTATAGTTAAACTTTTACTGGATACTTACAATAGGTGAATATAGCTGTAAAAAAAGCCGTACACATCACTATTAAATATTCTTTAAAACACTGGTAGCTTGCAGCCACAACATCACATCAGCCAAAAAAACTACCCCACTTCCTACTGTTTTCAGCGGTGCCCATGTAATTTTCCACTAACAGGAACAGTAGCCAAAGCAAGCTCTGCAAGACGAAAAATAAAATAAAGAAAAGAAAAAGAGAGAAATAGACTTATGGCTAAAAATATAATAATTATAATATTCTTCCTTGAATTATTATAGAAAGCAAAAACTTGGAAAATGAAAAAGTAAAGTTGTTTCTTATTTGTTTTCCATTTTGATCTTGGATATCCTCTCATTGTCACATTGATTATTTCACACAGAAAAGCCTAGTCGAGAGTTTTTATTTCATCTATTGCATTTTTTCAGAAAATAAATACCTGTACATTGAGCCAATAAAAATTAAAATAAAAATCAGTTGTCACATACATTCCCCTTAATTATATAAAAGATAAATTTTGGTGGAAAGATATACCGTCCTTCTGAAGAACTAGAGTTTAGGATCTTATTAATTCTATTATGTCAAGTAATCAAATGAGAGAAATTGCTCACTTGATCTCTAATGCTAAGCAAATGGAAGATGAAATCTATGAATATGCTATAAATATGCTATAAACAACAACAACAACAAATTTGAGTAAGCTATTTTTAGACTACAATATCCCCCAAACTGTACTAAGGAATTGCCTCCAAAGGAAGGAGGAACTGCTGGCAGATATTTGCACTGTGAGAAAAAGAACCAGATTTTTATTTTCTTCTGAGTGTTTTTGTGTTGTGAGTTCTTATCCCCATTTTCTGGTTTATACCAAGAACTATGGTAAACACCTTTCCACCAGGTCCTAAGGACTCAGATTTTCTGTTTCAGATGTAGTGTTCTATTCACAAGCCTAACGAGCTTGTATGCGCCCGAGGAGTGGCGCTAGGCCGTGACTTTCCACAGTCACGCTTAAAGCCTGAAATTAGAGATTTGCCAGATATGCATTCACAGCTGGTGCTCGTGCACAAACGTGGTGCTGCTCCCAGCCCCCGGCGCCTGGTGGGACGCGGCGAAGTTTGCCAGAGGGATGACCTTGACGGGGTCCTCGGCGGCGCAATGTCTTTCACAGGTGTTGTAGAGCTGGGGCCTGGGCCCTCCCTGGCCCTTGTCACTGTCATCCTTTGGCAGGGGTCTCCCCAGGGTGTGACGGCCCTCAGGTCTGGCTCCTCGGGCCCAGCCTTGCTGGAAGCCAAACGATGGCAGGGAGGTGTTGGGCTGCTGGAACTGCGTCAGCGCCGGTGGCATCCAGCAGTTGTCGGAGTGGCCGAGGATGAGGCACTCCTGCGTGCAGTTCTCGGAGGCTTCGGCCAGGGCTTTCTGCAGGTTCACTTCGATAGCTAGGAGGATGGAAAGAACACAGGACAGTGTCAGGGCTGTGAGGAGAGACAGACAGAGGGAATCAAGGTCAGCAAAGCAACCCCCGCCCTACACTGATGGCCATGGTTTGGGAAGAAAAGGCTTCCAAGGGTAGAGGTTCAGTGAAGGTTCAGATGTTGGGGCCCGCAGTGTTGTCACAGTTCACACCATTATTAAAGCTTTATAATAAGCCCTAACACACTCAATTTCCTACACTGATGGCCATGGTTTGGGAAGAAAAGGCCTCCAAGGGTAGAGGTTCAGTGAAGGTTCAGATGTTGGGGCCCGCAGTGTTGTCACAGTTCACACCATCATTAAGGATTTCTAATAAACTCTTATACACTCGATTTCCCAGAATCGTACAACTGCTCAGGTGGGAAAACACTTCTAAGCTCAGTGAGTTAAACCAGTAACCCAACACCACCCTGTTCACCCCTAAAAAAACCCTCAAAGTGCCACATCCACATGCCTTTCAAACCCTCCCAGGGATGGTGAATTCCACCACCTCCCTGGGCAGCCTCTTCCAATGCTTGATGACCCCTTCAGTGAAGAATTTTTTTCCTAATGTCCAATCTAAACCTCCTCTGCCAGAAGCTGACCATGTCCTCTGGTCCAGTCACTTCCCTAAAATAATATTTTCACCTCTTGCAGGCGTCATTTCTGTAACAAAGCTAAAAACTTTATAATAATTTAATTCCATTACTCTAGATATTTGCACAGAAATACTTGGAAAAAAAAAAAGACTTTTGGTTTCTTTAATATTCTCTTAAAACTGGATTTTTTCTTGTTTTCCTTTGCTTAAGGCAAAAAAACCTAAATTGGGCACTAGCCAAAGATGGTCCACTGGCCTCAAAGATGCACTCAAGCTACAAGAATGAAAGAGCATAACAGCTATTTTAAAGAGAATTGATTTCTCCATGCATTCAGTACTCAACACCTTGAAAAATCAAAGAGTACTAGCAAAAGAAGATGTAATCTCTGTAGTTTGCTAGTAATCAAACCAGATTTCTTCAGTAGATGTGAGGTTTGTGCCCTTGAAAAAGGATTATAGAAATTTTAATTTGTTCAAAGACAAAGTAAACTATGAAATCTAAAAGTGTTCATTTGTAATACATAAATATTTTTGATCTATTTCATTTAAATTGTAGCTTTGCCATGGTAGGTAAATTAAAAATGAATGGAATTTAAATTTCTACAAATGGTTCCTCAAAATAGTTTTAATATTGCAAGAGTTGATTTTATATTCTCTTCCTGTTTACAGGGTTAAATACATGAGAAGTGCAGAAGAATATCTGATTGAATATTTCCTTGTGTTTTCTTCATAAAACTTCCCAATGAAAGATACAAACATATTTTTAATGCCTGTCTTAATGAAAATTGCATTTAAAATCGGATTCTGGCTGATAAGCACTGGAGAAGGAATGCCACTAAAATTACTTATAGCAATGAGAGTGCTGAGTAGGAGCCTCCCACCCTCTGAGCTTTATGTTTAGACAGATGCTGCATTTCTGTTTTAACAAATATTTTGCATGTTGAAACCTGTGTAAAGCTGCAGAGCACAAACACTTATTTCCATGCTACATCTCAATACAAAGGAATTAAGTTTTTCCTTCAGGCATTGAAATACATAATGTTGCTCTCCAAAACAGGATTTTTTTTTTTTTTAAATCTACCATGTTTAAGAAGACAGCTGGTTGCTCGTTATATCATGAATGCTCTGCTCTTGATTATTTCTCCTTCAGGACTCTCTACATGTCAGTTAGAGGAATGATTGTTTATAAATGTTATTTTGGTGTATTACTGGCATTTCAACATGTCCTCAGTCATTTTGCCTGAGTATTTTTCAGTTTAATCCTGACAAAGCTTTGGCACCTTGCTGTTGAAATACTAATCCAGTTTTGATGGGCAGTAGGAGACATAAATATGGAAATAATTCAGTGGAGGCAGGAGGTACTGCAAAAAAAGAAAAGTTTCTAGTGGTAGATTAGTCTAATCTTTCTGTGTCCTACTATCTGCTATTACAGACATAACTTTAAGTATATTCAAGTCTTTTAAGCTCTTTAATTATCCAGGTTTGCTTCTATTCTGATGAAAGCAATTCACTGAAATCAGGCACAACCTTGACAGAGTGTGGAATTATTCCCATTTTGTAGAGAAACTGATCTTTTTTGCATTAATTAAAAAAAACCCTTAAAATGCTATTAATTCAGGTAAAATGTGAAATACACACAATTATTTATTTGGAAATAATGCTTATTTGTTTTGAGGTCCTCACAGCAAGAGGTTACAACACTTGTACTGTACCATTTCTCTCAAACTACACTAAGAGAGTACACAGAGCTAAAACAGCAAAAGGAAGCATTTGACAATAAAAATTTAACATTTAACATTGGCCAAGGCAACTGTGGAAGAAAAAAGGTTGCCTATAAAACAGTCTCCACACCATTTCAAAGATCAGGACAGTAATTTTGTGTCACGTGATGCCAGACTACCTGGAGACTTGGAACAATGTTACCATGTTAAGAACAAGAGTATTGTTAAAATCACAGTCTTGTTTATTCTGTTAACAAATAGATGTTTTAATCTGAGTTTTCATTTTATTAAAAATAAATAAATAGGACCCCCCAAAAAACCCAAAAAACACACCCCCCCAAAGAACAACAACAAAAAGCAAGAGAAAAAAAAACAAGAATGAAAACCCCAAAGCTTTATAACTATTCTGGACACAATCCTAAGATATGAATGCAAATTATTTTGGTGTTAAGTTTTTTGGGTCTTTTTTTTAATAAAAAAGGTTGCCAATGCAGGATTGTTTAGAAGAAACATCTTTTGTAGAAGTCATAATCTTTCTTTCAATCTTGTTTCAATATTGTTATCAGAGTGTGCTTTTCATCAGGGCTTATGGTTAATACCATGTAAAATATACAGTTTTCCTTAACTTTAAAAAAACACTTTTCAATGTCAAACAAAAAAACAACTTTCCCCACCCACAAACCAATGACTCTTGGAAAATAACTCAAACTAGAACAAACTGTAGAAAGATTTCTGCATGAATATTCACCGAGCATTATCTTTTATTTGCCTGCTCCTTCAGGCCATGAAATAGATCTTCTTTTTGTCAAACTCTGTCAGAATTCTGGATACCCAAAACTATCACAAAACTCTGTCTCTATTTTCCTTACATATCATTCCAGCCACACCTGTGGGAGATGTGAAATTCAGTGCTCAAGTGGTCATTGATCAGAAGCTCTGCAAATTGACCATGGCACCTTCTGGCTGCTACTCTTTAAGCTCCTTTCTATTTTGTTTCCTTGCAAGTAGTTCCAAATGTGGGTGACAATCAAATTTTCTGAGCCTTTCTCTCTCATTCCAAAGTAGTAGTGCAGGTGATTATTCTGCACAGTCTGATAAGTAATCAGGGGAAGGAAACACCTCTGACACCTGCCTCCACCCATCAAGGAAGAGAAAGTTCCGGCTGTCTCTGAATGTTTTCAGAAGAAATGATGGCTCTTGCAAGTGAAATTCAGTGTCTGGTACCATCTTCTCACATAAGACATGACAGGTTTATAAATGGAAATAGGAGTTTGCATATTCCCCACATATTATGAATAAAGATTACATTCCATTGAACTCTTAGCAGTCTAACTACTTTCTTACTTCAATCAGTTACAAACCCTCAATTTTAGATATTATTTTCCAAACTACATGGAGACTCTTCAAACATGACATGAAAATTATACAAAAGAGAATTTTTAATTCATATAATAGATCACACTCGTGCACCTGTGAGTTTACCACTTTGATTTGAACTCCAGGTTGTTTTAGGAATGTTTTTTTTTTCTTTTTAATTGTCTGCAGAACTAAGAACATTTTTAAAGAAAGTGTCTGTCAGCTCTTAAGAAATGTTTAGATCAGAACTGTCAAGTATAACTAAAAGCACAACAGTTAAAAGACTTTCTTCATTGTTCCGCAGTCTCATCATTTATAGGTCAAAACAGTTTTCAAGTAAGAATATTTACCTTCACTCCAGAAAATCTGGAATTCCAGCCTTGCCAGATATCTATCCTTCAATCAAAACACCTACAAAAAATACCTTTTTTTTCCCTTGTTTGTTTTGACCAGAGACTTCCTATGGTTAAAAAGTCTGCGTGGGATTTTAGAGGTAGTAAATAAAAATGCTGATTATCCTCTTTGCTTTTTAGAGATGAAAACTGAAGAGCTTGACAGTGCTACTCTCCTTCTCAGTCTACAAAACTCCGGTGCAACTCTTTGGCATTTCTGGCTTACTATTATGTTCCAGTTTTAAGACTGTTTCTCATGGAAAATTCACAAAGGGAGACAGACTGTTGGTACGAGTATGTTACCCACAGTCTCAGAATGTTGAGAAGTTAGAATTATGGAATCGTTTTGGTTGGAAAAGACCTGAAAGATCATCAAAACACATACTTGGTGTACAGACAGCTCACTTTATTTTCTACCCTTTCCCTCCAGCCTTGAAAGAGACATGTACTACTAAATGAATGTCAAGAGGACTGGTTCTTTCCTCACTCTGCCATGAAAGTCATCACTTGCACCACAGAATCACAGGGATTAGGCTGGAAAGGACTTTTGGTCTAACCTTCTGCTCATACCTGGGTATATTTGTTGAAAAAGAAGAGTGGCTTTTCCAAAAGGCCAGACTTTCAGAATTGTACATATCCCTTAAGAGAAAAAATCCGAATGCATGTGTTGAAGGGAAAGATGTGCTTCACTAAGGGTTGGACAATCAAGAACATGAGCTCTTGGAGAAGCCTTAAAAGATCCACCTTTATACACAAGTGTAGCAATGATCAAAAGACATTTGTAAATGCATTCATTACCAAAGCACTCAGATTCATTAGAAGTTCAGAAACCACCAGGCTGCACAATACCAATGCAGGTTTAGGGGCATAAAAACTGTGCAAAGAAAATTTAAAAGAAAAAGAAAAGGGGAAAAAAAAAAAAAAAGAAAAAGAAAAGGAAACCTTAAACCACAGAATATAGAGTGCTTGAATTTTAAAGCCATGTAGCTGAAGTCTTAATGAAAAGCCAGTTTTGAATTTGACACATTTTGGATGCAAACCATCCAGCGTTACATTTAGAGCACTCTTGTTTCATAATAAAGCAAGCAACAATTAGCAAGCAATTAAGCAAATTGCCCATAATTATGCCATTGCCGAGCTATTTTTCATATTTTCACAACACAGCACATACATGAATACATGGCTGGCAGTGCCAATGCTGTTCTCTCAGCATCCAGAAGTGCCTCTCGTTTACTGGAGCGTTTCGTACTGAGCAGCTCCCAGCGCACCTCCAGCGCTCTCTGCTCAGCAGGAGCCCACCAGAGTGATGGAGATGACAACCCCAACTCCTCATCTCAGCCAGCAGCTCCTGAGGAATGGAGCTGCCCCCCCCCCCACCACCACCACTCTTTGCCCATGTGTATTTACTAAATGTGGTGCTAAATCTAAGCAGGAATTCAAGCATAATGTGGGGAAATTATCGTCCGGAATTACCCTGGTGACCAAACATGGCCACTTGAGTAACATCATTTAGAGGTCTCCACCATTTGAGGAGAACAGAAATGACATTAACAATAAAAAAGGGAGGGAGGAATAGTAGTTAGTGTAAAGTGGGTTACTTTTAATAAGGTCAGGAGGAAGAAGCTTGAATGCAGGAACCCTAAATAAGCGCTGCTATAATATACTCTAGCTTTTTGGTTTAATAATAAAATGCCTTTGGGAGGAGTTCCCTATGAATTTTTTATTTCCTGTATACATCTCAATAAATTAAAAACCTAAAAGAGTTACTTAAATTCTAGCCTTGGAACCTTTTTATTCAAAGAACAAGTAGGGCACACGACCCTCAATTTTCAGCTGTGCGTACAGAGCTTGCTTTGCTTGTGAGAAATTAGGGAAGATTGATCCTCCACTTGTTCTGACTGAGGAATCAACAGGCATGAGGGAAATCACATCTTCCTGTGCTACCTAGGCTTGCCAGATTGTGCTGGGTAGCTTGCAAGAATCAGCTCTGCTTCCATTGCAGTGAACATAGTTTATATCCTAACAGCCGTGGTTTTAATTTGAATTTAATCTTAAAAAAATACTTCTCATGAAATCCAAATGACAGGATGAGGTGTGAGGATTTTGCACCTGGATTCAACAAGTCAAGCAAACATTATTAAAGATAGCAAAGGAAAGTTGGTGAGGGCAAGAGGAAATGGAGGAAGTGTCAGGGCAAGAGAGTCAGCCTCTAGTAATTCCTGTCTCATTAACTACACTTGTGAAGTGAATCTTCCCCTCACAAGCACTAGCCCTACAAATAAAGCACGTTAATCTTTCATTTGGTTACCTCATTGTTATTCTGACTAGAGCCTCAATCTTGTATTAATCATAACCAAGATATGGTCTAAAGGCAAAGCTCCTGTAAAAAGTTCAGCTTCAATAATTACTGTTTTCCACAGAAAGAGAATTCACATGAGAAAAAAAGAAACAAAAACAAAACAAAAACCCAAACAAACATACAGAAAAAAACCCAAACCAAAAAAACCCCCCCAAAAACCCCCAAACCCAAGTCCCCAAACCACCTGCAAACTCATTTTTTGAGCCAAATGAACATGGGTGTGACAGATTGTAGGACAGTACATGGCGCTGACCCTTACTGCTTTACCAGTCCAATTGAATTCATCTTTTATGTTCATGTTTCGCTGATATTTATGGGAAAAAAAAGGTAATTTGCAAAGGCCACATGTTTCTTGGATTAAAATTGTATATTGAGTTTTCAATAAGAGTTTTAACTGTAACTAGTAAAGCATAATGACCACCTAAAATGGATAACCTAAAATCTAGTATATTGATTACAATAGTGGCTAATACAATGTGCTTTATTTAATATTTAATTAACTGCTTCCCATTTGTACTGAACCTTCTTAATTATTAATACATGGTTCATTATTTAACATGAAATATAAATTCAAATTCAAATCAATTAAACAAGGTGAAACTACATAGTGAGAAATGGTTTATCCTCCAGCAATAACCTTCGACCTGGAAACATAGTAAAGAGTGAAATTAGCATTTTTTCCCCCATACCTGCAAAGACTGTGCATTATAAGTGATACATATTAAGCTCTACTACTGATGTAAAATTCTTGTGATAAACACAACATCCTACAAAACTATGCTGGATAAAAAAGGGCTTCAGCTGTCACTTTTCAGAGGAACCATTTATGCAGAATATAACACTATACCTAGTTTTTCAGATTTCAGTTTCAAGTAAAATTACGTGTGTCCCTGAAGGAACGGCAGCTTACTGATTTTACTAAAAATCACTAAATACCTCAAAAGAGTGAGGATTCATAAAGAGAACTAAGAATCACTATGCAATCTACATAAACTCACTTTGGTGTGGAAACAAGAAAATGCATTTCCTAAGTTTAGGCTGTGTAATCAAAAAATCAGATACATCCATCTAAAACTCTGATACATCAGAGCAAAGATCTGGGCTTGGAGATAGGATGAGTGTCAGGAAGGTACAAAGGGAAGAGAATTTCTGGGTAGAACAGGGTCAGAAGCACTAACTTATTGATAAGGGGGCTACATGAACATATCAATATTCCTCTATCCCACTCTCCTACCAGATTCCAACACTTGTGACAAGGAGCAGATTGGGTGAGCCCCCTCAGCAGAGGTCAGGGCTGAGTGAGGAGGATGAGGATGAGAAGAAGTTCCTGCTCAGTCCTGTTCACACACAGCAGTTCCTTCAAGGGTCGGTGTGGGAAAAAAGCCCCTCAAATGTCTGTGTTTACACCCTCTATTCATGCAGTCTCTTGGTGTATCTCCATGCCAAATGGTGCTCTGTCTTCCTTAGTATTGGTTTTGCAGTAACAAATAAACAAAAGTTTGATGGAAAGCAAAAAAAAAAAAAAAAAATCGTTTAAATTAAGTAATTGAACAACTGTGCGCAATTGGTCGTGGTTCAGACACTTTAATGAAATATTAATTTTCAAAAGGGAGTCATAAAATCCCCAAATGCTCAGTGAGCTAGTGAACATATATCTCCTGAGATAACTTAAAAGGTAGACAATAAAAGTTGTTCTGAATTGTGTTTTCATCAGATATACACAAACAAACTTGAAGTCAAAGACCACTAGAGCAGCAACCAAAACAAACCTAAAACAGTCTAAAATATTCTGTACCTTTTGTGTGACTCCAGTTGTAT
This sequence comes from Chamaea fasciata, assembly GCF_029207755.1. NCBI lineage: Eukaryota > Metazoa > Chordata > Aves > Passeriformes > Sylviidae > Chamaea > Chamaea fasciata. The sequence continues at coordinate 710,369 of NW_027094135.1, read as the reverse complement.
TTCAAGGAAAGAAACCCAAAGAAACTATATTTCTTCATTAGAATATTAATCTTTTTTACTGTTAATACCCTGTTTATTTTTGAATATTTTGAAACATTTTTTACAATAATTACCTATGCAGTTATTTATGTAACACACTATGCTTTTTTGAGTGATGATAGCTATTACATTTTATTGGATCATCAACAATAATAATTCTTTCCAGCTGAATATATAAATAAAGCTTGCTGTGGATTGACAAAACAATCTTCCCATCAAAAATGTCATTTCAAAATTCAAATGCTTTGTGCCAGTGTTGATTCACATTACATTTGGGGGCATAGTGTGGTAACTGGTAGTTCCCATTTTCTCTATTCAATTCATTTTCACTTATTTCTTTAAAATATGAGGATCCTTAATATTATGAAGAAATGGCATTATTGAATGGAAATGTTCCCATTTCTCCAAAGCTGTCCCTCAGATTTTACATTTCACCATAAATATCAATTCAGGTTATGATGCTAGGAAAGAGCACTGCTTATATTTCATGCCATCTGCAACACGGTCTAACAATAATCACAGCTATTCCCCTTTTCTCAATTCCCTACAACACCCTAGCAACTACTGCAGGAGAATAAAAGTTACGCTCCACCTCAAAACTTAAGAATACATAATTATGAGTAGTTAGGATAAATATTTCAGGGTAAGAGGCCATGGTTTGTAATTCCCCTAAAGCAGGGTCCTGGGGTGGCTCTTTGGTGTTATATCCCCAACTGTCCTCTTTATGCTGTATGTTAAGTTCTCTACCTTTAAGACTAGTTCAGAGAGAGAGGAGGGAGAAGGAAGCAGTGTGGAATTTGTTTCAGACGGGGCCTGACTCCTGCACATTGTTTCTCTTGGACAGTGTTGTCTGCAGCGCCTACGGACTGTGGGACAGAGATCTCCTGTGCTTTTAGTTAGTTTTAGCTGCCTGAGGCAGAGGAGTTCCCTGGACTGTTTTTCCTTTGCCTCAGGACTGTTTAAAGCCGCTCTGGACTGAAAAGCCCAGAGGAGCACCGGGAGCTGACCCGCGGCCCGGCGGGGCCTGGGCCCGCAGAGCTGAGCTACCCACAGCAGGGACTGTCTGAATTTGTCACCTCACTTCAGAACAACGAGAGGTTCCATTGTTTCATATTATTCATTCGTTATGCTTGTGGGCACTTTGTTTGTTAAATAAATCGTTTTTTCCACTTTTCTCTGGGGAGGTTTTTTTCCTGGACCAGTTGGGGGTGGGCCCGTTTGGGTTTGCTTCCCAGAGGGACCCTTTTTTGGGGATTTTCTCCCAAATTTCCCCTAAACCAGGACAGTGCAGCGCGTGACTCCATTGTGTTTTTATAAGACCATTTCATGACAACCAACAACCTTGAGGAAGGGCAGGCTGGAAGAGTAAAACTTCAGCGTTCCACCTGTCCGCAGGACACTGGGATTCCCCTCCCGCTTGCCTTGTCCTCCCTGAGAGGACTCTCTCCTCCATATGGCCGCAGCTTTCCTCTTGGAAAACCCTCTCAACCATAGCCTCCTTGATGACTACGCAACGGCTTCCACCCAATTTTTCACAGCAGTTTTCTGTCAAGACCACTTTGTCAATCTGCCGCCGGCTACCCTCAGCGGGCCCACGAAGCTGCTCATCCCTTTGACAAAGGCTCCGAAAAGTGTGAACACATGGAAAGGGCCATGTTTGATTAACAGCCCTGTGATTGCTGTAAAAATGAAATTTGAAAGGTAATAATTACATTTGTAATTACTTAGGTCTAAATCTCTTATGTTTCCTACTCCCTGTATTTCTGGGCAGCTGGAGCAATGACTCATTAATAATAATAAAGTCATTTAACCCTGCAGGCACGTTACAAGGAGAAAGATGTCATTTGTCACCAATGTAAATAGAACAATCACTGAAGGATACAGCAAGACCACTATTTCATATTTATTGCAAATGATAAAAGGGACATTTTGCACTCATTCTCACCATGACATCCCAATCTGCTTGTTAATTATCAGCAAACATAAGGGGACAGCATACAACATATGAGGGCCTACTAATAATGCATTGTCCTGCGGTGACATTTCCATAATCACTTTAAATCTACCCTACACATCTGCACTAGTTAGAGCTTTCAGCTCTTGAAATCATACCCCCTAGTAAGGAATGAATTATCCTTTGCAGATTGAGCACACAAAAACAGCTCTTTCTCAGAGTTTGAGGGTCTGATAGCTGACATGTGCCTCGCTATTACTTTAAGTGATAAGGTTTGGCATTCTGTTGCACTTGTGCTGGAGCACAGTGTGACTTAAAAATAAATGCAATTGTATTTTTAGGCCAGGAACTTTGCAGTTGTAAATCTCACTGGCAATATTTTAAACAAGGACTTCTGCAAGTCACTTAATTTTCCAGTGGTTTTCAGCACTGTTCTGTTCTTTGCTTCCTCAAGAACTCTGGAAGGACAACTCTGTCTTAGATGACACAAGTGCCCTTTTTCATAGGCAGCTCAAGTAAGTTACTCAGAATTTACTGGATTTTTAAAAAGTATTACTGATAATACTCCCTGTCTATGAAATAAACTTCTGAAGAAAGACAATTCTTTCCCTATATGATTATATTAAGAGCCATGAAACTTTGAGGAAAATTCTTGCAGAGAAATTTCGCCTGTGGCATCAATATGAAAACAAATGAAAGGATGTTTCAGGTAAATTATCTGAGTTTCAACTCCATCAACCTAGAACTTAAATTTCTTCCTTGGTTTGCTTATTCATCAGCACTTATCTAACCATCAGACATGTAAGAAGAACAGAGAACAAACTTAACAATACGGAGCTATAAACTGTTATTGTGTGGGTTAGAAAGGAGGAAAGAAAACTTCCTAAATCTGCTTATATTTTCCCCAGGTATTACAACAAAAGAAAGACATGCTTTCAAAAACTTAAATAAGTAGTGTTAAGAAATAAGACACATCAGGAAAGAGTAAAGTGCACAGAGTAAAATTCATATTTTCACTGTTAAGATAGTGACAACACAGAAAGGCTCGTATGTGGAGTGAAATGTTTTGTCAAATTGAAAAATGGAAATAATATGAACACTACAATTTTCACATCAATTGGAGGTAAAATGTTTTGAATTACAGTCATTTTAATCTTGTTTTATAAAGAAAATGACTTCAAATGGGTGATAATTTAAAACAGCATAATCCAAACTTCATTGTGCTCCAGTCAGGCATTGGAGCGTGGCTCCAAGTGATTTGGAGCAATCTTTGCACATCAGCTCAGAGCCTCATTCTCAGCAGACATTTGAACAACAACAACAAAAAGATTCCTGAAAACTACAGTTCCCATCATTTACCTGAGAGTTCAAAATCACTGACTGAGATGGCTCCAACTTCCTAATTGGGCCATTATAGGCATTGCTGGCACCTTCAGAAATTTGGGCAGCATCCTACTGAGGGAACGCTGTCACAGCTACCAGCTCTTTAACAGTCCCTTGTGTACCAGCTTCTCCACTGAAATTTTTCTGTTTGATTGGAAGTTCCTCATCTCACTCACATGAGCCTTCTCCAACTATTAAGAAGTTTTTTGGGCATCAAGGAGTTTTGCTGACAGGATATATATTAAAAAATATTTATTTATTTATATATTTATTTATATATTTATTTATATATTTATTTATATATTTATATATAAATATATATATATGTTCTCCAGAGTAAATTTCAATTAAAAATATAAAAAACAGTGGAATTTTAGCTAGCAGCATTACTAAACTTATGTGGTTCTCCATAAAACATATGATTTTATCAGCCCCTAGACAACTGACAAATGATGGGAATAATTTAGGCCAGATCAACACTTGACACAATCCTTTACAGAACATTTTCTCCTAGCATGGATAATTTTAAAAGGACATTGTTAGGAAACAGTGATAGCTGTGATTGTTCTGGAAGATTTTAGTGTCAGTAAGATCAGCCAAAGGAATGGAAGTGAGCAGCTGCTGACAGCATCTTGTCAGCCCATTGCAACAGCTGTCAGGAGTGGTTCTGTGACCTGCAGCCATGAGGACTATGATTCTTGAAAACAGGGTAGTGGTTATTGTTGTTGTTATTATTATTATTATTATTATTACTACTACTACTACTACTACAACAACAATTAATTACGCAGAGCATAACAAATAGAAAACTGTGGGGGTATTAAGTTAAACTTCATGAGGTATCCAATTGTTCGTGAAATTAAACTTCATTACTTGGAAATATTTTTAAATGGAAATAAACACACTGGTTGATCTTTAAATTCTGCTTTTATAAGCTCAATTATATAAACATCTTCTTATAACCACACACTGTCTGTGTGTCTGTGTAAGGATTCTGAGGAGAGATATAAATTTATTGACCTTCAAATTTCAAAGAGTAGGTGTCAAGTTTTGACTCAGACCTCCTTATATTCATATTTTTATACATTGAACCATAGCTGTCTTTTCAAAAAAATTTAACGTTCACTCCTGTTTGATAAGCTTTGGCATGAATATGCCCAGGCTAATAAAAGCCTAACATATATTATTTAACAAGGTTAAAAACTAGCAATCAGACTTGTCAGGGAACTTATCACCTCCTTTAGAATATAAGCCTCAATCAGCCATTTCTCTACTGCATGGGACAGGGGCTCTCTTAGGTTTAGATTTAAGAAAATCAGTTCTCACAAAGTCACTACACTTCAGCATCCAGCTCTTTTGAAAGTCCGAGTTTCAAATTAGTTTTGAAATCCTGGTCAGGGCAGACACACACTGGAGGTAACCAAATAAATCCCAGCAGTTCTTGCTGGGTGTGAAAATTCTTGAACTAACCTAATCTCTAGTTCATAAACCCACAAAATCCCATAATATATGTTTATTTTTTCTTAAGTCCTACAGAAAGGATATTTTAAGTCTGGGTTAAGTGCTGCTCTGGCAGATGCCATATAGAAAGCTGTCAACACTTTTGGCACAGATTTCTTTTTGAGAGGGTTCAAACCTGAATTTCTGAAGGTGATGTTCCTTGAGCTTCATCAAACTGCATTTCACAACCACCTTTCCTACAGTTCCTGTGGATGGCAGGAGAAGTTTTGACTCAGTCTGTGTTCCAAAGGGCTGCTTTAAATCTTTCTATGTTTTTTAATTAACCATAGGATATAAAAGGACCTAAATGAAAAGCTACCAGTCAATTGCTGACTAAGTGTTCACCAGCCTGTTATTGAACCTATTTCATCTATTTGTTCCTTAATTCACCCATAGTCTAGAGATGTCATTAATATGCTCAAAGTTAATTTATTATCCTCTATTGCTTCTATTCAGGCCCATGTTAACAGAATAAATTCATCACAAATGATCAGACTTGAAAAGGCAGATTTGGATTCTGACAGAGAATAATTGATCATGGCTGGGAAAAAGCCTCCCACAGACTGGGCTGTTGGAATGCTGGAAGATGAAACTGGAATGACTGCAGAACTCCTGCAGAAAAGGACATGAAAGTCTTGGGGGGCAAAACAAACAAATAATAAATCCCCGACTCCATCTCCCCAAATAGGGAGGTTCCTGACACTGAGTATTTTTCTTTTTCACACTCACAGGTCCTTTTTCTTACCTTCTACCCTGAGGCAGAAATAATCATTAGGGCTCTGCTGGTCCTCGTTTCCATACCCAGAGCTGGGGACAGAGGGGCACAGGGAGTGCCAGGGACATTCAGAGCTCTGCAGAAATTCAGAATTCAGAGCTCTGGGGCCACAGACTGCTTATCAGTACATCCATGCAGCACATGGCCCTGCTGTAGTGCTGCACAGTGCAACACTAATTTATTTAATTTGCTATTTTTTGTCACCATCCCCGTGATAACAGCAGGTTTGGGGTGATCTACTGCTCTGTTACACCACGCTTGCTACCTATCTGTATATTATCTGAATTACAAAAGCAACTGGATATAACAGCATTTATGACGTGTTTCAGGTGCTGTTACAATAGAAAAAAACCAAATCCATTTTGTAGTTATAAGTCCATTATCCAGTGGAAATGGAAAGCACAAAGATACTGTCATGAATGTGGCACCACTGTGATTGTAACAGGGGTTTGGAGATTTATTGTAAAGCCCAGAAACACTTGAAATGAAACAACTGATCATGGCATCATAGTCAATATTCTAACTATTATTATTTCGGCAAGTTATTGTTTTGTCCCCAGCTTCAGCACGGGGAGAATTCTCCTTCCTCCACAGCAGTGGCTGCTGTGGACTGGACATGGCCCCTTTTCTGTCAGACTGTGACTCCATTTATCCATCCCTTCATGTACTTGTCTCCTAATTCTGTACACACCAGAGCCCTTTCCCTGCTCCTGCTCTTGTTACACTGAGTAAATATGCAGTGTCAGGACTTGAGTTACCAAATTTCCCCAGGGAAAAAGAGGGGGAAAAAAACAGTGAGTAGCCCAGACCTGTCCAGGAAATAAAAAAACTCGCTCGGCTCAGCCTAGATATTTTACAGAGGATCTTATATACTGATATAGCAATGAATATCAGTACCCAAGTGTTTGTAAATATGTAGATTTATCTGGATGATTCCTTCAGAACATCCCACCTCCCTTTACCCTCTTTCTATCATATTCCAGAACCCACCTGAATTGTGCTTCTAAATGTGCTGCTATCAATATCTGGGTGGGTGGGGGTTTTTTGTTGTTGTTGGTTTTTTTGTTGGTTTTGGTGGTGGGGTTTTTTTTGTTGTTTTGGTGGTTTGTTTGTTTGTTTGTTTGTTTTTTCCCCCCAGATTCAAATGCTTATTTATTCTATGAATGCCTTGGAACTAAGACTTTCAGTGAGGTGAATGTACCAAAGGTCTGATCAGTACCGGATGTCCCAATGCAGAACCTCTGTACCAAAAGGGATCCAGTATTTCCCAGGGAAGCAACGGAGAGTTAGAAAGTGCAAACTCTGCAATATTAATTCAGGACCCTTGTGTAAATGTATTTTGATGCAAACTTTAATTAAATTATCATATACTATTTTTCTCATTGGACCCTTGGGCCCAATTCAGAGAGTAAGTAGTTATTCAATATTTCTCTTTATCTACTCTAATCAGCATGTGGCCATACACCTTTTTAATTAATATTTTCAAAGCCTTGTGTTGAATGCAGATTTATTCATTTCCTCATGTACTCTGCTGTTTTCACAACACAATCAAAAGCTTCATGAACATGAATAATATCCCACCTGAATTATTTGCTTTATTGAGGCCATTTGCATCTGGGAAACTGAGGATTTAAAAAAATTGAGTAAAATTATGCAGCCTCCATTATTTCATTATTTCTGGGTGCCCAACATGAGATAACTTAAACCAGATTGTTATACTCTTGAGCACTGGATACTATATTAGATGTAGTTTTCAAAGCTTCCCTGTTGGAGAAGGGGATGATGTCCTTGGCACTCAAAGAAACTCAAAGAAACCCAAATGATGAAACATGATAGCAAAAACTCAGTTTTCCCCCACCACCAAAGAGCTGTGCTGCCCATTTCAAAATGTACAACAAAAATACAGGAATGTTGAAGAGCTGTCTTTCATTGTCCTTACTAAATCTAACCAAACAGAACATCAAAAAAACCCATGAATGTACTTTGAATAGTCTTACAGTGATGAAGAGCTCATTATTTTAATAAACCACTAAAAATCTGAGAATTTTATGAGCTTTGATGATTTCTTACAGTGCCAAAACTTTCCAGAAGATATATCTTAAAAATTAGCACTAACTGTAATGTAATAAAATGTAATGATTTCATAAAATTTGACATGGTAAACCAATTCTAGAAATTCCTCAAAGTGCTTCTCGGAATCAAATTTTAGTCCATTTTTTAAATGGACTGGACTATAGTTACAACTGTTCCCACTGTAAAATCTCATTATTTTTATGTAAGTTAAAATAGATTGGCCCTTTTGCAGTGAGAAATGCACAACTACATGAGTGTTTCTCAGAACTGTGCTGCTGTTACCCCTGGCTGATGAGTGACTTGTTTTGCAGCCTTTTTTCCCTGTCTGTTTCTGCCATGGGTTGTACCTGTGGGGAATATTAAAGGTAAGGTGGCTTTCAGAAAGCTGTGAAAGCAGGCCCCAGAAACAGAAGGAGCAGAAAAACTTGGAATTAGCTGCAGCTGTCAAGCCTGAAAGTAGGAAAAGTTACAACAGTACAGCAAGCAAGGACATGAAACAATAGTCTGAGACTTAGGTTTGGCCAGGATAGACCTTAAGGCTGCAGAAAAATCTGCTTAGCAATATAGTAGAAGGTTTTAAGTTTAATAATGGAGTATTATGTATTATAAAAAGAAAGCATCCAAGCAAGCATTGTTTGAAGCAGGTGTGTGTGTGTTTTAAGTGACTGGCTAGAACAATTGTCTGTGAGCTTTAGCAACATGCTATTGGCTGGAAAACTTTTAAAATGCCCTGTGACAGAGAGATCTTTGGCTGCTGCTGGCAGACAAGAGCTGTTGCCATCTTTCAATTGTCTCAAACCCTGTTATGAGGCTGATGCTGCAATAAAGACTCAAGGAACATCGTAAACTTTGTTCTGAGGTTGATTTGTAATAAAGATTTGAGAAGTGTATTTAGTAGTCCTGTCCCATTCATGCACAAACTTCCAACACGGTACCCTTTTCTCCCTAAACTCTGCAGACAGGCTGCAGTTTCCATGCCAAACCCTCCTGTCCTTGGGGAATGAGCCAAGTGCAGAGACTGACAATGAAGAGAAGGGAACGGGACACACGCAGAAGAATGCAGGAAACACTTTTGAGAGCAGCAACTCTGCTCTCCCTTTCTAGTTCCAACACCATCATCACCTGTGGGAAAGTGACTTTACAAATGGTTATCATGGAGATGGCAGAAAGCTCAGAATTCCCTGGGCTCCTCAGCAGCAGGGAGCTCAGGGCAGTGACTCTGCAGCTGGGCTGGTGAGCTGTGTGATCACTGAAGCCACAGCCATCAAATCCCCCTGGATGAGCTCACACCCCTTTTCACAAGAAAGACTCTTCAGGGGAACTAAGGAGCACAGAAAAAATGGGTTAGAGCTTGGCATTTCATGAAAGCAGAGATTAGATCAATATAATTATGTAGCAGAGTGTGTAAATGGGCTTGAGGACAGCTCCAAAGCAGGAGGAGAAGAAGGGGTATCCAACTCCCAACAAAAGAGCTTGGCACTTGGCCCCTGGACTTGTGACAACTTGAAAAATAAGAGCTCTGAAGTGAATGGTCATATTTCTCTCATTCCAGAGAAAAGAAGAGGGGAAAAAAGCAGATATTAATATCTATCCTTTCATGAAAGAGAAAAGGGAAGTGGGGAAAGCAAGATGCACTCCCAAGGAGTTCTGGTCCATCAGATTTTAACGCCACGCTTTTAATTGCAAAGTTCCATCTTCACAAGTAACAAGGTGCTGGCCACCTCAGAGGAAGTTCAGCAAACTGCATTTTCTAATTTGGACTCTAAGTACCCACTAAAAAGGCCATTTGTCCAAAGATTTTTTAGACACAATTGCTTCAGAAGTTCCACAGGCTCACAGTAAGCAGCCGGAAAGAAGGCTTCTCTCTCCAATTCACAAAAAAAAAAAAAAAAAAAAAAAAAAACACACAACAAAAAACAAACAAACAAAAAAAAACCTGTTAAAAAATGTTCACAACTAAACACAACTAAAGTTTGAGCTCGTAACTTTTGCCGGCCTGCATGAAATGGTAACTAAGAACTGCCAAAAAATTAAAATAGGTATAGAAAATAAGTATTAAAAAAAATATTGGCCAGAGCACACAGATTCAAGCACATAGTCAAATCAAAACTGGTAATTGCTGTATTCCAGTCAATTAATAGGGTGTTACAAGAAACTCTCAAAAAACCTCATAAGTATCTGATATAGTTTAAGAGAACAAGCGACTGTGAAATGATGCATTAAAGGAAAAGAGGCTGTTCTAATAATTACCTTTCAGTCCATCCAGTGGCTCTGTACGATTCCAGAATGTGACATTCCTGTACTGCTGACTCTGGGATTCAGTACTTTCTCCTCTGACATATATGGCAAATTCTGTCACTCACCCGACATATCATGTTCATCACAGATACACTTTTTTCTGACTTATTTTGTGCACAGCTTATCATATTACCAAAAATGGGTAAAACAACTGGAGGAAAAACAACTGGGCTCCCTGTGAAGGGGCAGCACAGAAAAAAAATTTATCAATTCAGATTTTTAAATAGCTGTGATACTTTGAATGGAGTGTCTGAGCTCCCAAGAATTTGTTACTTCTTGTAAATTATTGGTCCAGGGTTCTTTACCTTCTGAAGATTTTTTTTTAATTATTATTATTTTAGTTACTGCTTTAGATTGTCCATCAAAAAGAAATAAAGAAAGGAGCAAAAAAGCCACAGGGCACCTAAAATGCCATGAGGCAACAAGCTTCATCAACATCTTTAAATCAAAGACTTTATCTTCATATTTTCTCCACTTCATAACAAAACTGGATAATACATGGAGAAATGTTCATTATATTCTCAAAACACAAGTTTTATGAACCTGATAATACTAAAATTTTACCTTGCCAAATGGTTCACCATGACCACCTTAAATGCATTACATTGGCTTGTTATTTCCATGCTAAATGACCAATATAAAATTACTGCACAAGTTCTATGGCTGGTGAAATAAATCTGCTCAGAGGACACTCTTGATTTCCAGTCAGCCAAATCTGGCTGCCATCTGACATATTAGACAAAAAAGAAAAAGTCATCTTTATATATATATATATATGGATAGATAGATAGATAGATAGATAGATAGATAGATAGATAGATAGATAGATATTAATAACAATCCAAACTACCCATGCTTTTCTAAAATTGGGTCAAAATCTCAAATCCTGAAACATATTTCATTTCTGCTTCTGTACATGAATCCCAGTGACATTTCATGCCAATCACTGTGTGGATTTTCTGTCCTGAATCTTGGTGGATAAGTCACAAATTATGCTGGGGTGGAAGAAATAGGTGAAATGAAAATATCCCTTGAAATCAGTGTTTTTTGTATGATATGTGGAGGGTCTTTTTGCACAGAAAAAAATGAGATGATTTACAAAAAGTTGTCTTAGTTATGTTAATTATCAATTTATCATAATTTTGAGAAGATCTGTGAGGATTGCTGGAGATGTGCTGACAAGATGTAAGAAGAATGGATAAAGGAATAAAAATAAACCCATGGAGGGTGATTGGGATGTTTCCTTAGCTACAATTAACTGAGATTTTTATGGAAAATTTTAAAAAATCTATTGCAATATGGAAAAAGATATTTTTTGAGTATTTAGGAATCCGTTTAAAGGTAAGACTTTTCAGGCTACTTTTTGTAAACCCATCAGCTCTGCTAAAGCACTGTTTTTACTTCTAAGGAAGACAAAATGTCACTTCCCAAGGAAATTGATTCCAGAATAAAAAAAAAAAAAAAAAATAAAAAATGCTGTATACAGGTCACAAAATCTACTTGTCTAATTCATTTCTTGCTTCTTCTTCTTTGCCTTTTTCCCCTCCCAAACACCCAGTGCAGCGCTGGGCCCTTCTGTTTAGTCAGTGACCAATTACAACTTCTCTGGCGCAGTTTTTCATCCCAAGGCAATTTGGTAATCATACACTGATTAATTAAACCCGGGTCTCTAAACAAACTGCTCCAATTCCTGTATCCAGAGCTTGCATATCTAATCCAGATAACAGGATAAGCAATGTGACTGTCAAAGTTCACCAAGAAATGAAAACAAGAGCCCTGTGTTCATTATTCTTTGTGGAGTTTCTAAACAAAGACTAAGTTGTACTTCTAGGTAGAAAATCTAATCTGCATTTAAATAGAATTTCTCCAAATAATAAACAAAATCCTGAAGCAACAGTTTTACAGCAAGTCTCGCTGCTAGTGCAGAGCCTAATCCTTCTATCTCTATCTGTAATCCCTTCTACCCTTGTATATTAATTTCCTTGCCGGTTTATCAAGTCATCTTGGCAGAGTTCACAGGAACAGCAGCCTCTCCTCACTTCCTCAACTCTCTGCAAAGCTGAGCCTAAAGCTGCTCCAGCTTTGGGTGGTCAGCAACTCAAGGCAAACTCAGATTTATGAGAACAAAGGGAAGTTATTAACCTCAAGAGGGAGAAGGATGGCCAGTAGCAGCATAAATCTCCCCGCAAAAGAGGCTTAGGCTTAAAACAGCAAGATGCTAAATGCTGCAGATTAGTTTTTAAAATCTTCTGGGACAGAGAAGTTTTCAGATGCTACCTTGCCACTCAGTATTTTATTTTTATGTTTGAAGGCAACAGATCTGATACCACCTGAAGACCTCACCTCTCCTACTGCTTTCCCTCAAAAGAACTATTTACATATTTCAGTAAAGAAATTTTTAAAAAAAATTACCCCCCTTCCCAAAAAGGGGCTCTGTTCTAAATTTAAAAACAATGAAGGAACTCATTATTAAATGAAAAAGATACCTCAGAGGAAAAGACAGAAGGATAGAATTAGCATTCTAGATGAGATTTGCCAGATTCTCAGATATAAAGAAAGTTAGTACCAGATGAGCAATAACTAATTTAATTCAGGCAGCTCTGCTTTAATACAGGTCACTGCTAATTAGACAAATACCCACTAGATTTGTCTACCTGATTCCCACTCCACTCCTAATATTGACAGACCATCAATACATCAGCCTTTAAAATATTTTCTCGCTGTAAGCCCAACAAATTTGACCTATAACTCTATTGTATTATTAGATGTTGTTCCAGGCTGACTTGTTCTCTAAAGGGCCAAGGGGACCCAGCTGCCTTTGAACCAACACAGTTTGCAGTCACAGGGATCATCTTGTTTACAGGACTCAACAATATAGAATTTTTTTTTTCCCTGAAAACAGAGTTATAACTCCCATTTTGTGAAAGGCATTTTTTGATTTCAAGAAAGAGAGATAAGTTAGGAGTCAGTTTTCCTCCAGACTGTAGCACTTATTCACATTCAAGGAAGAAAAACAACAATATTAAGGATTCTGTAAAAGAACTTGATAAGCTCCTTTGGTAAGCAGAAAAAAAGAAAATCCCAAACCAATTAGTCTCTCAAGGAAACATTCTCTTTATGAATCAAAGCTATGTGCCAATAAGTATTTCTTATTAAGTAGAAGATTCTTGCTCTGCAGGGTAGGAGATGGACACTGCGTAAATTGAGTAAGTGTTAAACTGAATGAGAAAATGGTTGTAGGCAGAGAAGAAATTGAATAAAAGGGAAAAAAAAAAAACAACCCCAACCAAGCTTTCTACTTCACTACTAAAGATAGCAAGTTAAAATTAGAAAAGGATATACAGTAATCTTGTATTATTGATGGATTAATGATATATTTATTAAGAGAGAAAATACACTTTGCAGCATTATAATGCCATAGGGACAATAAACTGCTTTGCTAAGTGTATAGGGGATATTTTAGCTACGGCCAGAGGCTTAAATATTTCACCATTCCACTGGAAAACATGTAGGAATTCAGATGGAAAACAAAATCCTATGTAAAAGACAATCAACTCACAGCAAGAATAATTAAACCAGCATTTTATGTTCCTGTACAGTCAAGTATGGAGATGATTATTTGAAGTGTTCTTACAGGAGGTCAGGTTTCCTGGCCTGGCTGGCAGACACAGGGAACTGCACAGAACTTACTCCAGCTGCTGGTGCAACCAGTTTAAAAGTGAAATACAGCACCAACCTTGCCTCTTTTGATGGATGACAAAACACAATGAAGAGAAGGAGAGGAAAACTTTGGGTATTCCCTCATTTCTCAGATGGCAGGAGAGGTTCACATCTGCCCCACTCTCTTTGTTTTGCTGGGAAGTGCATTTTTACAGCACATTTGCCCATCTTTGGCACCAAAGATAAGCAATGGCACATGAGAATTGGCATGGCTTAAAACCCTGAGCAAACAGAGGACTTGCAGAAAGTGAAATCCAAAGATCAAGCATGATGTCACACTTAGGGAACATTTTATAGAGCTGCATTCACCTCTGCCTTCATGGTTTTTGGATCTTCGGGATTCATGTTTTGAGGCTTTTTATCTCAGTCCTCACAGGTAGAAGCCTCTTTTCAAAATCAAAGTCTTCCCAGATGATCAGAAAACAGAACATGGTCAAATAGCATGAAAACAAAGGGAAAACAACTAACTAGAACTGAGAAGCAGCAACTCAGGGAAATTGGAAAATTTTGAGCACAAAAGCCTTTGGCCTACATATAATTTTTTTTAAGTCCTCCATATTATAATCTCTTAGAAAACAAATTTAGCCACATAATAGCAAAGTTTTCTGTAGGTGTTTTGGAATTTTTACTGAAAAATCCCCAATATTACCAGTTTCACTTTAAAGAGTCACACAATACAAATAAAAGCACTCATAAAGTCAATTAGAAGTCAAAAGAAAATAAGCGTTGAACCAAAGTAATTAAACTATGCAATAAGAACGATTAATCTGTGAGAGTTCACGGCAAAGGTAAGGCACGGATCTGGCATGTACAGTGGAGAATGGATCTAAAAAATTCCCTAATTAGTTGGAATTAAGTGGTCACCTCCCTTAATTGGAAGGAAGAATGAATGCAAACTTCAAGAGGAAAGGTTTTCTTTTTTTAAAGCAGGGAAGAGGCTTCCTGCTCCCTCTGGCTGTGCCCCTGCCCGGGGCAGTCCCTGACCCTGGATTTGGGGTTCATCTCTCCCTGCTGGCACATCCCAGGCTGGCCCATCCCAGCCTCCTCCTTCCAGCAGGGAATGCCACAGCTGGGAGCATTTCCAGCTGCATCCTCTCAGCCCCAGGGAGGGCAAAGCTGAGGATGAAGTGCTGGCTCTGCCCATTCTTCTCCAGGAAATGAACCCTGACTCTTCCCAAACCATTCGGGTTCAGCCGTGGAGACAAGAAGGAAATCAGAAGTGTAATTTGTAGCTGCTGGGCCAGGGGCCACACCCATAAAAAGGATATTTTGTGAATTTTAGAGGAGAGCTATTAGCAGTCTTCATTTATCCCTCCTCCAAGTAAGTTTTACCAGGAGTGACAGTGGCGTTGGCACTCTGTGAGGATGTTCTGGAGCCTGGGAGCAGGAAACAGCAGGGGTGCTAAAGCTCCACCTCAGACCCATGCCCAAGCCATTACATCTCCACATCAGCTTTTTCTTTTTTTTTTTTTTTTTTTTTTTTTTTTTTTTTTTTTTTGGCATGGAGCATCACAACTTTGGCCTCACAGCAAAAAGAAAAAACATCCAAAAAAATTATTTCAGCTTAAAATGTACCATTCACTTCTGATCACTTTCTTTTTTTTTTTTAAATTCAGTTTGTTGTGAACATAAATCACCCTTTCCCAACAATCTTCCTGGCACACATGTGGGTGCCATGGCAACTATCACAATCTCCAAATCCTGTGCTTGTGAAACACACAACTGGGTGATGAAAGGATTGCTATCTGTGAATCCATAGATCTGCAATCACCCCCTAGCCGTGGCTAAATAGTATAAATAATTGTAGCATGGGTCTGTGTTTTTTTTTTTTAATGGGGAGAAATCCAGCAATAAGAACAGAAATTCAAATATTGCTTTTCCAGTCCAGATGTATCAAGATATCCAGCATTACAAGTCTCTTAAGAAACTGAGTAATTAATTACGTTGCATTCAATGTAGTGAATAACTGCCAGGAAGCAGACTTAAAACTCGGATTCTGTTTTAATTTATTTTATTTATGGGCACAAGTGAGGCCTTCAGGTAACTGAATACAAAATAAATTGGACTGTGACTGCTAAAAGAAAAGTAGATTTAAGGTAGATTTAAGTAGAACAGGTACTTAAAACTAAAGAATTGCTTAAAAACAAAGCAAAAACAAGACGGGAAGAGGAAAACAGGGTCATTCTAACCTTGGTAGTCCACATCCCGATGCCTGAGGTAGGAGGAACGAACCACATACTAAAATATCCCTTCATATAACTTTTCAGACTCATCTCATGTCCTTTTCAAAGCATCTGAGTCCCAAAACACCCCATACTTTAGAAGATTCTGAAATTAATATAAGCTTATTTTCAAAATCTGCTTCTGCTTTAAGTCAGGTGAAAGGAAACACAGAACAAGTTCTGCTGAGAACTATTCTTGTTTTGCCTGAATTGGCTTTTCCCCCCTTCATCCAAACTAATTAAAAAATGTTCAAAACAATGAGATTTCCTCAGCTTTCTTACCATGGGCAGGGATTTATTCCTGAGTTACAGGATTGCAGAGGTATTATTCAGATAATAAAAAAGAAGGCCAGAGATTTGTAAACAATGGCAGAACAGCTTAACCATTTGATCCGCACTTTTCTAATAGTCATCATTATAAGAGCTTATTTTGTTATTATATTCCATTCTTCCTGAAATATCCAGTAAAAAACCACAGTTCAACTTACCCTTGAAGTATTTCCCTTTTCCATTTTAACAAAACTTGGGAGTTTCTGAATATTTCTATGCCTCTGTCTGTATTCCATGAGGCTGCCCATTTCCTGAGCAGCTGAAGCCCTGAAGGAGAATCCTTTGGCCATATATTCCCTTTATAAATCCCCAGCTGATGCAGTTTACAATACTCCACTGAACTCCTGACTTTCATTTACAAAGCTCAGAAGAGAACTCATACCAGTGCCAGGCTGTTACGTACACCAAAGGATGTATCCATTTGATTAAGTCTCCTCCTTTATTCTCCACATTGGAACAGAGAGAGCAGGAGTAGCTTTTTCTTCTTTTTCTCCTCAGTGTTGCAGTTTTTTGTTTTCAGTGCAAGCTACTGGCATAAAATATTTAGCAAGATGTGAACCAGAAAAAAAAAAAAAAAACACAAAAAAACCAAAAAAACCCCACCAACTAATATTTTCATAGTGAGAATGTATAGATTACACATGGAATAGATGGAAAGGCACAAAATTAATTCTCAAAGGGCTGGTAAAATTACATCTGAACTGTCTGAAAGCACAGATCTGGTGTGTATTTAACCACCATTGTGATTGGTGCTTTCAAAAAAAAGAGGAGTCCCTTAAAGTTACCTATTTCTGTTTGAAATTTTAAAACTTTTTTTGCATGTGTTACAGTTTACTTGTTTCACCCAGCTCCTGTAACCCCTGCCACTGCTTGCAAATCCACATGTGCAGTAAATCCACTGTGGACTCACCTGGAAGCCAGGGGCAATTAAGGAGAAATAACTAAGGTAGCAGTATTTTATCATTGCAGGCCCAGAGTCATGAAAATTACCAAGAATTTAATTAATGTGTTCGCTACCCCGTGCATGACAACTCCATTCATTAAGATATAATCAGCAGTAATATATAAGCAGAGGGTAGATCCCAAATGATTGGAGGGTTGAGATGAGTTTTGAGTTGCTGCCAGGCAGGGCTGCTGTGCCCTGGCCCACTCATCTTTCCTGATCAGAGCCAGATCTTCCCTCTGCTGCCCAGTGGCACAGAAAAGAGCAGAGAGCACCAGCACAGGGAGCTGTGAGCACACAAATAGGAGACTATCCCTCACCAGGAGCTCCAAGGGATCCACCTGGCATGGCAGGGATGGCTCCTGTGGTGCTGTTTTGGGGCTACCTAAAAACAGAGGCCAAACAGAGTTAAGGGAATAAAAATATATTTATTTTTGTTCTTTAATTTTATAATAAATATATTTTTTGAAGGGGCTTCAGGTACAGTTTGGGCAGACAAAGCCCCCCAAGGGCTGCACCCAAAAATGACCACAGGTCATGGGTTTTCACACTTGTATAAGTTTGGTCCATTTGCATATTGGGGGTTAATCTTGCAATTACAGCTTCAGCTAATGAAGCAATTTACCTCAAGTTTGCTCCTCCCAACTCACTTTTGTTTCCATCTCACAGTCCTGAGGCAGTGAGGTGCCCTTGATCCCCAGGCCTGGGGAGGAATTGTTGTGTCAGAGCAAAATGGGGAAGCAGCAGCTCACCCTGTGTGTGGAGTTTAGAGTTATACACTAAAGAACTGCAGGATTGCAAATAAATAAAAAATATAAAAGCTGAAATCTTAAGGCATCACCTGCAGCCACCAGCACTGCCCTGAGCCCTGGTGCTGGCTGCACCACAGGAGAGCACACCTGTGTTCCCTGTCAGGGCAGCACTCACAGCCGTGGACAAATTGATACTGGGATTGGGAATGCTGGCTCACAAGTCTCTGGCATGATCTAACCATAAAAAAAATAAGATACTGTTGTTTTGTTGGATGTTTTTTCCCCTTATGTGTTGGAGAATGGCAAACCCATCTATGCCCATGATCTTGAAAACATTCTTCCTTTTGGCCAAGGCAGAATATGTCTTTGCAGCATTTCATTTGCTCTGTGATTCTAGGAACCTTAATTTAAAAAAAAAAACAACAACAAAAAAACAAACAAACAAACAAAAAAAAACCCCGCACAACATTTGAAATCAATTCTTCCTGTACTGTTTCAGCCTGAAGAGAATCAAATTCTTTCAAACCAACTTATTTGAGAACTACCATGAATATTGGATGTAAGTGAAAAGAGATTCCAAAAGCATTGTGGGCACAGGTATGTTCTTTCGCTATTACCCAACTTGAAATTTCAGGGACCCTGAGAAAGTTGGCAGCCTCTGATGAACAATTTTTGGATAGACCAAGAATATACTGAGGCAATCTTGAACCACGCTTGGCAAAAACTGAGCAAGACATGGTTCAAAATTATGTTGATCTGTCACTGAGAAAAAACTTTTTGTGATGAAGTGCTCAAAGATAACCAAGTTATGAAAAGAAAAATCACTGGTTCCCATGATGAACAGGTTATCTGAGCAAATATAATCAGATGGACGTCCAGAGAACAGACACATTAGCAAATTAAAGAAAGAAACCAAACCAAATCAGAAAGCCCTTGTGGAAATTAACCCAGCACAGGAATCACTCGAGTGCAATGTGGGGAATCAAAGTTGATCATAACTTATGGCACAGGTGGAATCACATCTAAATTGCCCAAGTAATGCTGCAACAAACCTTAGTGAGCTGTGCTTGATCCCCCATCCTTCAGAGCTGGGTGAAACAGAATTAATAATTTCATTAAATGCTTCTTTATGCATAAATTATCATCTCATTATCCTGAAAAGGAACTGGATCTCGGGATCTCGTTTAAGTTTACTTGTGTTGGATTTGGTTGGTCTGGTTATCTCTGAGTCGAGGTTGCAACACAGCACAGGGAGAACAGAGGTGAAAATATGAGTTGCTTTCATTCAGTAACACCTTATTATTTATTAAAAAGCATTTGGCTATGTCAGAGTTTGCCAAATGTAATAATTAGGTGTCATGCCCTCATAAAAATGTAAGCAATATGACAGCCACTAATGGAGAAAGAATTGAAGGCTAAGTAAAAAAATAATGAATCAATGGAACAGCCAGAGATTCACCAGAGGAATCCCAATGTCTGGTCTAAATACACTTCTGGTGGAATTTGTCTAAGGTCTCAGATCACTTGTAGATGAGACTTTCGGTTTTCTGAATTGTAGATTGTGGACATTTGGAAAAGAGCTAAGTTAGTGCTAATTAATCCTACAGCACGAACAGCAAATGCCCGTGTTTGGCCTGAACTTTAAGACACTCGTTGCCATCTCCTTGCAGACATGACATTATGAGAACCCCTCACAAATTAGCTTACATAACAGAAAATAAAAAGGAGTTTACCCTTTAGAAAGACAGAGTTCACCATCTTCAGGTGCTGGAAGTAAAGACTGGAGCTGAAAAGAGGCCAAATTGCTCTAACATTTAACCAATTTGGATCAGACGGGCTGAAGTCTATGGTCACAATGGACAAAGTGAAACAGAAAGGAAACTTAATTCTCCCGTTTTGTTCTACTGAAAAATGGGTTTCTGGTAAAGCACAGTTAATCACAGTGAGGAAATGACATGTCATAGTCATGGCACAATTGTGACAGCACCGCTGCTGCTAACTTATGAAGTCTGTGACCATTTGTGATTCTCTCCTTTGTACTAAATCAAAGGTTGAAGGCCAGAGTACTCCAGGTTTGTATGTGATTTTGCTTTGACAGGCACCTCATACAGAATATCCTTATAAAATGAAGATATCTATTATACTTTTATCATTTTCTAAGTTTGGGAACAAAAATGTTAGGATAATTGAACAAGGTATTATTGCACGGCTAAGATTTGGTGGGGATCCTTTTCCTTTTCCTTTTCCTTTTCCTTTTCCTTTTCCTTTTCCTTTTCCTTTTCCGAAGTGCCTTTTCTAGCAAAAACCACATCAAGAAATACCACCTAGATGACAAAGAATAATTTTTGATTGATCCAGGACACACTTTGCTTTAATAATGTTTTTCTTTTACTTTCTAGGAAGCTGCTTATTGAATAAAGGAAAGGGACACTTAAATAAAAAAGTTTCTTGCGAAGTTATTTCACACAGATGAATCAGTGCAATGGAGACCTTTTTGCTACTTCATCTACTGTCTAATGAGAAAAAGACATCCCAGCTTTTAAATCCAATTGCACTTTAGCTGACCTACAGTTCTATTCATACAGAGGTAGATGGGAAAAGGTAACAATTCTAACAATTCCCACCTGACCCAAAATTTCAGGACAGTAATAAATTTCAAAGCATTTTCCTTCTGCAGGCTGAGTAGTATTTCTATGAAAGTGAGCAATAAATGCATTTCTGCTGATCTCTGCACTTCATTCTGATGAAAACAAGTGCAGGAATACACATGACCTGGGAATTCTGTGGTCTGGGAACCACGGGATCCAAAATGCTAAATTTCATTGTTACTGAGCTGGTGAAGTTCCCCACTCAGGAGCTCATGTTCCAACCAGAACCATCCCACCTTCTGCTTGAAAAGAACAAAACCCATCCCACAACCTGCTGATGAAAAAAAAATCACTCCAACAGAAAAGGTGTAGCAATGATCACATAAAAATATGTCTGGCCTACAGTGGGCATGCTGTGACTTAGATGGGGTCTTAAAGAGGAGGAGGAAGAATAATCGTGTTTGTTGAAGATGTAACATAATTCTGAAGAAATTGAAATTTTTGCCTCTGTATGTGGTAGGCTTAAACAATATTTAACTAGCTGTTATTTCACTTTGGAAATCTGTTCTGCTGTGTGTTCTGTTGAATTAGATCAAGAATAAATTTGGATGAAGATAAAGTGCCAGCTCCATCAGTGAGAGTGGATCAGAGATCACACTCGAGTCAGAGGAATAAAAAGAATGATTAAATGAGGTCTACGTGCGTTTTGTAGGATGTACGGCTGGAGGCTCTTTTATGTGAAACGACTTCAAAGCTACCTTTTAAGAGTACATTAAAAATAAAATAGCACCCAGAAAAGATATGAGAGGGCAGAATTTTAACCCTGAAAATTTCTGCTTTTCTTGGTAAATTACAGATAACACTCATCAGCAGTACTTAAGCCACTTCTCCTCCACGAGCTCGACAGTGGCAGGCAGGAGTGTTGCGACAGTCCAACTCCTTTTAGCGGCACAGAGACAGCCTAGAAACAGTCAAGTGACAGGAAGATTGTCTAAAAGGCACAATGATTGTAGGGACAAATGTCTACATGCAGCAGCCCCCTACCACCCACACTGTAATAACGATAACCCTCAACACAGAGAAGACACCAAATTGTACTTTCTCATCTGCAACACTGACATTACAGACTGATATTTGTACATTTAAATGGTCCAGTGCCTCCTGTTGCTGCATCCAAGCTGGTATTACATGTGTGCATTGCTGGGAGAGAAGGTACTCTATCCTTTATAAAGCAAACACACCTGGTGTGCAAGCCTTCTTTTTATGGTGTCTGACTTTATCATGATGGCTGCACATTCATGAAACAAACAAAAAACACCAGTTAGGCTTTAGACTTGCAATGGGAGCCCTTGCTGAGATTTTTCAGCCAAGATGCTACGTCATTAACAGACGTTTAATATTGATTTCATGCCAAACTATTTGCTACACACCATATTTGTGGTTCCTTGGATGTTTCAAATCTTAGCTGTCTCAAATCTTTTCTCTCTTCACAACCTGCTCTTCCTTTACAGAGCTATAACCTCTTCAGGGATGTATCTGGAACAACTCTGGGTGAGGGGAGCAATGAGACCTTCTTTGCTCCCATCTCAGTGAAATGGAGCACTGCAAGCACCCTCTTCCCTTCCACCCTCCCGTGCCAACCTCCCCTGCACCATGCCCTTGGGGTTCCTTGGCTCTGTGCCCCGCTGATGGGGAAAGGAAGGTGCCAGAGTGTCTTAGGTTGCAATATGTAACCAAAAATGATGTATAGGGAACACGGCCAGAGGTTGGGAGTCTGCAGCCTCTCTGGGTAACCTGTGCCAGGGCCTCACCATCCTCACTGGGAGAATTTCTTCCCCATATCCTATCTAAACCTGCCCTCCTTCCCCTTATGGCCATTCCCTGTTGTCCTGTCACTCTGAAGGCCATTCCCTCTTTTCCTGTCACTTTGTTCAAAGTCCCTCTCCAGCTCTCTCAAAGCCCCTTTAGGTGCTGGAATGGACTCCAATGTCTCCCTGGAGCCTTCTCACACCCAGGCTGAACAGCTCCAGCTCTCTCAGCCTGGCTCCAGAGCAGTTCCAGCCTTGCAAATGTCCATTGTGACACTGCAGGGCTTCCTGTAACCAAGGGTGCATTGTCACACTGTGGAACCAAGGAGACCCTTATGACACCGGGGTCCCCATGGAAACAAGGGGCCACTGTGACACTTTGGGGCCTCAAGGAACCATAAGTGTCCTTTGCGATACTGCGGAACCAAGGGGCCATTGTGACACTCTGGGGCCCCATAGAAGCAATGGGACATTGTGACACTTCAGGCCCTCATGGAACCAAGGAGAGCAGTGTGGCACTCCAAGGGCTCATGGATTAAAGGAACCCTTGTGACACAGGGGAGGCCAAGGAAACCAAGTGGTCCGTTGTGACATTGAGGGGCCTCCGAGAACCAAGGGGCCATTATGACACTTTTGGGTGTTATGAAAGCAAAGGGGATCCTTGTGGCACTGTGGGGTCTTGTGTAACCAAGGGTCTGTGTGGCACAGCAGGGCCTCATGGAACCAAGGCCATTTCAAAACTGCTGAGCCAAGTAGACCATTGGGACACTGTGGGGCCTGATTGAACTGATGAGAATATGGGGACACAGTGAGACTTTATGGAAACAAGGATCCATTGTGACACTTTGGGGTCTCCTTTAACCAGGAGTCCAATTGTGACACTGCAGAGCCAAGGAGATCATTGTGATCCTACAAGGTCTCATGGAACCAAGTGGCCATTGTGTCACTTTGGGGCTCCATTGGACCAAGGCCACCGTTGTGACACTGTAGGGCATCGTGGAACCTAAGGGCCCTTGAGACACTGCAGGGCCCCATGTGTAAGAGACAGTCCAAAGATCCCTCATCTGCCTCACGACCATCGTCGAGGACAGAGACTGAAACCCCTAAAACGGACTTTAAAATCTCAGCACAGGAGTTCTGGCCTGGCTGAGGTGGGATGTTGACCAAGTGCTGCCTGCCGGTGTGTTTGATGGAAAAAACCCAGCACGCATTTCTATTGGAACATCAGAACCTGAGCAGAAACAATGGGCAAGTCACGGTGAAGAGACTGCGCCTGCTGACATGTACTGGTTGACACTGTACCTGCTGACGGCTGACCTGTTCTGAGTTCTCAAAACGAACACACTGTAATGATTTCCCCCACCTGTTTGGCCAACTGCCTGTGGCTTTGGAGAGGACTATAAGGACCCCTGAGTTAACCACAGACTTTGAGATCTCCCCACAGAAGAAGACGGATCTATAGGCCAGACCACGAGGATTTCGTCTCTCCGTTGGTAGCTATAACCCACCTCCTCTTTCTCTTTTCTCGCTATCCTCTATTTCCCTTCAAATCTCCACTATCGCATTTGTTGGCACTAAGTAAAGGTGCATTTTTGATTGAGTAAACTGAGTTGTCCCCTGCTGTGTCTTTTGCGCCTTGAGATCCTTAAAACAAACCATCAGCTTCCCCGCATATATTTGCGGACCCTGACATTAAATTGGCGTCACGGACAGGATCTTGATGGACAGAGGGGTTGCGGGTTTTATACAGTTTGTAAAAGGAGAAGGACCCTCGTCTCAGCCGCACCTAGCACACCACTTCGGTGAGCGCTGTTAGAAAGCAAGGGGGGCGAGGGAAAATTCCCACAAACTCTATAGACCCAGGCAAATAGCACTCCCTGTCATCAGAATTTCACAAAAAGATCTCATTGTGCAAAAGATGGGACTGTAGTTAGGTTTTTTTGTGTGTTTTGGGCTGCTTGGTGTAGTTGAGGAGACAACTATTTGTAACTAAGGTGAACCTCCCAGGCAGTTTTGGTCTCCTCGCCCATTCCAGGGAAGCGAAGGGAAACACAGTTGTAGCTGTGCTTTTGGTGTAACTTTAAGAATACCTCCCTGAGAGTGGTTTTGGTCCCTTCACAAAATGAGTGAAAAAGGTAAGAATGCATTTTATGCTTTGTTAGCGAAACATGGCACTGGACCTTCTCCAGATGGAGAAAGGTGGGCACAGAATAATTGGTTTAAATTTGAAAACATAGTAACTAGAATATATTCTTTACAACATGATGCTAGATATAAACTGGGCAGAAATAAAACCATTCTTTGCTCAGTTTTGGGGGCCTGTCTCTCGGCAGCCATAGCAACCCGTTTTAAATGGGTAAGTGAAGAAAAAGCAGTAATAGAATCCCTATTAAATTTGGTAGAAGCTTTGCAAACACAATTAGAACAGGAAAGAAAGAATTATTTGCTGCAGACTTCTCTTGCAGAAGGGCGAAGTAAAAACTTAAAATCTGCAGATTCACCCACAGAAACAGAAAGAAAGGAGACATACAACATTAAACAAATATACTCTCAGAAAGAATTAGAACACACGCAAAATTGTGGGGAACACTGTTGCTCCAACCTGAGACCTCTCATCAAAACAGAATATAATTCTATAAATGAAGAGGGTCATGATCCCCACATAGCCACCAAAGAAATACCATACATGGCCACTGAATTAGCTAAATTAAAGAAAGAATACTCCCGCCTCCCAAGTGAATCAGAGACAGAGTATGTTTTTAGAGTCTCACTCACTGGGGGTGACCAAATTCAATTAAGTGAACAAGAAGCAAGTGGCTATTGGGGGCATGGAGTTTTCTTAACAACAGGAAATACACGTGCTCCATGGTCCCTGACACAGCGTGAAGCTTACTGGGCAGGGGGGTTAAACCCCCTTGAGAGGGGCGACCCTCTGGCAAGAGTCGGCACTCCAGACCAACTCCTAGAAAACATACACAAAGCTGCATGCTTGCAAATGATACATGAAAGGAAATTAATCTCTGGCTATGAGTCACCAATGCAACAGCCTGTCAAACCTGAGATCATGACCCCCCCAATTCGAGGTTTGCCAGAGTCTCTAAAACCAACAGCAATTCTTCAAAAAACAATAGCATCTATCTCTCCGGTAGATAGACTTGAAAGATTTCTTGGCCATACAAGAGATCAAACTGGTTCCACTGACTCCACTGACTCCTCACCTTTTACAACTCCTAGCACACAATATAACAGCAGTCATAAACTTTGGACATGGAGTGAGGTAGCAGAGGAGTTAATAAGTTACAGTAGAAAATATGGACCAGTGAAGTACTCAGAGGACAAACAAGAAAAACCCAGAGGAGTCAGGCACATTGCCTCTCCTAATGAAAAATCAGGAAAGGGAAAACAAATTTCCAACTGGCAGCAACGGTGGTGGCTAGGACTGAAAAGGGGAGTTCCACGAGAAGTAATGAATAAATTGCCATATGATAAATTGGCTAAAATAATTTCTAATTGGCTCTGTCCCAAACATATTGTATTGGGACCATCAAACCGACAACCCAGCGCACCTCCTGTCCGCAAAGACGACAGCCCATACTCCACTAACTTGGAAATCCAAGCAATTTTTGGACAAAGATCTGCAGAACTAAGGCCATCTGCAGGATTCAGAGAACCAGTGTCCCAAGAACAGCAGCAGGAGCCAGTGAAGAGAACATCGCTCAGTGTCACTCCAGGCACGGCTGATGCCGGGCACAGCTCAGCCTGTGGGGATGTAGTAGTTTGAAGGCAAAACAAATGAGAGGCTCCAAGTCAGAGATACAATTTAATAGGAAAAAAAAGGAAAGAAAGTAAAATAAAATCGATGCAATAATACAAAAGACCACTGACAGAGTCAGAATACAACCTGAGCGTAGTGATGGAAGCAGTCCAGATCAGGTGGTCTTCCTGAAGCAGTGATCCTGTAGAAAGGTCTGGTAGCTCGGGTCCTCTGGGAATCCAGTGGGTAAGCGCCCCTCTGGTGTTCAGAGTCTCAGCTTATATCCAGGCTGGAATGCTTGATTTCTCCCTCTGGGCGGAGCATCCCACAATGGGATGGTGAGTCATGTGATAAGGCCTGATGGGCCCATTAACAGGAGGTAGTCCAGGAGGGGGTTATCTGTGAGCTGTGTGGCAAAGGTGCTGATGGGCCATTAACAGAAGATAAGCCAGAGTGGAGGAGGCAGGGAGCACTGCCTCACCTGGTTTCAACAGTTCATGAAGATGGTGATAGAATATACTTCAACCCAGGACATTATCCACCCCTTATTCTATCACCATCTACATCATCCCAAATCAATACCTTCCTTAAACTACACGCACACACATATATATATATAATGAAATCCTACACACAGTTCTCACTTAAAATAAGGTCTCCTTGTGGTACACAGTGGGTGTCCCCATCCTTTTGCATCACCCACCAAGTGTAACCAGGTCCTTGTGCAAAGACAACCCCACGGATGGGTTTGCCCTTGCCCGAGGTGGGATTAATCCAAACAGTCTTTCCTAACATACCTCTCATGTGTACCACAGGGACCCTATCTCCGTCCACTGTATGCAAGGATTCAGACTGGGCAGGACCAGCTCGATTGATGGACCCTCGGGTATTGACCATCCAGGTGGCCTTCGCTAAGTTCTGTTCCCAATTTTTGAAGGTCCCTCCACCAAGTGCCTTAAGGGTAGTTTTAAGCAGTCCATTGCAGCGTTCCACCTTCCCAGCAGCTGGTGCATGGTATGGGATATGGTATATCCATTCGATTCCGTGTTCTGTGGCCCAAGTGCTTATAAGGCCATTCTTGAAATGAGTCCCGTTGTCTGACTCAATTCTCTCAGGGGTGCCATGTCTCCACAGGACCTGCTTTTCCAGGCCCAAGATGGTGTTCCGGGCAGTAGCATGAGGCACAGGGTAGGTCTCCAGCCATCCAGTGGTTGCTTCCACCATGGTGAGCACGTAGCGCTTGCCTTGGCGGGTTTGGGGAAGGGTGATGTAGTCAATTTGCCAGGCTTCCCCATACCTATACTTTGACCATCGTCCGCCATACCACAGAGGCTTCACTCGCTTGGCCTGTTTGATCGCAGCACAGGTCTCACAGTCATGGATAGCCTGGGAGATGCTGTCCATAGTAATGTCCACCCCTCGGTCACGAGCCCATCGATATGTTGCATCTCTCCCTTGATGACCAGAGGCATCATGAGCCCAACGAGCTAGGAATAATTCTCCTTTGTGCTGCCAGTCTAGATCAACCTGAGATACTTTCACCTTGGCAGCTCGATCCACCTGCTCGTTGTTGTGATGTTCTTCATTAGCCCGACTCTTGGGTACGTGCGCATCCACGTGTCGAACCTTCACGGTCAGCCTTTCTACTCGGGTGGCGATGTCCTGCCAAATCTCAGCAGCCCAGATGGGTTTCCCTCTGCGCTGCCAGTTGGCCTTTCTCCAGCGGTCCAGCCATCCCCACAGAGCATTAGCTACCATCCATGAGTCAGTGTAGAGATAGAGCCTTGGCCACTTCTCTCGTTCAGCAATATCCAAAGCCAGCTGGACAGCTTTAAGCTCTGCGACCTGACTCGATCCACCTTCTCCCTCGGCAGCTTGTGCAACTCGTCGTGTGGGGCTCCATACAGCAGCTTTCCACTTCCGGTTAGTACCTACAATTCGGCAGGAACCGTCGGTGAAAAGGGCATATCGTCTCTCACTCTCTGGTAGCTCGTTATATGGTGGGGCTTCCTCGGCCCGTGTCACTTGCTCCTCCTCTTCTTCAGAGGATAATCCAAAGGTCTCACCTTCAGGCCAGTTTGTTATAATTTCCAGAATCCCAGGGCGATTCAGGTTTCCAATACGGGCGCGCTGCGTGATCAGGGCGATCCATTTGCTCCACGTGGTGTCGGTGGCGTGATGTGTGGTAGGAACCTTTCCCTTGAACATCCACCCCAGCACCGGTAGTCGAGGTGCCAGAAGCAGCTGTGCTTCAGTACCAATCACCTCTGAGGCAGCTTGGACTCCTTCATAGGCGGCTAAGATTTCCTTCTCTGTGGGAGTGTAGTTGGCTTCGGATCCTCTGTAGCTTCGGCTCCAGAATCCCAGTGGTCGTCCCCGAGTCTCACCCGGCACCTTCTGCCAAAGGCTCCATGACAGACCGTGGCTCCCGGCTGCAGAGTAAAGTACATTCTTCACCTCTGATCCCGTCCTGACTGGGCCAAGGGCTACCGCATGAGCGATTTCCTGCTTGATCTGGGCGAAAGCTTGCTGCTGTTCTGGGCCCCAGTGGAAATCGTTCTTCTTGCGGGTAACCAGGTAGAGAGGGCTCACGATTTGGCTATACTCGGGAATGTGCATCCTCCAGAAGCCTATGGCACCTAGGAAAGCTTGTGTTTCCTTCTTGTTGGTCGGTGGAGACATTGCAGTGATCTTATTGATGACTTCAGTGGGAATCTGACGCCGTCCATCTTGCCACTTCACTCCCAGAAACTGGATCTCTCGAGCAGGTCCCTTGACTTTGCTCCTCTTGATGGCGAAGCCGGCCTTCAGGAGAATCTGAATGATCTTCTCTCCCTTCTCAAAGACTTCTGTTGCAGTGTTTCCCCACACGATAATGTCGTCAATGTATTGCAGGTGTTCTGGAGCCTCACCCTTTTCCAGTGCAGCCTGGATCAGTCCATGGCAAATGGTGGGACTGTGCTTCCACCCCTGGGGCAGTCGGTTCCAGGTGTACTGCACGCCCCTCCAGGTGAAGGCAAACTGAGGCCTGCATTCTGCTGCCAGAGGAATGGAGAAAAAGGCATTTGCAATATCAATGGTCGCATACCATTTTGCTGCCTTGGATTCCAGCTCATACTGAAGCTCCAACATGTCTGGTACGGCAGCGCTCAGTGGTGGTGTGACTTCATTCAGGCCACGGTAATCCACTGTCAGCCTCCATTCTCCGCTGGACTTACGCACGGGCCATATAGGGCTATTAAAGGGTGAACGAGCCTTGCTTACCACCCCTTGGCTCTCCAGCTCACGAATCATCTTATGGATGGGGACCACAGAGTCTCTGTCGGTGCGATATTGCCGACGGTGCACTGTTGCTCGGGCGATCGGCACCTGTTGTTCTTCAACTTTCAGTAGTCCCACAGCAGAGGGGTCGTCTGAGAGTCCAGGCAAGGTACTCAGTTGTCTGATGCCTTCTGTCTCTAGAGCAGCTATGCCAAAAACCCAGCGGTATCCTCTTGGGTCTTTGAAATACCCATTTCTGAGATAGTCTATGCCTAAAATGCATGGGGCCTCTGGACCAGTCACAATGGGGTGTTTCTGCCATTCTTTCCCAGTTAGACTTACTTCAGCTTCCAGTACAGTCAGCTCCTGGGATCCTCCTGTCACCCCAGAAATGGAAATGGGTTCTGCTCCCACGTACCTTGATGGCATCAGAGTACACTGAGCACCGGTATCAACCAGAGCCGTATATCTTTGTGGGTCAGATGTTCCAGGCCATCGGATCCACACAGTCCAGTAGATCCGATTATCCCTTTCCTCTACCTGGCTAGAGGCAGGGCCCCCCTATTCCTGGTCATGGCATACATTGCTCTCTTCTTGTAAATATGTTTCTGAGGTTCCTTCAAGAGGATCAGTCATATCATCATTCCTGTACCGTCTGGAGTTCTGTGCACTAGAGACCGGAGCAACATTGATTCTAGATGGGCTCTTTGTGGTAGGTGTTTCTCTTTTCAGTTCACGTACCCGGGCTGCTAAGGAGGAGGTGGGTTTTCCATCCCACTTCCTCATGTCTTCTCCATGCTCCCGAAGAAAAGACCAGAGGTTACCTCGGGGTGTGTATCCTCTCTCCCTGGCTGGGGAGCGCCTGCTCCTAATGGCAGAGACTCTCATTGGCTCTGGCTGGATATGGTAAATTTCTTCCTTAAGTTCTTTTTTCAGTTTCTGATGGCCTTCTTCAATCAAGTTCCGGACTTGCTCAGCCAGTCTTGTTTCCACAGACGAGACATGGGTACGGACTGGGGCAGTGACAGTGTCCTCGTAAATTCTTAGTTTATTAGCCAAGACACCTACCCTGTCCTCACCTTCCCTCCATTGCAGTGTTGCCAGGTAACGTGAGTACATCTCGGGTCCAAGCCGTGCAAATCTCAACCACATCCGTGATGTGCACTGGACACCATCTGGGTTTTTAGGAAATCTCTCATCTTCTGAAAAAAGGATTTCCAACACAGCCAATTCCCTCAGGCATCGGATACCTTGTTCTATTGTGTTCCATTTTCCTTGGTGCACTTGGAGGTCTTCTTTACAAAGGTATCTATCCTTCACACTTGTTAGCAGTCGCTGCCAGAGGCTGAGAGGTTCTTGGCTTTTCCCAATCCCCTGGTCAATGACCACATCCCGGGACAACGATCCCAGTTGCCTGGCCTCACTTCCATCCAGAATGGTGTCATTGGCTGCAGCGTCCCAGATGCGGAGCAGCCAGGTCAGGATGGACTCGTTGGTCTGGCGGGTGAATTCCCTTCGCAGGTCACGCAGCTCACCCAGAGATAGAGAGCGAGTGATGATTTCTGGCTCTGTCTCTTCTGCTGATTGTGAAGGTCCTGCTGCACCCTCATCAGTCACTATGCGGACTGATTTGGTCCTTGATTTCTTCTTCTGAACGGGGGCAACTGCTACTGGTTTAGGCTGTTCCGGTTCGGTGATGGTTTGTGTGGAGATGCTGATGGCACCCTTAGTCCCTTTCTCCTCTGTGACAGTCTGCGTAGATGTGGACACTGTTGCCTCACTTTTGGCTTCTTTCTCCTCTGTGACGGTCTGTGTAGATGAGGACACTGTTGCCTTGCCTTTCGTTCCTTCCACCTCTGTGACACTCTGTGTAGACACTGATATTGTTGCTCTGCTTCTTTTTCCCTCTTCCTCTTCCTTCAGAACACGCTGTATCACACCATGTAGTGTTTTGATTCTAAGCATGGTGCGGGCCGTGCAGAGAAGACAAAGCAGGACTAACAACAACATCATGCCGTCCTTGGCATCCAGAGGGTATTCCATATTTTCAAAAACTGCTGTGTCATGCCTGAAAAGCTGGAAAAAATCATTCTTCACCCCTCCCCACAGGGGCTGGGTGAGATTGTTGAGGCCCCAGATGTAGCATCCTAGACCAGAACAAGAAAACAAAAGTGGGTGTATATTCTGAATAAGGTTCATTGCCTCAGAGTTTATCAAGCAATGGACATAATAGACTACTAAAGCAATTTTAGTACCATACCCTGGTCTACGCAGGAGCATTAAGACTGGCAGATAGTACCCCAGTTGTGGAAAAATATAGAGAGATAGATATAAGACACATGTAAGCATGTTGAGCATCATAGCGAACAGGTGTCTTCTTCAATACAAAATTGTAATTCTGACTTTTCTCAGTGCCTTATGCCCCACGTTGGGCGCCAAAAAATGTAGTAGTTTGAAGGCAAAACAAATGAGAGGCTCCAAGTCAGAGATACAATTTAATAGGAAAAAAAAGGAAAGAAAGTAAAATAAAATCGATGCAATAATACAAAAGACCACTGACAGAGTCAGAATACAACCTGAGCGTAGTGATGGAAGCAGTCCAGATCAGGTGGTCTTCCTGAAGCAGTGATCCTGTAGAAAGGTCTGGTAGCTCGGGTCCTCTGGGAATCCAGTGGGTAAGCGCCCCTCTGGTGTTCAGAGTCTCAGCTTATATCCAGGCTGGAATGCTTGGTTTCTCCCTCTGGGCGGAGCATCCCACAATGGGATGGTGAGTCATGTGATAAGGCCTGATGGGCCCATTAACAGGAGGTAGTCCAGGAGGGGGTTATCTGTGAGCTGTGTGGCAAAGGTGCTGATGGGCCATTAACAGAAGATAAGCCAGAGTGGAGGAGGCAGGGAGCACTGCCTCACCTGGTTTCAACAGTTCATGAAGATGGTGATAGAATATACTTCAACCCAGGACAGGGGAGCTCCCATAGCTCCTGCCTTCTCCCTCCCTGCTGACAGCTCCCTCCCTCCAGCCCTCAGACCCTGCCCATCCCCCCTTATTCCCTCCCAGCTCATCCCTTTGCTTCGCCTTTCATTAATAAACACTTTGGCTTCTTCACTTCACCTGCGTCTCTGTGGAGCTGAAGCGGCGTAAAAACCTGAGCCCTGGCACACACAGGCCCCTGCTGCCGTCCTCTTCCGCGCCGTGTTTTGTGCAGAGACACAGAGGAGCGAGGCCGCGTCACGCTGGAAAGGTGCCTGTGCTGAAGGTCCAGTTCCACAACACTGTGGAGTTTAAGGTCCTACTGAGCAGCCTGAAGCTCCTGGATTTTGGAAGAGCCAACCTGAGTATGCTCTGAACCCAGCTGTGAGGGATTCCATGGCAAGCATCTACAGAGGGCAAAGGAGCTTGGAATGCTGGAAGCTTTCAAGAATAGCTTCCTGAAAGCACAGCAGCGCTCCATCCCTGCACAGGGGCAGGGAGAGGGCAGAAGCAGAGACCATCAGGCCTTAACAGGGAGCTTTGGGTGTGCCTAAGGGCAAGTGAAGCAGCAGCAGCATGGTGGCCGAGACTCGGACGCGTGACCGAGCCAATGGCCCGAGCCCCGTCAGGCAGTGCTGGGATCCCGGCTGCGGTTCTGGTCCCCAGAGCTGAGGAATCGCAGCCCCTGCCTCAGAGCCTGTCAGAAAGCCAAGCAAGTGAGAGCAGAGGGAGGGCAGCCTTCCAGTCTCTCCTGGGCATGGCCACAAAGCAGCCCCTGCTTCTCCTTCCTCCGCCTGTGTTTGGGGTGTGCTGATGGCAGCGCCAGCCAGGCTGTGCTCTGTGTTCCAAAGGCTGTGGAGAGCGGGCATGAAAAGTGCTGCGTGCGCAGCGGAGAGTCCTGGAAGGTGCTGGCAAGAGCGTCCTGCGGGAACAGGGCTCTGGTCTCTGGCCGGGAAGAGCCTGGTTTTGCTGCTGTGAGCGCAGGCAAGCGTCGAGGCAGGTGAAGAGGCGGCGGGCAGCTTGTGTTTGTAGAGGGCCTGGGGCTGCATGTGCGAACCTCCACCTGGAATCACACGGGGGGAAATCCCAGCTAGAGCTGGAGCGCCTGTCCAGAAAGGACCAGAAGGAATTCAGCCTTGCCAGGGTTTCTTAAGAGTGTGTAGGTGTTCCCCAGGAAAGGTACACATTTGGGGAAATGCCTCTGGGGGAAAGGGGCTTGCTGCGGAAGGAAAGCGCTTTCCTAGGAGCTCCCAGTGCTGTCAGAGCAACTGTCCCCCTTTGGCTCTCTGTGGTCCTTTCAGTCCTTGAGACCCGTTGCATTTGGCAGATGGACAAGGGAAGGGAGAAGGCTGTGAAGAGCGGGTTTGGAATCCACCTGGACCTGCGGAGACCAAGGCCAGCACCTGCAGCAGGGTGTGTTCTCCCCCGTTTGGACACAGGTGTGAGCAAGAGCATCTCTGTCCAGCTGCCAGCCCCAAAGCTGTCTTTGATAGCTGTGAATTCAAAGGCCTTCACGCACACACCTCTCACATCTTACCTGTCTGCTGTGTTTCAACTCTTGGCAATATGCATTTGCCTCTTGCTTGCTGGAAGCTGCTGCGGCCCAGAGGGCCAGCACCGAGCTGGGCTGTGTGGGCCAGGCGGCACGGAGAGTCTTGGCTGATCTTGGGGTGTCCGTGGCCTCAGAAAAGGCTTGGAAGGTTTGCCTCCCAAGGCGCCCTGCTCACTGGCTCTCCCTGTGCATCTTGGAGAGAACAAGGCAGGCATTGCTGGCAGCTGGGCATTAGCAGGCCTTCAAATGGGGGCGTGTTGTGGAGCAGGCCCAGCTGAGACACCCTGAGAGGAGCCCAGCGCTCCTTGCCCCTCTCCGCAGACATGTGAGCATTGTCTGCTTTCGGGATGACCCCGGCTGTGTCAGGGGGTGCTGCTACGTGGACACGAGACAGCCGGTCCTGTCCTGCCGGGTCCCAGTAGTGCATCGCAGCAGTCCTGCATTCCCGTCAGGATGCCGGCCAAGAGAGGTCCTGGAAGCTGAGGGAACCGATTTGAAGCTTGCGCGGGTGCCTACAGGTCAAGGCCAAGGGCGTTCCCTCAGGATAGAGCAGTCCTGAGAGGTCTCTACAATTCAAAGAAATCAGCAGACAAATGCATTGTCCACCAAAAGCTCTTTGATTGGCAGGAGGTTAGGGCTCTGCACCCCACCACAAGGCTTCTTTGCCACGTCCAAACTGCAGTGGCTTTCTGTAGGAATTCTATCAAAAATACCTTCCGTCTTTAGACTGCTGAGGTGATTCCATAGGCAGGGGCTTAGAAAGAAACACATTGCGTCAGAATCCTAGACTTGAAGCTAATGTCCACCTGCTGGCCAGGAGGAGTCTCAGCGCACCAAAGCAGCTCATCTTCCTCACCCCTTCCCTGCACAGGGCTGATTCTGTAGCCGCCCTTAGGTCTTTCCCAAGGCTATGTCTAAAGCTTTTTGTCAAGTCACTCTCTTGCCAAGTTAGCCTTCCAGGTTTTTCTTACATTAACTGTGCTAAGTACTTCTGGATATCTGTGCTAAGTACTCTTTCCTTCTGTCAATTGCCTGTGCTTCCTTACATCAAACAAAGGCCTTGTTTCCTTCCTAAATGTGCCTGATGCTGGCCCAAGTCTTTTGGCACTGCTTGCTTTCCTGTGGCATGTTCTACCTCCCCCGATAGTAAGGACGGAGCTGGAGAAGGAGCTTGCCAGGCTGCTCTCCATCCTTTACCAGCAGTCCTGCTTAAGCGGACAAGTCCGAGCTGAGTGCAAATGGAACAGCCGAGCACGGGAAGGGTGGGTGGGAAGGATGATCCAGGAACCGTAGGCCTGGCAGCCTGAGCTTGCTGCCGGGGAAGGCCTTGGAGCACATCCTCCTGAGTGCCATGCCACGGCACGTGCAGGGAACCAGGGGGTGGGAAAGCTCTGCGGAGGGATGGGGACAGCTGTGGGTCTTGGCAGGGCGTTGAGCTGGGGTTGGTGTTGCTGGGCGTGTTGGGGAAGGAGTCGTCTGGAAGAGGAGAGGTCTAGGCTGGAACTGGAGTCACTTTGAAGGCACCACCTGTGGTATGGCACAGCTTTGGTTATGGAGGACAGAAGGAATAGCTGAGACTTATCAAAAGCCTGATGTCTCTGTGGAAGTGAAGAACGACTCGAGAAAAATGCAGAACACTTCCACAAGCCAAACACAGGTCCCAAATGGGAAAACAAACAAACAAAACCTTGTGACCTCCAGAAGGAGCCCATGCACCCTTGGGCTAGAGCGCTGCAGAAGCCAAGACATAGAGCTTCACTGAGCCAGATGCTCACCTGGAGCACCAGCCCTTTGGTGCCTCAACACAGCAGATCAAAGCCCATTTCCCAGCTGGCACTGGCTGGGGCAAATGCTAGGTCCTGGCAGGATTGCAGCACTCAGGATCTTTAGCCAGCAGCAGCAAGTGCTGGCTGGGCAGAAACTTGCACCTCTGCCTTGCACTAAAGACAGCACCCTCCAGAACTGGCATTTACTATCTCAGGAAAATCTGACTCTGCTGTCACCACAGCTGTAGGGCTGTGGGAACTTTGCTCATTTTGCTCCTCTTTGGCCTCTTCTCCAGCAGAAGAGAGAGCCATCAGCACTGCAGGTGGCTGAGGAGCTACCACTAACTGTAGCAATGTATCTGCAGCAATGTATCTGCATAACTTGGAATACAAAGTGCTCAAGCCCAACTACCACCTAGAGATATTAGTTACAAGTAGCAGCTCTTTGGGAATATATCAAGGCCACAGAGACACAAACTGGTCTAAAAAGAAGAGGAGCCTGGGAAATTGAATACCAGGACAAGAAGAATGAGCTAGAGGCCATGAAGGCTCGGAATTATAGCCAATCAAATTGCCTAAGGGACGTGTCCTGAGCAAACAAAGCAGACAAACCAATCAAGAAAGGCATGAAGGTGTGAACAGTGGTCTTACAATCTATAAACATAGTGTAATGTAAATATGAAATGGCTTCTGCAGAAATCCTATCGGTTCTGTCATTCAGAGGTACCGAGCTCCCACAAGTATCATTCAGATGTGTTTTCTGGCAGCCAGAAATGAAAATTCAGGACTCAAGCTGTAGCCCGAAAGAGCAGGGAGATGCTCGAGGAGGCGCCACCTTTGTTTTAGCAATTCAGCAAGTGAGCGAGTCCTTCTGTGAAAGGAACCACTACCCTCCTTGCCTTCCTTCTGGCACCTGAGAAGGACAAAGACTGTCCCAAATGCAATTTGCAGGCTGCCACAAGTCTGTGCTTCTTGTGTCTTTTCAACACAGCTCTACCCAAAGCTGCAGCCACAGCTGACACCGGAGAGGAAAGCCCCTGAGAGCAGCAGAGTCTGTGTGGGCTGTTGGCATTTATCTCTCCTCCTGTGGCAGTGTTGAGTGCTTTACAAACCTCTCCAAAAGTCTGAGAAACAAAAGAGCCACAAAGAAAGGAGAAAGTGTTGTGATCGTGGAGTGCAAGCCAGCCCAGACTGGTGATCTCTGCTGGAAATGCCTAAAACCTGCAGGATGCAGAAGGGCTCTGTCAGAAGGCAGATGAGGCATTTTGCTCTCAAGTGCATGGCCACTGGGCCTGAAGCATTGAGGATTACTGCCTCAGCTCAGAAAGAGAGTTTCTTCTTTCTTCTTCGGTTTCAGTCTCTAAATTATGCAGTTCTAATCCTGACCATGGAGTATTTCCTTCAGCAAACTCTTGGAAAGAAATCTATGATAGGGGGTAGGTTTCTCTTTCAGGCAAGCAGGATTCTTCTCCCTCTGCACGTGTGGCCAGCTGATTATAGCTATACAAAAATGCAGAGGAAATTAACACACCCCTGTCCCACACTTGAGAGACCAGGAGATCTATCAGGTCCTGTTGCCTACTGCAGGCAAGACCTTGGCAGTGTGACAATTTCACAGTTTGACAAAGCCTTCTGGCCACGCTTACAAATTCTGACTGGTACTGAGAGATGGGACAATCTATCCTCAGTGTCTGAACATTTTTGCAGCTTGCCTGACTTCAGACTTGATAGATATTCTACCAGGAAAACACCTGGCCCATGGTTTTGTGGTTGGACTCACCCGCTGCCGATGTTTTGGACTTTGATGTATTTTGTCATGGGATTTTCCATGCTCACAATTGTCCCTGAGGACAACAAAATTCAAGAGACTCGCTTTGAAGCAGAGATCCCAGCTTCCAGGAGGCACAAAAAGGCAGCCCCATTGCTGGGGCTCTGAACACTTTGTGGTCAGCTGGGTAACAACAACAAAACAACCAGACAGACAGCTCTGAATCAGAAATGGCCAGCAGAGACTGATTTTCTAGAGAAGTTCTTCTGGGGAATCCTAAATGTCCCTGTGATATCAAACTGAGGAGGAACATTTGGTCCAGCTACGCTGCCACGTGCACACAATACGCTATCCTCCAGACAACAAATACACAAGACGTACTCAGTAGCTCCAGGGAGTCCTCCTCGATCTGCTGTTGCTGAGCAGCAGCTGTGTCAGCGCAGGAGATGAACCGACTGCCCGGGATCACCATCTCAGCTTGGGGAGCAAAGGCTCCTTGACACAATGCTCCTGCTGCAGCTGGTTTGGTGCAAGAGCCTGTGTAGATCTGGGAGAAGAAATGAGTTTGGTTCAGAAAGGTGGCTGGCAGGGATGACCCTGAGATGCCGTTCCAAATGCCAGCCCTTAGGAAGATGCTGTCAGCATGCCACATGCAGGGCTCTTCAAATGGATTTTTTGCACGTCCACTTCCCTTTGACTGGATGGCTCATAGCCAAAGACTGGTTTTACTGGAGTTCATGGCCAGATTCATCTTCCATTTTCATAGATTTTCTGAAGGAGGACTGCCACAAGGACCATATTCCACTTCCTCCCAAGGGCTCTTTTCCCCCTCCAAGGGCTGCAGACACTCTTGCAGTTCCTTGTTCAAATGTTCTACCTCCTCCCACGGAGTGCTCTTGTCCTCCACCACGTTCAGGTCATGCTCAACCGGCAGCACTTCTGGTGGAGACAGTTCCTGCGCCTCATGCTGACCTTGGGGCTCCTTCTTGCCAGTTATTTGCTGGAAGCCTTTGCAGGCTGCCTGGCGAGACGTCAACTCTTCCACCTCGAGTCAAACAGAAGAAAGCAGTCAGAGACTACAGCTCGTCCCTGTCAGCCAAGAGTCATCAGCTGTGAGCAAAGGGAAAGAAGAGATTTACAAGGGCTACAGACAGCTTGTTTCCATCCTTCGTCTTGGACACAAGGTTCCACTTTTAAAACACCTCAAGAAACAAGGAGAGCAGGAAGAGGCCAGCAGGAATCAGTTTGGATGACTGCTGGCCAAAAGGCCAAAGGACTACTTCCATTGTCCAGGGCAGCAGTTGAGATTCAAGATACCAAGAAATGTCCTTCAGAACGGCTGTGACAGACACGACAGAAGGATGGCCCTCAGAGGCATCACCCCAATCCCCTGCACATAGTTTCATATATTAAATCACTTCCACAAAATTAATTGCATCAGAATAGAGGTCGCTTTAAAAGTCTCTGGTGGTCATTTGGGAAAGATCTCATGCCTCAAATTCTCCTTTGATGGTCAAGAGCCTCTGAAAACAAATTTCTTCCCCTTAAATACATTGAAGCTATCTTTCCAGCAGGCCCACTCTCTTTATTCTCCCACCTAAGAAAACCACTTGCACTGCTAGGAGGGAATACAGGACTAACAACTGTCTGGTAAAGCTTAAGGAATTCACAGTTTGTTATAGTCAAACATTTTCCCAACATTTTCCACTGCACTCTCTTGCCAGCAGACATCACCAACCTGTTCCATTCCTCTTGCAGAACCCTGTACCTGCTATCCATGGGCAGCCACGAGGAGAGGCAGTCACAGAGGAGACGTAGCTGCCACACCAGGCAGCAACCAAAACCCTCTCGAGTCACAGCTGCAGGCCTGTAACTGCACAGAATGCTCTGGCTGCCCCACTCCTTCTGGCCTTTTGGCTGGAAGTGCATTTTCTGCCTCATGTAGAAGTACCACAGCTGTGCAAACAAGGGCAGATGGGCCATATTCCAAAGGCACCGCAGTGTGGAGGAAGTGGTGCCCTAATGACTGAAAAATAAAACAACACACTTTTGCGACATTACTGTAGCAGGTAATGTCAAATCTGGCCTTTAACTGGAGGCCTCCAGGGGCAGATATGGAAAAACACCCGCCCCACATAGGGCAAATGTGGTTTTACAAGTGTGGAACATTAGCGTAATTGACAAGAATTCCCAATTAGAAGCACAAATATTGAGGAAATATCCCTGCTTTGCTCCCACCTCCTCTGGAGCCCCTCTTTCTTGCTCCTAGCTGTACTGCCTATCAGTACTGCTGTTTCAACCTTGGCTCCCAGAGGAGGCAAGATAAGACAGGAGCCTTTGGAACGTGTTTTGTCTTTCTGCCTATCAGAGGAGGAAAAGTACTGAAGTTACCTAGGAACTATATAACTATACAACAGTAGTCTACAGAGCTAGGAATATATATGAAGGAAATAGAGAAGCAGAAATCATGTTGGCATTAGAAGGAGACCATTCCCCAATTCCTAACCATACCAAAATCACCATCAGCAGGATTTTCCATCTTGAAAAAACAATGGACAATTCAGAAAGGTAATGTAGATTTTATGCACAGGGTGACAAGGAAGGGAATCTTCCAATGGAGTTGAGGTTTGATAGAGTGTTTATTCTGACTCCCACTCAGGGCTTGAACTGGAGAGAGTCATCCTGAAATGGTCGTCACCACCTCCTGAACTGCCTGCATTGCTTCACTGCAATGATCAATGATGCCCATCTGGAGAGAGGCTCGGCTGGCATCAAATAGGGTTGCAGCACAAAGGGAAAACAACAATAACAACAGCAACAGCAACAACAACAGCAATAATGGAACCATTACTTTGCAAACTCAGTGCCTCAGAGGATCAAGAGAGATTCCCTGGTTTCCAGAAATATGCTGAAATAGGACTGGCAGGACACTCTGCACCTCTGCCTTCATGTCCAGGACCTTGCTATCACAGGCTCATATGGCCCACAATCCCACTAATCCATTCATCGAGGTGTCTTCAGCAGCAGCAGTGGCACAGCTGAAAAACGTCAGGCAGCAGTTCCCATTCCCTGTGCATGCATGGCAGTGGGGCCAGCACTGCCAGGGCCAGGGCCAGGGCCAGGGCAGAGAGCACAGGCAGCACCAATGCCGAGGAGCCACTGCTCTGACACTGCCAGTGGGACTTCCACTGAGATGAGGCATCTGGGCGTGCCATGAGCACTGAGATGGTTTTTGCAGTGCGGCGAGGCAGCTCAGGTGCCTACCTGAGCCTTGAGTAGGCAGCAGCTAGCTCTGCCAGCAGCACCATATGGCCAGAGAGCTGCTGTGTTTCAGACTCACAGCAAAGCCCACCCAGCAGGACAGTTTCCATGTCAGAACTGCAGAAGCGCTTTCCTCTTGTTACCTTGGTGCATCCCAGAGCAGAAGTTTGGACTCCATGACAGAGAATCTGCTCACCCAAGAGACTGACGACTCCGCTCACAAGGAGCTCAGCACAACCAGAGTGTTGGCAATCCCTGTGGGACCAGCTGAAGATGCCATTGCAGCCGAGGGGACAGCACCACTGCCTGGAAAAGGACAATTCTGGTGAAGTACTAAGGACTCAACAACAGGCCCTAAGTCAAACCTAACCTCCAGACGACCCTTCCAACCAAACATTGTATTTGTATTGGCTCATAAACAAAACAGGCATGACCATTACCGGTATGACAGATGAATCCGGTTGGTAGTGCAACAGGTGTTTACCTTTCCACACTTAGAAGCCAGACAAGGCCACGGAATCAGATCTGTGTGGTCTTGTTTGAAGATCTATGGTCAAAGCAGACTGCCTTGGTTCCTCTCTGAGCCCGGGCCGAGAGAAGGATGAAATCAGATGTTCCTGCACTAGAAGTTTTGGCAGCTTGTTTATTCAACAGAATAAAATCTGGGGCCTCTAACAGCAAAGTCTGCGGCCTGGCCTGTGGGTGGGCGAGCTGCATAGGAATCCCTGGTTCCTGGGAGTGCATTTCCAATCCTTTGGTGTGACAGGGGCTCGCCAGCTGACGAGTGT
This sequence comes from Chamaea fasciata, assembly GCF_029207755.1. Lineage (NCBI taxonomy): Eukaryota > Metazoa > Chordata > Aves > Passeriformes > Sylviidae > Chamaea > Chamaea fasciata. The sequence goes on along the minus strand of NW_027094135.1, from coordinate 668,863 downwards.
GTCAGGAGGATGACAAAGCATATGGGTAACTGGCGATGTACCTTTCTTAATCCCTACAGGCAGTCTTCTGCTGTAACAATCAGGTGCATTGCTTAGCTTATCCTTTGGTACTCCTTTGCTGCTTTGCACTCCAGCAAAAGCCGCTTATTCCTTACGCCGGTGTTGGCGTCTCTGGTGCTGACTGCTGGCAAAACAGCGACACGTTTGCTTCAGAGTTGGACTAGGTGGATGCACAAGATGGCAGCCAGGGCTGAGGCAGCCAAGAACAACATGGCGGCCAGGGCTGGAGCAGCCACGCCCAAGATGGCGGCCAGAGAGCAGAGGCAGCCACGCACAAGATGGCGGCTGGGGCAGGCCGAGCCCTCAGCCGTCTGTTGAAATGGACATTAACAGACACCCGGGAAACGGAGACGGCGTGGCGCCTCTGCTCTGCGCACACCGACATAGACCAGCCACTTTGGAACGTCGGCTGGCAGTATTTTGATGTCGAGGCAATTCAAATAGGTGAACAGAGGAAGAAACTCCAGGGTTTGAATGTTTTGAAATAAAAACTTTTCTTTTCTTTCCAGAAGAGGGCCAAAAGCATTTCCTGTGCAGATGGACTTGGTTTAGCATCAAGAAGCATCACAAGTGGTTTCGTCCAGGCAGGAGTCACAGTGACTGTGAGGCGATGAAAACGGAGATGGGATCCGCTTGAGGCGGATGGTGCAGTGGCTGCTCACCTGCCATGTGTATCCCTCGCGGTACCTCTTTACTTAGAACACTGTGAAGACCCTACAGAATAGAAATGCAAATCAAAACTGCAGCAGGAAGTGCAGTGCAGCTGAGGTTGTTCTTAATGGGATTCTTCAAGCTGAGCAGAGACATTCTGTTCAGCAGACGCACAGGCAGGGGCTTCTTGGACCGCTGCTGTGGCGCCCATTATTTGGAGTAGGGGATGGCTTTGGGGACAGTGGTGAGGATGGAGCCCAGGTCGGTGAGGGCCAGGTTGAGCAGGAAGAAGAACATGGGGCTGTGCAGGTGGTGGCCGCAGGCTACGGCGCTGATGACGAGGCCGTTGCCCAGGAGGGCAGCCAGGGAGATGCCCAGGAAGAGGCAGAAGTGCAGGAGCTGCAGCTGCCGCGTGTCTGCCAATGCCAGCAGGAGGAAGTGGCTGATGGAGCGGCTGTTGGACATTTCTTCACTCTGGGCATGGTGGACTGTTGAAAGAAGACATTGAGAAGCTGTGACAGATTTCCTTGATTCAATCCTATGTCTTATTAGGAATTCCCTCAAAAGTATTTCTGTTGTTTTGCAGAAAATTCAGTAAAGTTTTATTTTTGAGTTCATTTTTGTGCTGCTTAGTTACTGCCACATCTTCAGCATTGCTCTCAGCCTGAACACTGGGGAGCCCAGAGGGAAAACAGAGCCTGTGCCCCAGTGCAATCAGACCAGCTGGTCCTGCACAGGTACCCTTTGCTCATTACACCTCCCTCTACTTCACGGTGATTGGACTTAAACCTTTCTTGAAAAATAAAGTGGACTATCTGTAAGCTGCAATTTCAAAATTAATTTCCCTACACTTTTCTCTCCCTTTTTTTTCTGTGTTGTTGTATAGGAAGGGATATCCAGGGCTTGTCTTGCTCTCTACTACCTGGAGTTGTGCCTACTGGGAGCTGTTTCTCTCTATCCAAGCCTTGTCCCTGCCAGTGCTCCCAGAGCCCAGCCCAGCCCTGGGGGCTGAGCTCTGCCCTGCACACCCCTCCCAGCCCAGGCCACTGCCCAGGGGCATCTCCCTGGCAGCAGGGCCTTAAGGGCAGCTCAGACCAACAGAGATGCTGCAAGCCAAGGTGCTGCTGCTGCTGTCTGTAGGTAGAGGAGGGCGAGGAGGCACTTTCTGAGGGAGATCTGAGACAGATCTGCTGATGCCCAGGGTGACAGTGCAGGAGTCTCAGTGACACAGACAAAGCTGACAGCCCTTTCCCTTTCCTTTAGGACAAAGCTGAGAGCAGTCCTGGCCATGCAGCACCCTTTCCACAGCAGGAGGAGTCTGCCCTGCTGGGGTCACTCCTTCCACCTCCAACTTCACCCCACGGTCCATGAGGATCTCCAGGCAGGCTGAGAGCTGCCCTTGGCAGGTGGGAGATCCCCTGGCCTGGCCAAGAGCCCTCAGGGCTGCAGCACCTGCTCTGCACAACAACCATATTCCTAAGGAACCAGCAGCCCATCCCGATGAACAGGGTGAGTTACACTGATGGTTGTCAGCTCCATTTCCTGCCTAGAAATCCTGAAACTGCTTCTGAATTCTGCTCCCCTCAACTCTTGGACACCGAACCTCACAGAGCTGGGAAAAAAATCCCCTGGCCACTGGCTTACAAGTGAGTTATGTCAAAGTTAGAGCTCTGTAGGAAATCTCTATCCATCCCTATCCTTTTAAAATATCTGTATGTGGGGGTGTGCATAGATGTGTCTTGTATGGAAAGGAAGGAGTGCACAAGCAACATGACTGACACCTTCACTCTGTGTTCATTCCATAGCCAAGGGAACAAAGATGTTATGGAAACCCTTGTATAGATAGACCCTTCTGTCCATGGGTACAGAGACATCCCAGAGCCCCTGGCACACACAGACCCTTCTGTCCATGGGTACAGAGACATCCCAGAGCCCCTGGCACACACAGACCCTTCTGTCCATGGGTACAGAGACATCCCAGAGCCCCTGGCACACACAGACCCTTCTGTCCATGGGTACAGAGACATCCCAGAGCCCCTGGCACACACAGACCCTTCTGTCCATGGGTACAGAGACATCCCAGAGCCCCTGGCACACACAGACCCTTCTGTCCATGGGTACAGAGACATCCCAGAGCCCCTGGCACACACAGACCCTTCTGTCCATGGGCACAGAGACATCCCAGAGCCCCTGGCACACACAGACCCTTCTGTCCATGGGCACAGAGACATCCCAGAGCCCCTGGCACACACAGACCCTTCTGTCCATGGGCACAGAGACATCCCAGAGCCCCTGGCACACACAGACCCTTCTGTCCATGGGTACAGAGACATCCCAGAGCCCCTGGCACACACAGACCCTTCTGTCCCTGTAGGACGGAGCGCGGCGGGTGGGGGCGGTTGGTGAGCAGCGAGTCCCACACAGCAGGCGAGACCCGGCTCCAGCCCTGCCAGGCCCTGCCAAGGCTCAGTGCCGGCTCCTCTGGAATGGGAAAGCCCTTCAGCCTTGTCCCTGCACAGAGGGGCACTGCTGGCCTGGTAACACTCGTTGTCTTCCCCATGAGCTGCAGGAGATGAGAACACAACACTTGCAAACACTGACTGCAAGCCACAGCTCTGGCTGCTCCCCATGAACCTCAGCTCTGGCACCACTGTCTGCCCCAGGCTCCAGGGGATGCAGTGGGAGCCCGGCTGGGCTCTGCCCTGGGGCCATCCTGCAGGGACAGCTGCAAACAGGGAGCATTTGGCTGCCACAAACAGCCAAGCCAGGGGTGGAGGGCAGCTGGTCCAGCCCGGACTGCACTGCTGTGTGCTGTGCTCTGGGCTCCCCGCAGAGGCTACTGCACTGGTGTGCCAGAGGAGACAAAGAAGCTTCAGCTTCAGCCTAACTGAGGTGGGTGGGTGGGCCGGGAAGAGTGGGGTGGCTCACGGGACTTCACAGAGCTCATCCTGCTGGAAGGATGAGGAAAAGGGAGTGGGAACTCAGCAGTGAGGAGAGCTGAGGGCAAGAGAGCAGCTCTGAATGACACTAAAATGCCACCAGACCTCTGAGGCATTGCTGCCCCTCAGCCAGTGACAGGATGAGTCCCTAAACCTGGGGCTCGGTCTTCCTCATGGTGACGGGCACCAAGGATGGCAGTAGTGTGATGGAGACTGCAATCAGCTGGGCACTCACTGGGGGAAAATAGGGAGCAGTTGTGAAGGAAAATGCAGGTGGGGGACAGAACTGTTCAGAGAAGGGCTGAGCTACAGCTTGAGCAAGCTGAAAAATGTCATTTGGCATCACCCCAGATTGATTTCATTTCAGAAGGTATTAAACAAGTTTATTTTGGGGGGGTGTCATGTTATCCCTTGGAGATGCACCCTCTGCAAACTTGAGCTGCATTGCCGAAATGCTCAAGGCAAGTCTGCTGCAGGTCACACCGTTTCTTCTTTGGCTGATCCCGGCCCGGTGCTGAGCTCCAGCAGAGCCCGGGCAGAGCCCAGAGCAGCCTCAGCATCCGCAGAGCCCGGCTGCAAGGACAGAAACCAGAAACCGCCCGTCAGCTGAAGGCTCCTGTGCCCTTGTCCCAGCCGCCCGCGGTGCCCAGGCCATGCTGGCCGTGCTCAGAGCGGGGCCCAAAGCTGCCCATCATTGCTGCCTTTGGCGGCAGAGCAGGAGGGCAGGACACGTGCCCAGCCTGCAGCCAGTCAGGCCAGATCCACCTCCCCAGCAGCTGCCCAGAGCAGGATGCTCCTGTGCTGGCTGCCATCTCCCAAAAGCTCTTACCCTACCCGTGCCAACAAGACGGGGACACACCTCACGCCATCCGCCGCGCAAAGAAAAGCTGCTCCCAAACCACGTCCTCAGCCTTCTCCTTCATCCACTCCACAGCTGGTCCCAAGCACTTCCCAGTCAAGACTGGACACCACCTAGAAGGCTTCCTTTAGAAAAACAAACATCAAATTAACAAAAAGAGATTACAGACAAAAAAGGGAAAAAAGGGAAAAGGTAAAAGATCCTATCTCTGTCAGAGGTTGAGGAAGCCCCCATGCCCTGCATGCTAGGGAAAAACCCACCCACCAGTGAGGGAAGCCCATGCTTTCACTCTTCCCCCCCTACACTGCCCCCCAAACTAATGGTGATCCCAAAGAAAACAAAGGGAGTGGAGCAGCCCAAGTCCTTCCTTGCCGGCAAAGCAAAGCAGCCGAGCACAGGTTCTGGAGTCCCACCTCTGCTCCCACCTTGGGGCTTTGTTTGGGTCGGGCTGGCTGCCCCAGCCCCAGCCCAGGGCATGGTGGGGGGTGGCGGCTGTTGGCAGGGCCAGGAGCCGACTCCCATTTCAGAACCACCCCAGCCCATGCCCCCAGCCCTGCCAAAAAGCAGCTTGGCAGCCCACTGAACAATCAGTTGCATCAGCCCCAGTAAAGGGGGGAACCTTTGGTTCCCGGCCAGGCTGTGCAATGCCCAAATCTGGGAGCATCCCCCTGTGTGCGAACTCATCTGCAAATTGGCTGTGGAGCCTGACTTTGAAGAAGGTGCCAGAATTGAAGTTCATCACCTTCAATTGCTGGTGGCCAGGTTCAGGAAGAGGTTGTCATCCTTGTTGTCGTCCTCGCTGTCTCCAGCAGCAGCAGCCCCACCTGGTCCAGCTTCTCCAGGGGCTCCTTCTCCTTCCCTGGGGGGGAGACCAGGCTGTCAGTGTTCTGCCCAGGGCCCCAGCTGTCAGTGAACCAGCACATGCCAAAACAACTCGCACGGCAGCCACCAGTGGTGGGCAGAGCAGCTCAGCTCCAGCACAAGGGCTGCCTGTGCCCACCTGATGACCCCTGTGCAGTGACACAGGCAGCACAAAAAGTCTGGCTTTCTTTCCTTCTGATTGCCAAGGCATGTGTGCAGCTGGAACTTACCAGGGCCCTGCATCAAAATGAGCCTCTGGCTCTCTCCCTTCTTCTACTCCAGATGAATCTCCTGCATCCAAGGATCACCAAAAAGGTCTTCTAATGAAGGCCTTTCCATGTCATCCACGGCTAAATAGCACCTGATGAGATCCTTGCACTCTGGGAAGAGAAACCAGAAACTGCCAGTCAGTTGGAGAAGGCCCCTGGCTGCTTTGCCCCATATTCCCATGCCCAGGCCATGCTGGATGTGCTCAGAGCTGGGCCTAAACTTTCCCATCAATTCCCTGTTTTGGAGGAGAGCAGGAGAGCAGGACATGTGCCACCTCCTCAGCAGCTGCCAGAGCAGGACGCTCACGAGCCAACTGCTGTCTCCCAGCACTGGTATTCCCCCCGTGCCCAGAGATGAGGATCCACCTTGAGAGAGCCGTTGTGGCAGCGGGAGCTGGCCCCAGCTGATGTTCCAGCCGCTCCTGAAAGGGTGCTGCCCGCAGACCATCTGGTGCAGGAGCATGCCCAGGGACCAGATGGTAGCTGGCTCGCCATAGTACCAGCCAAAGTCGGTCCATTCTGGGGGGCTGTATGCTGGTGTTCCTGTGGAATACAGATGGAGTTCATCAGGGGGATGCTGCTGCTCCCAGAGCCTGGCCCCAGCATCCCTGGGCATGTGGGGACTGCCCCAGTAGCACATGGTGTGACCCGTTGCCCTCCCACCAGGATCTGGGCCTTGTGTGAAAAATTGCCATTGGAAAAGAAACCACTGGTGTAGGAAAAGGGCAGCAGAAGCCCTGGAAAGGCCTGACCAGAACAAGAAAAAACCCACTCAGAGCAGGAGGAAAACCATGCCTTCCTTCTCCCTGCCTGCATTGCCCCAAATAACATTATGAACACAAGGCAAAGAAGGCCAGAGGAGCAGTCCAAGCCCTTTCTCACCTGCACACCAAACTGGCTGGTGCACAGGTTCTGACTCCACGCTCTCTGACAGCCCCACCCACGGGTGTTTCTGTCGGGCTGGCTGCCCCAGCCCCAGTCCTGGGCAGAGTGGCTGGCAAAGGCTGCCAGCAGGGCTGGAAGCTGGGCCCCAACCCACCCCTGCTCAAAAGCAACTCAGCTGAAGTCTCAGTGCCATGACTGGCAGCAAAAGGGAGAATCCCCACTGCCACACCCAGGCTGGGCTGTGAGATGTTGGGCCATGAGATGTCAGGAGCTGGGAGCACATCCTTGCGTGGGCTCACCTGCAAACTGCGTGTATGCCGTGTCTTGAAGGTAGGTGCCACAGCCAAAATCGATCAATTTGGCCTGCCCGGTGGCCAGGTCAACCAGGATGTTCTCTGGTTTGATGTCTCTGTGCAGGACCCCGCAGCTGGTGCAGTGCCGCACGGCCTCCAGCACCTGGCGGAACAGCTCCCGCGCCACCTCCTCGGACAGGAACCTCCGTGCCCGAATGAAATGCTGGAGGTCCTGACACCGCTGCGGGCGCTCCAGCACCATCACGATTTCACTGGGGTGCTCAAGCCACTCCAGCAGCTGGACGACACCAGGGAAGCCAGTGTCCAGCAGCACGATCTCCAGCGGTGCGCTGGTGCCGTTGGGCTGTGGGATGACCACGATGCCGTCAGTGGGGCTGAGGCCGTGCCAGGGGTGGGGAAGCCCTCACCCAGCCTGGGATGTTCTGCACCCTCCGCTGGCCCCACGCCCGCTCTCCCTCGAGGCGTCCTGGCGCCTTCCACCCTGCCGGGCCTCGGCTCGTCCCCGCCCGGCACGCCCCGGCTTCTCCCGCTGGCCCCCGCTCACTCACCAGCTCTCCCCAGTGCCGGACGCGGTTCCGTGGCACCCTTTTGATGGCCACCTGCAAGCCAAGGGGAGCAGCGGGCTGAGCTCGCTGCCCACGCTGCCCACGCTGCCCAGCCCCATGCTCTTCCTCCTCCGCCCTCCTCCTCCTCCTCCTGCGCCCGCCGCCAGCCCCGCCGCTCACCGGTGCGCCGTCCGAGAGCCGCGTCCCTGCGAAGACTCTTCCGAAGCCACCGCGCCCCAGCAGCGAACCCAGCCGGTACTGCTCCTGGAGGCCCTGCTGCGCCTTCCCTGCCGGCGAGACGTGGCTGTCAGTGCTCGGCCCGGGGCCAGCAACGGCCCCCGAGCGCCCCTCAACCGCCCCGGGCCGGGAATCCCCAGGCGTTCGCTCCTGGCAAGGCGACAGCGGCAGCTCGGGGCCGGCGGCCACGCTGCCGAGCGGCGGAGCTCGGGCCGGGGAAGCCGCGGCGGAGGCCGCGGGAGTGGCCGCGCCACCTGTGTCCTCCGCGGGGCCCGGGAGGGGCCGGGGCCGGGGCCGGGGCCGGGGCCGGGGCCGGGGCCGGGGCCGGGGCCGGGCTCGGCACAGGCGGAGGCAAATGGCGGCGATGCCGCCGCAGCCCCAGGCACTGATCCTCGTCCGCCACCGCCATCGCCAGGACAGCCAGAGCCCGGCGGAGGCGAGACCGCGGCGGGAGGCCCGGGGCCGGGGGCGGTGACGGGGCAGCCCCAACCGGGGCCGGGGGCGGGCCGGGGCCATGGCCCGGCCCTGCAGGGGAGAGGGAGACTGCGAGAGGACGGGGACACCGGGACAGGGAGATCGGGAGAGGGTGCGGGACTAAGGGAGAGGGTGCGGGCCTGCGCGAGAGGGAGAGGAAAGGCAGGAGGAAGTCGACAAAAGTCGCTTTTTCTGCTGCTGCTGCTGCTGCTGCTGCCGCTGCTGCCGCTGCTGCTGTAGCAACTGAAGCCCCGGGGCCGTTTTTCCCCAGGTCCGTTTGTCCGTTGCCCGCTCAGCCCCACGCCGAGCCCCGCGCTCCCCGGGGGCAGCCCCGAGCCTGTCCAAACACGGGAACTTTGCCCACAGGAGCCAAGACCCAGAGTCTTGACTCCTGCACTGTGGCAGAGCATTCCCCTTGGTTGCTGCTGTGCATTGTCCCTGCTGAGGGTCAGACACTGTCAGAGCACGTTCCCTGAATGCAGAATTCGTACCTGGCCCAAGCACTGCACTTTTGTCTCCAGCATTGCTTTCCAAGAAAAACAGGGGAAGGCAAATTGTGTGTAGCTCATGGTATTTTACAGCATCTCAAACTTGCCAAATCATGGATCTTAAAGGTGAGATCCATTTGTAGTTCATGGGATGGAGAAGTAGTGCAAGATGGAAAAGGGGAGCATCAAAATCATTTGACAAGGACATCTTTGATTGCTTCTTTACATTTCCATTTCATTTCTTAAAAGATCCTTCAGTTTTCCCAGAATCTTCTCCACACTCCTGTCTGCTCTTTCCAAGAACACTTCCTGGAGAACGAGGTGCAGCTTCTGTCACAAGACGTGCCACCAACTGCAGCTTCCCTTGGCTTTCTACACTGTGTGTGCAGTAGGAGTCTTGCAGCAAAGCAGGACAAATATTTGAAGAACTTGACAGCTTGTCTGTTCTTTTCCTTGTGGACTTGGGAGTTGTGCCCTTGGTAAGGTTTTCATTGTTACCGTTGTACCCTAAGAAAACAGGACGGGGTACCGGGGGAACCTGCTGGGAGTCTGTTATCATCCACCCAGCCAGGAAGATGAGGTGGACAACTTAATCTATAAGCAGCTGGAGAATGTTTCAGGATCACCAGCCCTTGTTCTTGTAGGTGACTTTAAGCTGCCAGATATCTGCTGGGAACTTAATACAGCAGGAAAGAGGCAGTCCAGGAAGGTTTTGGAGTGTATGGAGGACAACTTTTTGTTGCAGCTGGTGAGTGAGCCCCACCAGGGGAGGGCTTATGTTCGACCTGATGTTTGCAAATAGAGAAGGGCTGGTGGGAGATGTGGTGGTTGGAGGCTCCTTGGGACACAGTGATGATGAAATTATAGAGTTCTCGATATTTGGTGAAATCAGGAAGAACATCAAGAAGACTTTTACACTGGACTTCCAATCAGCAGACTTTGGCCTATTTACGAGACTTTTTCAGGGAGTTGCTAGGGAAGCAGCCCTTAAAAACAAAGGAGTCCAGGGAAGGTGGGCGTGCTTCAAAGCAGAGATCTTGAGGGCAGAGGAACAGGCTTTCCCTGTGTGCCAAAAGATGAGCTGACGAGGCAAACGTCCAGCCTGGATGGGCAAGGAGGTTTTGAAGGAACTTAGGAATAAAAAGAGGATGTATCATCTTTGGAAGGAGGGTCAGGTCAAGGAGTATTTAAGGGGATTGCTAAGGCATGTAGGAAAAGTGTTTGGGAGTCCAAAGCTCAATTCAAACTTAATTTGGCAATTTTGTACAGGATATTAAAAAAAGTTTTTCAAATATATTAACTGCAATAGGAAGGCCAACTGCAATGGTTGGAGGACTTTCACGGACTTACACACACTGCGACTCGTGACCACGTTTCCCCGCTTGTGTTTTTCCCGAGACAGGTGCGAGGTGCTCCCCATCACTCCCCGTCCCCCGCAGCCCAACTTCCCTGCCTTGCCTGCTCCAGATGCCCTCGGCCCTCATGCCAGACCCTGCCAAGTCTGCCGCTGCAGCCCTTACACCTCGGCTCACGGGTCTCTGAGGGGACCCAGCTGGGACCTACGCCTGACAGGATCTCTGGATGAGGGATTTCAGTGGGCAAACAGCACTGACTCTTCCAGGCTGCAAAAGGACCTTCTCTCTTTCCTCACACCGGTGACACCACCTTACCTCATCCCCGCAGCGTTCCGACTCCAGCGGGTCTTGAGTTTGAAGTGTGTAGGCTTGGCTTAAAACCTTCACTGCAAAGTGGGGAAACATCTTGAAGTTACTTTGAGAGAGTTCAAGTTGTTCCCTGTAATCTTTTGTGATACAGAAAAGTGAACCGGTGAGAAGTTCAAGCAAATTGTCATTACTACCTGCGAAACTACCTTCAAATGTAATTTGGTGCTTCTTTTAAGGTATGAGGGACTCAAGGGGATAAATCAGGACACTCATTTCCCAGTTCTTGTAAGAGCTGTCCTCAGGAAAGAGAGCTTAGAACCAACTCTGAAAATGGGGAATGAAAGCATCTTTTCTTCCTGGGGCTGTGCTGTGGTATACAGTGGGTAAACATGAATATCCAACTGTTTACATTATGCTATGCATGTTCACACTGATCTTTCTCCTGAAAAAAAAAAAACAAAACCAAAACCCCATGAGTGAGTAGGTGAAAGACGATGGAACCAAACTAATTGTGTTAAAACTATTCCTCTCCTCCTGTTCCAGCTGAAGTTGGAATGCATCCAGATTTGAATTTCCAAAGTCTGGCACCTCTTTTCAGAGGTTACACTGAACTTTGACCAACTTGGTCTTCACGTTTGAATCTGAATCCACTTTTGTTCCTCACCTTGTCCCTCTTCACACCCAGAAAAACAACTGGGTATCACATATATCAGATTATTCCTCCTTAGTCTTGGGCAGATAAGAGCAAAACAGGTTTCACATGAACCTGTCTGAGGTCAGGGACATTCCATCAAGTGTTACTGAACTCAAATGGGATCAAAGATTCCCAAATAACAGTATAAAATCACTCTGAAACATCTGCAACTGCAAACACAGATGGGCAGAGAAAACAGTAGGTCTGCAGGTGAAACCCTTGCCTCAGATAAGGACAGTGTTTGCCTTTGAACTCAGTCAGTTACCCTCTGCCTTCCACCTGGGGAGCTGGAAGGAGACTTGTGGTAGTCTCCCCCTACTCTCCTTCTTTTTCCCCAGGACCTTGCCTTCAGGGTGATCATTCAGTTGGACACTTCCTGCACTTGCTGTCTCAGGTCAGTCCTGCCAAAGGCAGAAATGAATGCTGGGATGTGGCAATACACAAGACAAAGAGGAAGACACATTTAATTAGCACAGCTGGTTTGATAACCGGGATGCCATGGCAGGGACAAGCAGAATTTTGAGATTATGAGAAGATGAGATCAAACTTGCCTAGGGGAAGAGGATGCGCTGTATCGCATCTCAGCATCCCACATGTCAACACAAAGTGACTCTGCAAGGCAAAGACTGAATTTTAACAGGTCTCATTGATACTAGGCAAGCCTGATTGTTATCTCAAAAAGCCATTGGCCTAATGATTGGCCGTTAATGCCCGTCTCCCAGGCTCTTTCAGGGGTGGGTGGAAATAGTCAAAGCCTGCAAAGGACACTTAATGCAAATGGCTACAGTCAAACCTTTTGTACTGTCTGTCCCCCAGTTTTGTAGGGGAAGAATCTCTTAACACAGTGGGGTTTTAAAATTCAAACAAATTTTGTAGGAGGTCATTGAAGCTCAACCAATGCAGAAGAATGTAGACAGCATCAAAAATAACTGGGAAGTATCCCGTACTTGTGCTTGAAAGGCTTTGAATCAGAAGGTCTGCCAGGGCTGTTGCCTGATGAGTATTTGTGAATCTTCCCAGTGAGATAACGTAACTTCTTCTAGCCTGGTGATGCTGTAGGCAAAAGACCATCCCAAAGTGCAGGAATGAGCCTGGTATGCTTTTGGCACTGTGCAAGTATAACCCAAAGGCCAAGGCAGTTTCCAAGTGGAATGACTGAACTGGGAGAGGTTTGAAATGTAGGTAACCTCCAGAGAGGTGAAGCGGGGAGGGCTGAACGACAGCGCAAGAGGCAGCTGGGTGCTCCGGCTTGTACACATCTTCCAGGGAAGCCTTCCTGTGGAGAAGGAAAACTCACGGACACTGTGGCTGACAGGAACTGAAGACATGCTTTCAGTGGAATGGCACTGAGATATATATATACACTTTTTTTTCTTTTCCCGCTGAATGGGGGCTACTTTGCTATTCAACATTAACCTAAAAACCAACTACCCTAAAATATAGAAAGTATTTTTGCGAATCTCTGCTATCCCCTGTGATGGGTAGTGTGTGAATAGAAAACTTGGAGACAGTAGTGTAAAACACAAAGGCAGGAAGGGAGTGTTTATCATGATGTGCAGAATGCACCTCTTTGCTACAGCCTTGAAAGCTGCTTCTACAAGCTGGCAACATTCAGTTGCTGGAAGACAATATAACTAATCCAGACATGTTCAGCATGTAGAATTACAGTATCTCAGCCTTGTCCTTCCCTCACGAGCAACAGGAATTGGATTCATTTTTTCCCCAAAGAAAAAAAATCACTTGAAAGTCCAGAAGTTAGAATCCAAGAGAAATATCACATCTGCTTCAGAGAGTTTCTCTCTTTTGAACTTGGGGAGGAATTATTTTACTGTGCCAGAAATGCAGGAATTGTGTTGTTACATGGAAGCTTTAAAAAAGCAAAGCCAAAATTTGAGCACTTAACTTCTTTTTCTCCTTGTTATTCATTTTCCCCTGAATTTCAGCCAAACTGCCAATTCAAAACTCATATCATTGCTTAGTGTATGGAAATTCCGATAAAATTAGTGTGTCAGTTAAGAAGTAAACAATGTGAAATAAAGAAAGTGAATGTGAAAATAGTAATTGGAAATAAAATACTTCAGTTAGATGGCCTAAAATCTTCTATTAGTGAAAAAAAAAAATCACTAGATCTAATGTAGAATAACAAGAGTTGTCAGAAAAATATCTCAGAAATACTTTTTCACACACACACACACACACACACACACACACACACACACTCTCTCACTCTTCTGTGTGTGTGTACACTTCTCCCCATCCTACTGCTTTTTCTTCCTGCTTTCTCCCCTGTAATTTTTTAAGAGCTGATATTTGTCATTTTCATTCTATTCTCCCAGAATAAAATTTCCAAGAAGTTCCCTAATGTTCTTTTTGGCTTTTGAGGATTAAAACAAAACAAAACAAAACAAAACAAAAAAAAAAAATTAAGAGCAAAACCCCAGGCCTTTCCCACATTTTTAAAAGCTTTATATTTCTGCATTCTGACACAGACAGAATCCACAGGACAGTTCAAACAAGTGGGCTGTTATCCTCTCTCTGTTTCTATGGAAATGAGTGTCAGACCACTTAAAACAAAGCACATACTTTACAGTAATCACTGCATTTTCATTATTTGAAATAATAGAGCGCATTTTCCCCAATCCAACCTCTATTCCTATGGATACAAGCTGAAAATCGTTGTAGAGAAGCCTGTTCCATAGTTTTTTCCAATTCTGAATGTGTTTAGGATGCTGTTAAGTTCTCACAAGGTGCTATGGATGATACGATCTAACAAGAGCTTCAAGTGTGCTGTAATTTGAACTGGAGAGGACCAATTCTGTGAGCCAGAGTAAGGAAACACTCTTGTGTGTGTAAATAGAAATTGGAATGAATTCTGAGTGAAGTACTCCACCCAGCAGGTTTAGAAGGAGGGGAATGATTTGCTGTTTTCTGCTATTTTTTGACTTGCTTCAGAGAGAGTGAGCTGAGCTAAGCAAGTTCTGAGTTTGGTGATCATGAGCTGCTCCTTGGCCAAACTAGCCATAACACCATAGAGACCCCCACCACTTCACGAGACAGAAGATGTGACCCATGAAGTTTGCAAAGCCAATCACCTCACGTTTCATTTGGAATGAAACCTCACTCCATTTCCTCAGGAGAGGCAGCAGAACGTCCCCGCGCCTCACCCCCCTGAATGCTGCCAGTCTTGCTGGCACTTCTCCTGTACGCAGATTATTTTTTCTAGCAGTGCACCTGGCACTTGTATAGACATGAAGTAAGAGGCATGTCCCATCTCAGAGAGCTTACGCTGCAAACAAGAGAATGTCCCTGGTCACTTCCCGACATGATGTTTCAAAGACACCCTGGGAAAGACTGTGTGTCCTGCCCCTCAGATAGGAAGGACATTAGGCCACAGTTACTGGGTGGAGCACGGTCAGGGAAATCACCCTCTTTGTCAAAGTGCTTTACTACGGTTTTATGAGCCTGCCTCTGATGGGTCGTTATCATGACACTGTTCCCCTTCCGTAAGTATTTAAGACAAGATTTTCCAAAATGACCAATGACTACGTACTTGAAATTCAAGACAGAAGCTTTTTAAAGCCACAGAATCAATGTCAAAACACTGAAAAAACTGTGGCTTTTCCAAGAGCCTTGAAAAAATCGGGCTTCCAGATCTCTCAAGTTAGGTATGCAAAGGCATGCAAAACTGGTGGTGTTTCAGAAAAGAATAGCCCATATCAATATCTAATCAGTGAGAGTTAATAGTTTTGAGAACCAGACCTCAGGCTAATTCGACCTGAGCACAGTGAAATTAGAAGCATATAACAAAAATTTAAAACGATATTGCAGTGCTTGTAAGTGCCTGCTTTTCCCGTCAAGACTGTAAGGGCTCCCTGGTAAATTCTGTGACTCAGTGACTATGTCAAACTCAGACTGGATGATGCTTGAAGATTATTCCATGTGTATAAGGTGGGAAGGATTTCAGTACACTGAAATACCCGAGAATCGCAGTAGATACTCAGAGGTGCTCTCAGCAAATGCCTCCTCTGGCTCTGCACAGCCTGCTCATTGACACTTTTCTGTCCTCTTCCCTTTTTTTCTGGTCTTTCCACCCATCTTCAGCACCTGGGCATGCAGCCCAGTTCCAGAGTCTCACCATGCTCTGACTCAAACCCCTGATGCTCATAATGCCTGGTCAGCAGATCCTTCCATATCGACAGGCTCTAATATTCCTCGTGGGAGGAAGATAAATTGCCATTAGTCAGGCTTAAAATGCACTCCTTGCACTCCAGCTGAAATAACTACGGGATTGGAGGAGGAGGAAGAAGAGGAGGAGAGATGATTTTGTTTTACAGCATCTAGAATAAAAAAAGTTGTGGTTTTACCTCAGCCATGCCAGCCCACTCGTCTCCTGGGTCCATACACGGACCTTGCACATACCCTGGACTCCTCGATGCCAAATTCCTGGAATTCAAGCTCTGCAATGAATGTGTCCAAGTGTGTGAGCTGGCACTGGGCTGATCCCAGCAAGGATCATGGAGGTGCAGGGCACAGGGCATTTGGACATGTGATGACAAAGAAGTGATAGTGTTGGGAGCATTCCCTTCTTGGGAGGCCGTGCCGAGGAGGTGGTCCTGTCAGCCCATCTCTGGGCAGCGTCACCCTCTCTCCTTCTGTCATCCCATGCCTCAGGGTGCCAAAGGCTGGAAAGCAGGAAGATTTGACAAAGCGCTCTATATCACACTTGAAATTTGGGGAAAAACTGAAGGAAACTTTTCTGTGTAATAGTTGTGTAAACTGAGAGCGAACATTGAGAGCTACAGTTTTAAGGTGTGATTTTGGATTAAATGTATTCCCTCTGAATGCTTTCTATACTTAATTTATACATAAAATGAAACATTTATTTTAAGACACTAATGCATTTCTTACCAAAGGAGTGAAGGGTGGGAGATTGCAACTCACAGATGAAGTGAAGTGAAACCACCACAGGGGTTACTGTAACTGTAAGTGGGGTATCCCAACAGCAGGACAGGTTTGGGCTGGGATTAGCATGGGCTGTATAGCTGGGGTCATGCAAAGGTCTGTCTGCAGCCCTTCTCACAGTCCCTCATCTGCAGGGAGAGGCTGTAGGCCTGGAGATCAGGCTGAGTTTGGGAAGGGTCAGGAGGACACCGTCACGGAGTGATGTAAATGCGTATCAAGAGACTTGAGGGGTGGCAATGTCAGCTAGAGAACAGCAAGGATCCATGTCTAACGGCTGGAGATAGGGGCTTCCTGAGAAGGACAGGAGTGCTTAAGGCTGAAATCAGAAGAGAAACCTCGGTGAAGCTTTTGTGTTAGAAATGGTCTCATCTGCCCAATCAGATACTTGTCTTCAGGATTGCACGAGTAAGGAATCCCACAGCAAAGAAAAAGGTTCAGGTTTGGGAGCAAAGGCAAGTTGGGCAGGACTGCGGGGCTGGGGCTTGGCTGTTTACATTCTGTTCAGGACAGTAAAGGCCTCCGAGGTCGTAACTGAGGCAGGAAAGGGTCGCTTGGCTCAGTTAGTCTTGTATCTAGAACTGTTCCTTGAACAAGGGGGGGAGCTGAGGTTCATGCAAGGGACCAGGAATTGTTTTTTAGCCTTGAAAATGCCAGAGGGGTGTGTGTAACTTGGATATGATGATAAGTTCATCTGGCAAGAATCACAGAATATTTTGATTTACTGAAAAACCGGGCAGCTCAGAAGTTACTACTCAACTCATTGCTGCTCCCATCTGTTGCACACGTAAGCACAGCAGAACAGATGATTTTTTTCTGAGCCTGAGGTCTTCGACTGACCCTCCATAAATGCATCTTGCCAAAAAGCAGACTTGGGGGAGGAAAGTTGTCAGATATAATAGAGAAAGAAAAGGACACAGGCTTCAAAGTCCACTCCAGCAGAACATGGAAGTGACCTGGCTGGAAATGAAACCCGTAGTCTGCTTCCCCAGCCTCCTGGAAGCCTCTAACAGCTCCACAGGCAGTGAGGGGAGAGAATAATTGAACTTCAAGTTGAAATAAAAATAATTTTCAGTAGCATTCTGCAGTACTTTTAAAATACTAGAACCATGAAATATGATGTGATGATAACTATCAGGCTTGTAAGCCTGGTAACTAGGACTTTTACCTTGAAGATTTCAGTATGGGTACTTTAAGCCTTTTAAAACAGAGTTAAATCAATTTTTTTTCCCCCTAGTTCTGCTAGCACTAGCCTTTCTTTTCACCCCCTCAAAAGCAGAGCAACTCCCTCTTGAGAATGTTATTTACTTTCCATATTATGTGCTTACCAATTTCTGGAATTGCCAATGTATTTGGATACCTGCATAAATTTAAGTTTCAAGAAAACTGTAAGGCTGAAACAAAAGAGAGAGACTGCTGCAGATGGGATACTGGGAAGGAATTCTCGTCTGTGAGGGTGCTGAGGCCCTGGCACAGGGCCCAGAGAAGCTGTGGCTGCCCCGGGTCCCTGTGGCCTGACTGAACTAGAGGTAAAGCCGCCTGGGTGTCCTGCCCACGGCAGGGGGTGGGAAGGGATGGTGGAACGAGATTGAGGTGAATGTTTTGAGATTAATTTGTGAGTTTTTTATAATATACTTTATAAGCCTGTGTAGTAGATATTTTAGAGTTAGTTTGTGCTTTACTGGATAACATCACTTTCTTAAGCGTAAAGGAATGCGGGGTTCCCGGAAGACATTCCTCTGCCGAGAGGGAAGATCATCATCCATCGCGGAGAGAAAGGAGGGTGTGACCCCTGGCTGATGGAGCTGAGCACCGCCATCAGCCACCGTCAGCCGAGTGCTCAGCGCCCCACAGCCATCATCCCGACTCTCACAAGGACATACATCTCAATACCTGGTTCCGGCAAACCCGGACAAAAGCTTCTGTCTCCCCGGAAAAAACTATTCACCTGACTTGCAACCGTAAAAGACCCTAGATGAATATGAATCAAGAATCATACACACAAAGAACCGATGATGTAATCGGTTGCCCAAGCCCAAAAACTGTATAAAAACGGGCTCTGCACACTCTGAATTTGTGAACCAGAGGGGGATTCTGTGCCGTTCCATGGTAATTATTTTTAACTCTTGTTGCTCACCTGAGCCCCGGTCGCTGGGCAGGCCCGACAACTCGGCCGGGGCGGGACCGCAGGAGCACCACCCTGCCCGGGCCGCGATATCCCCGGGCCGCTGCCGCTCCCGCTCCGCCCGCCCCTGCCTGCGGGAGCAGCGGCGATTCCGGGGTGCCGCCGTGCCGGCTCCGAACCGGGCATGGCCGGGAAGCGGAGCGGGGAGCCTGCGGCCCGCGGGACGAGGAGTTCGATGGCGCCCGCCTCACGGCGCTGCTGCGGGACCCCGCGGCCGCCGCCAAAGGTGAGGGGCTCTGCGTGGCGGGGGAGGCGCGCCCTGAGGCGGCCGCGCTGGACAAAGGCGGCCGCGCCGTCCCGGGCTGAGGCGGCCGCGCCGTCCCGGGCTGAGGCGGCCGTCCCGTCCCGGGCTGAGGCGGCCGCGCCGTCCCGGGTGCATCGGGCTGAGGCGGCTGTCCCGGGGCACGTCGCAGGGGGTGGGTGGCACCGGCGCTGCTGCTGGCGGGGCCGGCGCACATGGCACCGCTCGGCCCCTCAGGGTCGCGGCCGGGCCGGAGCGGGCCCTGCACGGGGCGCCGGTGCCCCGGGTTGACGCTGCGCCTTTGCAGGGCTGGAGACGTTCGTGCCCGTTGCCAGGACGCTGCCATCGGCCCAAGTGTACGATGTCGTGGAGAGATACGTGAAAATTTCCATGGACTGTGCTGAGATATTCAAGCTTCTCAATGGAGAAAGGAGGCCTGAAAGTGAAGTAAGTTGGACAGGGGGCTTGTAATTCAGGGACTGGCGGCTGCAGTCCCAACAATCCCACCCTGGAGAAGAAGCGACAAAAGGTTGCCAGAAAATGGTCGCAGTGGCCAAGGCTGCCAGAGCTCCAGGAAGGTTTGGACAGCGCTGTCAGGCGTGGGACTGTTGGGGTGGCTGTGCAGGACCAGGAGTTGGACTGGATGATCCTTGTGGGTCCAGCTCAAGATATTCTGTGGTTCTGTGACTAAATGCTTTGTGGTGTATGTTATAGAGGAAATTTTGCACGGAATAGTCTGACACCGTTGCTTGTCCCAATCAAGGATTTTATTAATTACAGCAAGCGTAACAATAAGGTAATGCAGCGCTGGGCGACAGGGGGACCATTGTCCCGCCACTGCCGCGCCAGTCAGGGTTTTAGTTCTTCCTCTTATACAGTCCGGTTTCCGGCGTGCGTGACTTCCTGGAATAGTACTCTGCGCATGTGCGTCTCCGTTGCTGGGGTCTGCTCTTCCCCTGCCGCGTTTCAAGACTCAGAATCGCTGACTTCCTGGAAAATATTGCTTACAACCGCAAATTATGTGAGACTACCTTTATCACTTAACTTGTCACCCACATCCTGGATTTAATGAACAAACATATCAGTAACAATATCCCCCCTTTGTCTTTAGGTTAATTTATGTTGTGCATTAAATCGCTTAAGCTCTTGTCTGCTCCATTCCAATCCATCTCCCGTTTCTCCCTTTCTATTTTCTAAGTCCTCATATTTTGCTTGTACCAGCAGCAAGTGGGCAGCTTCCAGTCGCGCTTTTACTATTGTAATAAGTTTGTTAAAAATACAGGGACCAAAAGTTAATACAAGAACTAGTAAAAATATTGGTCCAGCTATGGTGGACAGTAAGGTAGTCAACCATGGGGAATGATTGAACCAACTCTCATACCAACTCTGATGGGATTCTCTTTCTCTTTCCCTTTTTTTTTCTAGTTGTTTTCTTAGTTCTCCTAGGGTGTCAAAGACTATTCCCGTTTGATCTATATAGGTGCAACACTCTTCTTTTAAGGCTACACAAAGTCCTCCCTGTTGCCAAAATAATAAATCCAGGCCCCGTCTGTTTTGTAAAACTACTTCTGATAATGAGCGTACTGACTTAGTTATGCAAGGGTGCTTTCTGCTGACTGGATATGGTTAGTGGGGAGGCTGTAGCCTCAGGGTGATTTGTAACCGGTGTTAGCTCTTCATCCTCCTCTAAAACTCTATTCGGTCCCATACCATAGGTATCAGCTGGGGCGGGTTCTTTCTTTATCACTATTAGGTTCCCTCTATCACGCCCAGGTTCCCAATGTCTAATTCCCCAATATTTTCCTAATACCCAGTCAGGGCTCTCTGGATCTGTAACATTTATATACACATATTCACAAGTTCCTAAGTAAGAAATTTCTCCAGATGGTCCTAACCAATGCTTTGCACACCCTGTGGGACCAAATCCTGCTCTAATAAATTGATCTGCACCTCCCCCTGGAGTCCAATCGGAAGCAATAGTCTCACAGCCCCAATACCCACAGTAATACTCCCCTGGGTAATTATAGTAGCTCTTTCCAGGATTTGAGGCCGGACACATATAAAACCCAGTTAAATTCAAAACTCTCCCGCACTATTCTATGTTTGTCATGTTGCATAACCCAGCCTTAAAGGCTGGGGTCTGACTGGTCACAAGGGAGTCTAAAATTTTGTAGTCATTCATACGAATCAAGGACCATTTGAAAGGCTGGTGTGTTTGACCTCTTGTCTGCCTTACCCATAGGGATAATAATAGTAGTGACAGTAACAGTTGTCTACAGGTGGCTTTTTCATTGTAACAGTGGCTTGTTCCCATCTCCTTTTCTTCTTCCCTGATTTTAGTCCCAGTCCTTGGGCATTTCATTTTCCATGACCTCCTGGTTCCACCTATCCCAGGGCGACTTCCTCCGCAGTTTTCTCTCCCTCTGCCTCGCCCGTCGACTCGGTTGCTGCGAGCCACGGGGAGACCCATCTTTTCGGCAGCAGGGATATTCTTCAGGAGGGGACTTTCGCCCTTTCTTTAAGGATCTCTGGATATAGGTGTTCCAGTTGTGGTCTTTAACCTGAGGAGCGTCACACCTTACTTCTTTTATCCGACGGCGACACACTCCAGCTATTATTTGTGCCACAAAAAGGACTGGTTCATTGGAATGGTAACAATATAGTTCGGGATTTATGCCTTCTGCAAATATGTCCCACCACTCTTTAGAGTCTACTTGTAATTCCCCTTGAGCTACTTTCTGAGCCAATACCAAATCAGTAAGCTCCCGCTGAATTTCTAGACAGAGGCAGCAAACACCTCTCGGGGGCCTGCCTCTGTGACAATGGGTCCACCACCTGTTTTCACAAACTAAACATTGGTAACATACAAAGGGGTAACAATTCCCATTACAATAAGAATCATTACATTTAATACAAACACAATCAGCATATATATTTCCCTTATGATCTCTTTCAAGCTCTAGTTGATATTCTATCCTAAAAGTTTTATACCAATATTTTCTATTCATCAAGAATGTCCTTTCTTAATTTCCTGTTGCAGTTCCCCGAGTGAGTTTCAACTTTAAGTCTCCGGCTGGGCAGATGACCTTCCACCTAGGCTCGGGCACTGGTCCTTTTATACGACTGGCGTGAGTCCATCCCCGCTCTGCTGTCCGTACTGCTGTATTTGTTGTGAGGAGCACCAGATATGGACCATCCCAATGGGGCTGGAGAGTAGTTTCTTTCTGAGTTTGGATTAAGACCCAGTCTCCCGGTTGCGCCTGATGTAGAGTAATATTTAAGGGTGGTCTCTGCAATATCTGCCCTTTTTCCCATAACTTCTTCCTAAAGGCCATCATCTCCGTTATAAATGCTTTCATTTGCTTATCTATTATTCCGGGATGGTCTCGAGGCATACCTGCATCATACGGCATCCCATACAGCATTTCAAAAGGAGATATCCCCACATCAGATCGGGGCAGAGTTCTGAGATTTAACAAGGCCAGGGGGAGACACTTAATCCAATTAAGTTTGGTTTCTAAAGTTAACTTCGTTAGCTGTTTCTTTAATTCTCCATTAACTCTCTCTACTAACCCCGAACTTTGAGGATGCCACGGGGTATGTTCTTCCCATCTTATTCCAAGGGCTTCTGACAAGGCCTTAATAACTTTTGATACAAAGTGTGGCCCTTGGTCTGAGTCTATACTTTCAGCTACTCCATACCTGGGCACAATTTGTTCTAGTAACACTTTGGCCACCGTGTGTGCAGTGGCCCTTGCGGTTGGAAATGCCTCTACGAAGTGGGTGAGGTGGTCTCTTAGTACTAACACATACTTCTATCTTCCCACCTTGGGAAGTTCAGTGAAATTTTTTAAGAGCCCGCAAGATGGCGTATAATTCACATGCTTGGGCTGACCATGACGGACTCAAGGGTCCTGCTTCTAATACCTCATAATCCTTCCCTGCTACTAGTGCATACCCTGATCTACGTCTTCCATCCACTATCCGGGATGAGCCATCCACAAAAATTACTTCTCCCTCTGAGAGCTCCTCCTCCTCTAAATCGGGCCTAATCTTAGTCTGTTCCTCAATAGTTCGGAGGCAATCGTGGGCCAGTTCTTCTGATGGTTTTGGTTCCCCAAATAAAAACTGAGCAGGGTTTTGTAAAGATGTAGTTTCTAATGTTAAATTCGGGGCCTCCAGCAAGATTCCCTCATATTTTAATAATCTGGAATCAGAGATCCATTTTTCAGCTTTTTGCTGCAAAACACTCCTCACATTGTGGGGGGATAATACCTTAATGGTACTATTGAAGGTTATTTTTCGAGCCTCCTCTGTCATTAAGGCACATCCAACAATGGCCTGTAAACATGTGGGCCAGCCCCTACTCACAGGGTCTAATAATTTAGACAAGTATCCTATGGGCTTCTTTTTCCCTGCCCAATCTTGGGTTAATACTCCATATGCTGTCCCATTCTCTATGTTGGCGAATAGATAAAATGATCGATTTAAGTCTGGCAAACTTAAAACTGGTGCATTTGCCAATTCTCTCCTTAATGCCCAGAGTTGCTCTTCATCTGTCTTTCCCCAGCTTATATGATTAGACTCGGTGAGCTTGGCATATAAAAATTTAACTTTACTACTGTAGTTTTCAATCCATAAGCGGCAATATCCCAATAGTCCTAACCATTGTCTAACCTGTTTTTTACTTGCTGGAGGGGGTAAAGATAAAATTCCCTGTACCCGTTCCGGGTCAATTGTCTTCTCTCCCTTCTCAATGTAGTGTCCTAAATACTTTACCTTTTCTTCTACAAATTGTAATTTAGATTTTGATACCTTCAGCCCCTTAAGCCCCAGAAAATTTAAAAGTTTTATGCTTTCTTTTCTGACTTGATTTTCCATTTTTCCTGCTATCAATAGGTCATCCACATACTGAATCAGAGTAATTTCTGGGTCTGGGGTAAAATCTTGAAGAATCTGTTCTAGGGCTTGTCCAAACAAATTAGGGCTTTCTGTAAACCCCTGTGGAAGCACGGTCCACCTCAATTGTTGTTTGTGCCCTGTGTCAGGGTCTTCCCATTCAAATGCAAAATAGTCTCTACAGCTTTCGTCTAAAGGGCAAGCCCAAAAAGCATCCTTTAAGTCTATTACACTGTACCACAAATTTTCTGGCCCCAATTTACTCAAAAGGGTATAGGGGTTTGCTACTACTGGGAATCTGGACATAGTGCGCTTATTGATTTCTCTTAAATCGTGCACTAGTCGATAAGTGCCATTGGGTTTCTTTACTGGTAAAATTGGGGTATTAAATGGGGACATACACGGTTCTAATAGTCCCTGAGATATTAATCTCTCAACTTCGGGTTTCAACCCCTTCCGCCCTTCTATAGACATAGAATATTGCTTAATTTGGACGGGGTTCTCCGGGTTCTTGAGGGTTACTTTAAATGGCGAGATGTTTAGTCTGCCCACGGTCTCAGGGGTATACCAGACTTCGGGATTAATTTCTTGTTCGTCTTCAACCCTAAGGGCACATATTTTAATTCCCAGCTCCCCTTTTTTAACTTCCAAACCTATTTCTAATTCTACCATCAAATCCCTTCCCAAAAGATTAAAATCGGCTTCTGGGACTAAGGGAAAATTTCCCATACCTAATTTAGATTCTGTTTCTATTAAAACTTGTTGTATAATCCCTACCTTGAAGGGTTCTCCCTTTGCTCCAACCACATGGGCAGTATCTTTAGATAATTTGCACCCAGGGGGTATTTGCTGGAGGGCAGACCTCTCAGCTCCTGAGTCTACCAAAAATTCTACCTCCTGTGACTGGGGACCTAGTTTCAGTTTTATCAAGGGCTCTTTGTTCGTACGGGTCCCCAATACATAGAGCCCCTGACCCCCCCCTAATCTTCTTTGAATGCCGCCTCATCCTTTATCCTCTGTCTGCAGTCTCTTTTCATATGTCCTTTCTCCTGCAGTAAACAAAATCCTCAAAATAGACTGTATTTCTTAACAGTATTTGAGTTCAAAGGGACAGATACAAATCCTAGTGGTGGCTGGGCTCCTCCTATTGGCACTTCCCTTAAGGGGAGTAACTCATGTTTTCTTTACTCCCTTCTCCTCCTTCTGACTGCGGCTCCGATACCTTCATCTCCAGGGGAGGGAGGGGGTGTAGGAGGAGGTAATATCTGAGGCGCCGGTGGTAATGGGGGAAGTGCATACGGGGGTGGTATTAGGGGAGCATCCTCCTCCTCCTGCAATTTTTTCAGTCTTTTTATCTTTATGCCCAAACTCCATTTGGGAGAGATTGAATATTGCTACTCCCTGGTCCCCTGGGCGGGTGACCCATACTGCAGCATAATCAGCCTCTTCCTGATTAAAGGGGACCTACCTAAGTAACCACTGATTCAAAAATCTCTGAACCCATAATTCTGATGACCCAAACCTGGGCCACCAAACTGCCTTGGAGATTTGTCCTCCCCAGACTTCTACACAAAAGTGTATCATCTTAACTTTGTCCTTGTCCCCCGTGGTGGGATAATATTTCCAATTCTCTAACATAAACCCCAGCGGTGAATCCCTAGGAATCGAAGGGGGTCTCATGGGTGGAGGGGGCTTGCTTTTCCCCTGTCCCATCTTCTGGAATACCCTCTTTCAGCCGTGTGTGTACTCACTCACTTCCCCTTTTTCGTGGCCCAGTCCCTCGCGGGCGATGGGAAACGCACTACTTAAGGGTCCGCACTCACTTGGAGAATCTGGCTGCCAGTTCTCCTCTCACTCACACGTACACACGTTGTATTCCAGGATCCCAACCCAGCCCGGACGGATTCCCCTGCACAATGGGCAGTTACTTACGCGTCTCCTGCGTCTTCGTCCGGACCTCGAGTGCACCGAGCTTATAGGGTTTTCCTTACCTTATTGTTACAAATTTGGGTTCGTCGGTAAGAGCAAGATCCCGACTTCAGAACCAGAGGCCGCCTGTACAGGCGGGGCGCCTCCCCTAGTCCCTCTGTCGGATCCGTATTCTTATCCGAGTCACGGCACCAAATTGTTATAGAGAAAATTTTGCACGGAATAGTTTGACACCGCTGCTTGTCCCAATCAAGGATTTTATTAATTACAGCAAGCGTAACAATAAGGTAATGCAGCGCTGGGCGACAGGGGGACCATTGTCCTGCCACTGCCGCGCCAGTCAGGGTTTTAGTTCTTCCTCTTATACAGTCCAGTTTCCGGCGTGCGTGACTTCCTTGAATAGTACTCTGCGCATGTGCGTCTCTGTTGCTGGGGTCTTGCTCTTCCCCTGCCGCGTTTCAAGACTCAGAATCGTTGACTTCCTGGAAAATATTGCTTACAACCGCAAATTATGCGAGACTACCTTTATCACTCAACTTGTCACCCACATCCTGGATTTAATGAACAAACATATCAGTAACATTTTGATTTACTGAAAAACCGGGCAGCTCAGAAGTTACTACTTGACTCATTGCTGCTCCCATCTGTTGCACACATAAGCACAGCAGAACAGATGGTTTTTTTCTGAGCCTGAGGTCTTCGACTGACCCTCCATAAATGCGTCTTGCCAAAAAGCAGACTTGGGGGAGGAAAGTTGTCAGATATAATAGAGAAAGAAAAGGACACAGGCTTCAAAGTCCACTCCAGCAGAACATGGAAGTGACCTGGCTGGAAATGAAACCCGTAGTCTGCTTCCCCAGCCTCCTGGAAGCCTCTAACAGCTCCACAGGCAGTGAGGGGAGAGAATAATTGAACTTCAAGTTGAAATAAAAATAATTTTCAGTAGCATTCTGCAGTACTTTTAAAATACTAGAACCATGAAATATGGTGTGATGATAACTATCAGGCTTGTAAGCCTGGTAACTAGGACTTTTACCTTGAAGATTTCAGTATGGGTACTTTAAGCCTTTTAAAACAGAGTTAAATCAATTTTTTTTCCCCCTAGTTCTGCTAGCACTAGCCTTTCTTTTCACCCCCTCAAAAGCAGAGCAACTCCCTCTTGAGAATGTTATTTACTTTCCATATTATGTGCTTACCAATTTCTGGAATTGCCAATGTATTTGGATACCTGCATAAATTTAAGTTTCAAGAAAACTGTAAGGCTGAAACAAAAGAGAGAGACTGCTGCAGATGGGATATTGGGAAGGAATTCTCGTCTGTGAGGGTGCTGAGGCCCTGGCACAGGGCCCAGAGAAGCTGTGGCTGCCCCGGATCCCTGTGGCCTGACTGAACTAGAGGTAAAGCCGCCTGGGTGTCCTGCCCACGGCAGGGGGTGGGAAGGGATGGTGGAACGAGATTGAGGTGAATGTTTTGAGATTAATTTGTGGGTTTTTTATAATATACTTTATAAGCCTGTGTAGTAGATATTTTAGAGTTAGTTTGTGCTTTACTGGATAACATCACTTTCTTAAGCGTAAAGGAATGCGGGGTTCCCGGAAGACATTCCTCTGCCGAGAGGGAAGATCATCATCCATCGCGGAGAGAAAGGAGGGTGTGACCCCTGGCTGATGGAGCTGAGCACCGCCATCAGCCACCGTCAGCCGAGTGCTCAGCGCCCCACAGCCATCATCCCGACTCTCACAAGGACATACATCTCAATACCTGGTTCCAGTAAACCTGGACAAAAGCTTCTGTCTCCCCAGAAAAAACTATTCACCTGACTTGCAACCGTAAAAGACCCTAGATGAATATGAATCAAGAATCATACACACAAAGAACCGATGACGTAATCGGTTGCCCAAGTCCAAAAACTGTATAAAAACGGGCTCTGCACACTCTGAATTTGTGAACCGGAGGGGGATTCTGTGCCGTTCCATGGTAATTATTTTTAACTCTTGTTGCTCACCTGAGCACCGGTCGCTGGGCAGGCCCGACAACTCGCAGGAGCAGCACCCTGCCCGGGCCGCGATATCCCCGGGCCGCTGCCGCTCCCGCTCCGCCCGCCCCTGCCTGCGGGAGCAGCGGCGATTCCGGGGTGCCGCCGTGCCGGCTCCGAACCGGGCATGGCCGGGAAGCGGAGCGGGGAGCCTGCGGCCCGCGGGACGAGGAGTTCGATGGCGCCCGCCTCACGGCGCTGCTGCGGGACCCCGCGGCCGCCGCCAAAGGTGAGGGGCTCTGCGTGGCGGGAGAGGCGCGCCCTGAGGCGGCCGCGCTGGGCAAAGGCGGCCGCGCCGTCCCGGGCTGAGGCGGCCGCGCCGTCCCGGGCTGAGGCGGCCGCGCCGTCCCGGGCTGAGGCGGCCGCGCCGTCCCGGGCTGAGGCGGCCGTCCCGTCCCGGGCTGAGGCGGCCGTCCCGTCCCGGGCTGAGGCGGCCGCGCTGGACAAAGGCGGCCGCGCCGTCCCGGGCTGAGGCGGCCGCGCCGTCCCGGGCTGAGGCGGCCGCGCCGTCCCGGGCTGAGGCGGCCGCGCCGTCCCGGGCTGAGGCGGCCGCGCCGTCCCGGGCGCATCGGGCTGAGGCGGCTGTCCCGGGGCACGTCGCAGGGGGTGGGTGGCACCGGCGCTGCTGCTGGCGGGGCTGGCGCACATGGCACCGCTCGGCCCCTCAGGGTCGCGGCCGGGCCGGAGCGGGCCCTGCACGGGGCGCCGGTGCCCCGGGTTGACGCTGCGCCTTTGCAGGGCTGGAGACGTTCGTGCCCGTCGCCAGGACGCTGCCATCGGCCCAAGTGTACGATGTCGTGGAGGGATACGTGAAAATTTCCATGGAGTGTGCTGAGATATTCAAGCTTCTCGATGGAGAAAGGAGGCCTGAAAGTGAAGTAAGTTGGACAGGGGGCTTGTAATTCAGGGACTGGCGGCAGCAGTCCCAACAATCCCGCCCTGGAGAAGAAGCGACAAAAGGTTGCCAGAAAATGGTCGCAGTGGCCAAGGCTGCCAGAGCTCCAGGAAGGTTTGGACAGCGCTGTCAGGCGTGGGACTGTTGGGGTGGCTGTGCAGGACCAGGAGTTGGACTGGATGATCCTTGTGGGTCCAGCTCAAGATAGTCTGTGGTTCTGTGAATAAATGCTTTGTGGTGTAGATAACTCTGATAATTGAATATGGCTTTGGTTTGGTTTTTTTCTTTTTTTCTGGAAGTAGCAGTGGCAGAAGCACCTACCGAGTGGGAGATGCTCTTTTCAGTTCATAGATGTTCCTGGATTTAATGACACACACAGCCAATAGTCCCGTCCAAATCAAGCTGTTAAAGTTCTTTAAATGTTATCAAAAGATCTTTTAGGAAATAAGGGGATCAATAAAAGCAGTTAAGTAAGCAAAACAATAGTCTGGTGAAAGTAAGTGTTTTTAGGTATCTCCCTGATATATCAGTATTTCTAGGAAGCCGCTGGTAAAGTTGACCTCATTTTTCTTATTTTAGCTGGACACAATTTATCCTCATCGGAATATGACGAATGAACAAAGAGTTCAGTAATTTTTCACTGTGAATGCTGGTGCAGCATTGCTGACTGCTTACAACATAGTACTGTATTGTGTGGCTTTTTAACCATCGCCTGCTATTCTTTGTCTTCCAGTATCATTTTTATCTGTGTCGTGTTCAGTGACAGCCTTCCCTCAATATCCCATTGCTCACAGGGGCTGGTGTTTGTAATGGGCGCAGCCCAGTGCTGTGTGGTTTCTGGATTCCTCTGTAGGGAAATAATTGCAAGACCGGAACAGCCCCAGTGTTTTTCTCCAGCGCATTTTGTTTTTTGTCGTCCACTTAGGAGCAGCCGTCTCTTGAAGCACTGATTCCTTGAAACTACATGCTCTCCAAAGTGATCTTTTCAGAGAGGAAGCATTAATTTGGGAGAGAATCTAGAAGTTAATGTCACTTTCATGTGTGGAAGCTTTCCTCTTGGGGTGGGGTTACCCTTTATTGATGGTGGTTATTACTATTTGCTCAGCTAATAATTTCAAGTCTTACCTGATCATTGTCAGATGCTAACATACTTTTTTATCCTGCAGATGCTGTTAGTCTTTCAAGCCCTAGAAGCCATTTTACTGAGGACAGCCAGCGACCGCTCACATTTGTGGGAATGAACATCGTCAGAAAGTTGATTCATTCCTATATGAGACTGGTCTATGCTGCTTTGTATTCTGAAAATCACAAGTAAGTCTTCTTGGTGCTCTGCTGGAGAATCTCTGTCAGTTGATCTGGAGGGACTGTACTGGACGTTGCAAAATTCATTTTGAGTTATTGCTAATAATCCACCTTTATTTAATAATCCTTTTCCACTTGTCATAAAATAATTGCCTGTGGAAGTCTTTGCAAAGTGAAAGCTCTGATGCATCATACAATCCAGTGCTGTAGGATAATTTCCTGAAGGTGTAGTTTTCATCGGTTGGGCCTGCCCTAGTGACAGCTAACACAGGTGGTACCTTGAGTCCTCTTACTTTATTGCTGCTTGATTTGTGGGGTGGAATGTACTGCGTGGAACAGGGCTGGGCAGTCTTCCTGTGACAGCAAAAAGAGCTGCTCTTGAGTTCTTTGTTTCCCTGTATTTTTTGGAGTCAGGTTGCCATGTTTATAATGGATTTTTCTCTTTCAGACTGGCTTTGCTTCTGTAATTTTTTCAGTCTCTTAAAACTGAGGTCATTTTAGGTTGTTCAATAACTGTTGTTATTTAGTCCAGACCAAACAATTTCTCGTGCTCCTGTGGATGGGGAAAAAAGTTGCAAATTCCAGAGACATTTCGGTACAAACCTGGGAGGAAGAGGGAAGTAGAGAAAAAAAACAGACTGAAATTGACTTGTCTGAGGCAAATGTCTCATCTTTCAGTCTTTGAGCAGAACTGGAAAACCTTTTCTCTGCTTGCCTAGTTCATAGGCACAGCTGTGCTTCCTGAGCTGTGCAGTTGATCTTATTGCAGCAGGCTTTTTAACCTGACAAAGAATCTCAAATCTGTATACGGGAAACAAATTTTGAGGCTGTGCAAGATGTGCGCTTCTGATAAAATGTTTAAAGATTGCAGGTTCTGGAGGAATCCTTCTAGAACCTGCACAGAGGGGGCTGTAGATTTCTGGTGGGAGATGCTCTGCATTTTCTGTGCAACCTCTTTGCTGTGCAGAGGGATTTTCTTTATTGCATGTCTAGATAGAATCTCTGCTTGAACCACACGGCTTTTTACAGATTGTCCATGACAGATGCACGATGGACAGGTTACAAATCTGTTCATGGTGGTGGCTGTTCAGATGATGGAGGTCTGCTGTCCTCTTACATATTCCTGTTGAAATAAATGGCAGACCTCTATGAATTTAGGAGTTCATAGAATCATAATTAAGGCTTGCGTAGTCCAGCCCCACTGCCATGTACGGGTCATCTTAGAGTTGGTCATTTTGGCACTTTCACCCTTTAAAACTATTTTATAAAGGGATTATCCAGCCTCACCTTATGGCTTAATTTTGGGGAAGAATATAAAAAGGCATTTCCTTCTCCCTTCTTGCCTCACCCCTCTTTCCCAGCTGCTGTTATTAGTGCCTAAAATAATTACTTTGATTATTTAACTTCCCTTCTATTTTTTCTCTAAGTTTTAATCTGTTGGTTTGGTGATTAGTATAACCATGATCCTGGAAATAACCTGCAGGTTTTCCCTCTGCTTTGTCTTTTTAGGGTGAGCCAGGGGTGCCTTACACTGCTGTCAGCAATGGTGGCTCTGGGCCCGGGTTCAGCAAGGGATGTATATAGTCATTTCGATATCAATGACAAATACCTGCCTGGATTGTTGGAAAGAAGATGCAAGAAGGTAAATTAAGGTCCTGCATGCAATGAAATGCTATGCCATGGCTCCACCAGCATTTTTAGCTAACTGTTGGGAACAAAGCTGTTGCCAATGTTTGTTGTATTTTCATCTGCAAGAACTTAACTCTCCCTTCCTGTCCTGTGTCAGGCTGAAGTCCTTGACTGTGCCTAACTGGGCACATGAAAATGCCTTACGTGTTGCCAACGAGCTGTGGAGAAACATAAATGTGCAGTTTCTGTGAACTGTCCTTCTGGTGTTTTAAACAGAGTGAAAGTGATAGTACACTCCTGAAAACTAGTCAGTCATTTTGCAGTTTGGTCCCACTGAAATAAATGGAAACTGGAGAGGGGATATTGCTCAGTACTAATACAGGGTAATTGTGTTTGAAAGCATAAACAGAATAATCCAAATTATCTCTAACTGGAAATCCTTAAGAGGAATATGTGAATGAGGGGAAGAAGTCACTCCTTTTTTCCTGAAGAAACTATCTCTTGTTTCCTCCCTGTTTGCTAAAAATAGTCAGGATTGATCCAAATCAGAACAAGAATATCTAAGTGTCATTCCAAATGCAAGTATAAAATAAATCCAGTGTTGGTTGCAATCTTGGTATATTGTTTCTAGATTTTAAAGATTACTTGCAGGGTGAATGTGTAAGTTTGTGTTAGGTTTGTGCCATCTGAGGTGAAAATTCAGACGTTTTCTTTATTAAGCAGTCAAAGGGAAGGCAAAAAACCAAACATCCCTTTTTCCCTGGAACCACCTTTTATAGTTCTGGAGCTGTCAGATTCCACAAGTTTTGACCTCACTGCAGGAGTTGTCTGCAGGAGTACCTCCACCCTTAATTTTAAATGCTTGGGTGCAGTCTTTTGACCGCAAGCTGCTCAAGTACTCCAGTAAGGTACAAGGAAAAAAGCATCCCAAAGGTCTTACTCTTGTACAGCTTTCAATGAAATCGTGTCACAGCTGGTTATCAGAGGTGAGTTTTTAACACAAAAATACCAGGCCCAAAGCTTCCAGCAAAATTTCGTTTGTTTCTCTTTATTTCTTCTTTCAGCCTTTTCATGAGTCCCTGCTGCCTTATCTTTTGCCTGCTCAGAATCATCTTTACATGCAGATTATTTTGCACAGCAGGTTTATAAAAAATTGTAAATCATGGGGGGACTCTGTCAGGGAGTGTAGTGAGTGGGCGAGGGATGAGGGTTTTTTTAAAAGAGGGTGTATTTACATAGGATATTGGGGGGAGATTCTTGGCCATGAGGGTGGTGAGACGCTGTCCAGCACAGGTTGCCCAGAGAAGCTGTCACTGCCCTGTCCCTGGAAGTGTCCAAGGTCAGGTTGGACAGGGCTTGGAGCACCCTGGGATAGTGGAAGCCATCTCTGCCCATGGCAGGAGGTGAATGAGGTGATCCTTAGGGTCCTTGCCAACTCGAACCGTTCCGTGATCTGTTGTTCATATCCTGTGGTGCTGTTACAGGTCAGGGTGTCGCTGCTTCCAGTGTGCCTGAGTTGGTAGTTTTATACTTGCCCCTTTTAATGGGCATTTTTGTGACCTGACCAAGCAGGGCACAAGGGAGGAAGTTCAGTGATGCAGGGTTTGGCATGAAACTGCTGTTAATGCTTCCTTTTTCTTTAGATCTGTGGCCTGGTCTCATATCTCCGGAATTGAAGAGCACGTGAACTAGCACATTTTCCTTTTTAGGTAAAAGTGATCTGCTTCATGCCAGAAGTGTTTTAGCTGAATACACTGTGGATGTATTGCATGTAAATGTGGGTCTGTGGCTGCATGCAGCATGTTTACAGAAGTTGTTTCATTTGCCCATTTGTGGCACTGGTACAGGTAATCAGCAGTTGCAGTATTGATTCTGCAGTTGGGTACAGCCTGTGTGCTGACAACTTTTTTTTTTTAATTTTATATTTACATTTTTATGTTTCCAGGGGAGAACAGATGCCCGCATGGCCTGTATTCAGTTTGCGCTCTCCTTTCTCATTGCTGGCGGCAATGCAGTCTTGGCACAGGTGCTGGAATTAAAAGGTACTTCATAATTGCATTTCGGTTTTTGTTTTCTAAGGCACGGTCATTTGCATGACCTAATTAAAATGCAAACCAGGTCGAGAGCACTGATGAGAAGCAAAATATATATATTTTCTTCTTATTACCTGAAAAGCTTTAAACTTCTTTGGTAGTTTAATAAATAAGTCTCCTGCTGGAGAGCAATACGCTAACTGCTAGAACTTTGCAAAAATAGAAAGTCTTTGGTGACGCAGATTAAAAAAAAAGTAAATCTAATGTAAAACTTTGAGGTCATAGAGTCAATAAACATAAAACAAATCATGGCCTCCAGTCTTGCTCATCAGACAGTAACAGTGGATATATTGCATTAATTTTCTATTGAAAAGTGTGTGCTTCAGTTGCCTTTCTGCCCTGTGAATTGTGACCCTTGGTAAAGTTATGGGAGAATTCAGGAGGGATGTAGAAATATTGCTTAAAAAAAAGGTCCTTCAGCCATTAGCTGGCAGCAGGTTATTTCTCCTGAGGCGGGGAACTGAGAACTGGCTGCAGTTGTCCTGGGCTGCTGATTTTCTTTAGGTGCTGGCAATTGTTCAGTTCTTTCAGGCTGGGGATTGCACACCCCGGCCCAGTCAGTACAGCTGGCTTTCATTCCCCTGTGAGAGCCCTGAGTTCTCTCTAAACTGAAGTTGTCTAACTTTGGGGTGCACAGGTGAGCCAAAGGATGATACATGTGGTTGGAGATGGAATCTCCAAACATTTGAGAATCACTCAGTGAAACAATTACAAGTGCTTCATTGGGAAGAATATGAATTTAGGTACGGCATTTCAGGGCCCAAAATGTGTTTAAAGTTGACAGATGCTGTAGCAGTGTTAATCAGCAAGTGGGCAAATTAGCCAGTCAAGATGAGAGTAGGTTTGGCAGCTTCAGTTGCTCATCACCGTAGTCAGACACATCATCCTTCTGAGCTCTGCTTGCTGTCTTTAGGTTCATCCTGGAATGTAACAGCAGGGTAAATAATGTGAGAACGAAGAGGAATGGCTGTGAATTCCCTGAAGCATTTTAGTATGAAAAGAGCTTTCACATTCTGACTTAACATTTGAAATGTCCTCTTAGATTTCATTCCAGATATTCTTCGCTCTGAAATAAAGGAAGACAGAGTTTCTACTGTCAATCTGTTACTTTCCACCCTGAGAACTAAGGTATGATACACCCTTGAAACTGTGTTGCCTCATGTTTTCTATTTTCCTCACAACAGGAAACAGTTTTGCAGTGATTTCTCTCAGTGTTCAGTTCTCAGGGCTGCTGGCAGTGTGCCGCTGCAGTGTCTGTGACTGGCAATATGTGTTGGGGGTTGGTAGCTTGGCTATATTACTGTCTCAGGGTTGAAAACAGGGAAGCAGGAATTGCTGAAGGGTGTGAGAGTTGGTTTAGTGGTGGCTGCCTTTCCTGTGCTCTGTCACCTTCTGAGCGTGGCCCTGCCTATTCCCTCGGATGCACTTGTTGCTTGTAGAGCAGCTGCACCTGAGATGTATTTTATTTCTTTAAAGATGTTTTTAGCTCCAGTATCTATGTTTTCTTAAAATACCTGTTCTGAACTGCTGTAGCAATGTTGCAGAAGCTGTTGGGTGAACATTTGGGGGAATGAAGAAGAAATAGTTTCAAATTTAGAGTGTAGCCACAAGAGCCTGTCTCAGACTTGGGCTTTTCACAACTGACCAATTAAAGCCAAAAATGTTCTTTCATTTTGCTGTTGCAATAACATGAAAAAGAAGGAGAATAAAAAAAGCTACCATTTAAATGTAAAATAAACCTCCTCGAAAACTTTGTTTTTCAAATGAAGCTTTTCCTGTATGGGAATCATGGGCCATTAGGTTATTGGTGGACCCTAGCACACTGTATGACTCTTTCAGCCTAGCAAGAAAAATCAGAATTAAAGCAATGCCAGCAGTAAAACACAGTAGAAGAACTTTTGAGGAACTTCTTTGGCTGTGTATTCCCTTTCATTCAAACTTCCTTTGTAGTAGCCTCTACCATGTCTGCTCCCAGGTTCCCGTGGTTGTAGTCTGTGGCTGTGATGCTGTAAACATGATCTGTGCTCCTCAGCCAAACGTGGACATCTGTCCTGTCCAGCGTGTGCAGGGCTTGCCGAGGTTGGTGTAGGGTCCAAGTGGAGCAGGAGCATGTCAGAGAAGTGTTGACAGGACAGGCAGACCCTTTCTTCTGCCCTGGTGAGGAAAGCCAGCTCTGTGTGTGCTAGAAGAATGAAGTGTTTTGTTATTTTGCCATGATTTTGTCATAACTTGCAATAACTAGAAGAGTTTGCTTTTTTCTCATTTTTTGGTAGTTCATAATAAAAGTATCAGTAAAAGGCGGAAGGTGCGTTTTTTCACAGTGGAAGTGTTGCTTCACATCGCTTCACTGTACTGTTGAAATGGGATTACTGATGTCAGCCCTGAGGATTTAAGGGTCTGTCATTATTTCTTTGTTACTCCTAGTCCTTCTGCTGCCTGTTTTTTACCCTGCCTCTTGCAGCCCACAGCTTTTGGAACAGCTCCCAATGGCTCTGAGCTTGATGAGTTCAAAAAGAGGAATCTACTGAGCCTGTTTAAAAAGAATCTCCCAAATTTCTGCTGCTTCTCGCTGGGTTTTGGCTACAGATCTTTTTACTCTTGTGTCTGCTCTCGTGTATTCCTCTACTAGATGCTTATGACTCCGCCACTCCCATCCTGATACACCGTAAACACCCTTTGGAGGAGATCTGTTTCTAGTAGGGGTCTGCTTGGAGCTGTGCAAATCTCTGACCCCATTCATAAGCATGCATTTCAGTTCTGAATAAGATTAAGTTGTTACAGTTCCTGGCAGTCCCTGTACGTCATGTGATTCGGGATTTCCCAGCCACACTTGTCAAGAGTCTCCTCATCCATAGGCATCTTGAGTTGTTCCAGATTTAGAAGGTTAATGGAATTTAGAATCACAGAATGGTTTGGGTTGGAAGGGACCTTCAGGTCCTGAAGCTTCTCTTCTTAATCTGAACAGAAGCCAAACTTTCTTTTAGTATTTCCCTAAGAGGAGCCATATGAAATGTAGAGTGCAGTTGATACCTGTGATGTCAAATCTCATATGCCTTTTTTACTCCTTTTTGGTTTTTAAAGGTGGCTCAAGGTTCTGAGGAAGTGGGAAAGGCAATGGTATGAGAGCTTGTGCATAGTTTCCTAATGGACCTCTGCTACTCTCTGAAACGTGGCATAACCTTCTATGATCCGAGTCTTGGAACTTCTGGCAAGTAAGTCACTGTGCGGCTGGGAGTGGGCATGGAATTTTTGCTAGAAGCAGAAGAGACCTCACTGGTTATCGTGTTTGCCCTAAAATGTGTGGTAGTAATTCACTGTTTGTCATGCAGAAAACGTGGAGGTAAATTAATTTCTTACTTCTCTGAGCGTAAACTCAGAAATTATGCCAGGAGGGTGAGAGATCTTGCCTTCAATTAACAGTTAGAGAAGCTGCAGAGTTCACATCCCATATAAAGTATCAAAATAAGGATTTCTTATTCAAAATAAATTTTTTGTCTTCAACAGGGGAGGAAATCTGGTACTTCTGCACTTCCTGCTTGGTTTAAAAACGACTACAGAAGATGAAATGGTTGCTGACCTCATGGTGAATATTTTCAAAGTATGCCCAGATTTACTGAATAGATACTTGTAGGAGACCCACTATTCCTTCGTTCCTAGAGCGATGTCTGCTTGGATGGACAACATGAAGTTACTCAAGAAGGTAAGAGTATGGATGATGGTAAAAAACCATGCTCAGAGCAGGAGGCTCTATAAACACTTCAACTGAACTGAGAAAGAAGGAATTTTGGTGTAAGAAACAGTGGAAAACATCACATCAGTGATGTATTTTTTGAGGCAGCAGCATCAAAGCTCAGCTAAAAGAACGTTCTGTCGTTTCCGAGTGTTCCGCTGCCTATTT
The DNA here is from genome assembly GCF_029207755.1 of Chamaea fasciata. Classification (NCBI taxonomy): domain Eukaryota; kingdom Metazoa; phylum Chordata; class Aves; order Passeriformes; family Sylviidae; genus Chamaea; species Chamaea fasciata. Next base: position 631,858 of record NW_027094135.1, on the reverse strand, counting down.
GTTTAGATGAAAATGATCAAGTAGGATCTGGAATCTCTTGAAAAGGGATGGCCTTTAGCAGGGATGCTGGTTGCATACAGAGAGTGCATTTAGTTGAGTAGGACTCTGGAGGATGCTCTAGCATATTTGCCTAAAAATTGATATTTAATGATGCTGTTACTTCAGACAAGTCAAAATCCTTCTGTATAATGCTCCCCAGAAGAAGGAAGCTGTCATCTCTGGGAATGTACCAATGAGGCATAAATTTTATTTCTTTTCTTTCTTTTCTTTCAGATCTATGAGGCTCAACCAGAGATCTCCAAGTCTTCTAAGACTTCAGAATTTCTTCCTCTCCCCAGATTGCTTTCGATGGTGATGGTAACAACAGTCCCTGCAGTGTGCAATAAAATAATGTTCACCCAGGGGTTAAATGTAAGAGCAGTCTGTGGTATTTCAGTGACTTTTCTCTCCCAGTTAGTACTGTTTGATTTTGCTGTGGGATCATTGAAGAAATTTCTTCAGTTGGTTAATTACCTGTGTTTTGTATTGTCCGCCCCAGCAGAAATCTGGCTTGGGAAAGCACTGGAAAATGAATGAAAACCGCTGATAGTGATTCCAGGTGCCTTTCACAAGCACCAGTTCTTCCGCTGTCCGGTGGTAGTTTAGGCTGGGAATCTGAAAACCTATGGATTCTTTACTGCTAGCCAAGACCTAGAAAATAATTAATTCATTGACCAGTTTTAACACATTCAAAGTACAGGTTCTGTGCAAAGCATAACAGGAATCACTGAAATGTCTCTAACTGACTTCTTCTTTTATTTGCCCAGCACAGTGGTGAAGCACAGCATCCTGTCACTGGAATCCATGGTGCCGAGAAGAGCCCTGAGGAACACTGAGCACTGTTTGTCTGGAGGAACCTGGCAAAGGTCACAAATCTACACGCTGCCAACAATGCAGGAGTTGGTGCGGCTCTACAGAGAAGCTGTGAGCAAGGTAGAAAGAAAGAGACAACTGGGGGCTGACAGGAGGCATTTTGCAGGCGGCTGACAACTGCTTTCCTCTGTACTTTCTCCTCAAGTAGTTGAACCCTAGGAGCCAGGAGATGGTATCCTGGGGGAGGCTGTGGATGAAATGGTGCGGTAGGAGCTTGCGTTTCCTGACACATCTGTCTGACAGGAATGCAAATAAAATTCTGTGGTGAGATGATCTGTAACATTAATGACTCTTGAGCTGCAAATGCCTTTCAAGGCCAGGAAGCAAGTTCTCTTCCTGGTTCAAGTCAATGTAGCCCGCAGAGGTTACTCAGAACTTACTAAACAAAGGAGCACTTGAGTTGGAAATATACCATGAGAAGGAAGAACCAAACAAAATTTTCACGGGAAACCTTTTCAGTAAAATGTTCTTTCCAGTACTTTTGTTCTACAGAAGTGGAACTGCTTGATTTCAGGTCATTCCCTGATTGCACACAAGGTCAATTCTTACCTTTGTGAAGAGCAGCAGATCTTCCTGTTGGGTGTTTGGGGATGTATTTGTCGCAGGAGCTTTGTCTTACAAAGGAGAGCTGTTGCAATTTACCCGTTTTGCTTTTAGGTTTTACCGGACGTGAGTAGTATCATGGCTGTCTGGCAGTCTCTCCTGAAGGAAGAGAGACAACACAGCGACAGCCCAGCAGAGAAAAAAGGAAGGTGATGTCTCCACTGTGTGAGGGCAATGACCGAGACGGAAGTTGCTGAGCAGCATGGTAGGCAAAGCAGGTGGAGTTACAGCTTCCTATCTGTGTGGGAATGGGTGTTGTGAAATCCTCATTCCACCCTTCACTTCAGCAGAATCCAGATCTCACTTGTGTATTTACTGCTCACCCTTTCTTTGTTCATTTCTTCAGGGCATTAGAATTGCCTGAAAACACAGTTGAATGTGTAGGCTGCCACTGTTACTGGAAGGTTAAGCAGTTTGACTTTGCTGTCCTAGGATCACAGAGTGGTTGAGGCTGGAAGGCATCTCTGCAAATCATCTTGCCTGATACCTCTGCCTAATCCTGGTGGTTACCCAGGTCCATGTTCACACAGCTTTTGAACATCTCCAAAGATGGAGACCCCAGGACCTCTTTAGGCAACTTGTGTGGGTGCTCGATCGCCTTCATAGTCAGAGAGTGTTTCCTGGTGCTCAGAGTGTTCCTGTGTTTCACTTTGTGCCCAGTGTCTCTGCTCCTGTGCTGGGTGCTTCTGGGAGGAGCTTTGCAGCCTCACTTCAGGTGTTCATACATATTGATGAGGTGGCCCTGAGCCTTCTCTTCAGCCTGAACAGTCCTGGCTCTCCCAGCCGTTTCTCACAGGAGAGATGTTCCAGTCCCTTCAGCATTTTTGTGAGCCTTTGCCTGACTCCCTCCAGTGTCTTCATGTTCTGGGGAGTCCAGGCCTGAACACAGCACTCCTGGTTTGGCCTCCCCAGCGCTGAGAGGAGGGGAAGGAGATGCTCCCTGACGTCAGGACACCAGGGCCTTCAGATCCTTCCCTGGCAACCTGCTCTCCACTTGCACTGTGGAATGGGTCTGTTCCTTCTCAGGTGCAGGGCTCTGCTCTTCCTCCTGTTGAACTCAGCCCTCCTGCCCTTGACCTTTCCATGCTGGTGGCTGTTTCGCAGCCACAAAGGAAAACTCGCAGGGACACTCATATGCCTGAAAAATAATTTTTTGAGAGGTTTTTGTTTGTCCAGGGTATTTTACCAGGAGGTCATATTTGTTTTTTAGCAGTTAGGTACTGTGGCTACACAAATGCTTGTCTTGACGTAATACAGGAGTGGAATTGTGAGCGTTGGAAGAGGGATGTAGTGAAGGCTTCAGTTTTCCTCTCTCAAGCTCAGCATCCCTCCAGAAGGGCTTGCTTCCACAGTCCCACTGCTTCCCACAGCAGGGGATGGGAAGTTTCAGGATTGTCTGCATCTTGGCCACTGGCCTGTGAAGTTTTCCTTGTAGGCTGGAGATAAATCTGAAACCAGTTTCACCCTTCAGAGGGCATATTCCACAGAGACACTTCCTGGAGCAAAAGGTTTTTCAGTGGACGTCCTTCTGTGCCTCCCATTGGGCAGCAAAATGTCAGCACTGACAGTCCAAGGCTTGGAAACCAGTGGGGCAGCTGGGTTCTGTAGGACTGCAGCTGTAGTTCCTCAGCATTCTGTGGTCATGATGCTGTCGCTTACTCCCAGTTCACCTTTAACAGCTTTATTTGCATTGTGGCCTCTAGAGAATTCCTTTCTAATGGGAGCTGAGACTCAGGCAAACAAAGTTTATCCATGGCATTCATCCAGTTCTTTCTAGCTCCCCGCGGGAGATGAAGTTAACAGGGAAAAGTTAGGTGTTGATTGTTTTGGTCCATGTGCTTTGCTTGCTTTCATTAATGGCTGGATAACAGGTAGCTTTTATGCCTCCTCATGTTACAACTGAAACCTGAGATGGCTTTTCCTAGGAAGTGAACAGTTGCATTAAGTGCTACTGCTGTTTCTCTCGGACAGGTATTTGTTGTCTGCCTCTTGCCAAAAGCTTACGCTGACAAGCCTTATTTTGAAAGGGGAAAGGGAAAGAGAGAAATTTTTAAGTGAAATAATAAATTTGCCACAAACTGTAGTGTACTGTCTCGTGCACTTCCCCAGCCAAACCTACCTGACATTAGCTAAAAGTAGCGCGCCCAGAAATCAGCAGCATGACCATATCCTTTCCTTCGCTTTTTCCTGTTGTTCAGCCCTGCACTGAACAGCAGTGGGACTGGTGGGGTTCTTACAGTGAGTATTCAGATGTTCAGGTTGTGTTTTACATGTGTGAGCACTTGTGAGTCAAATTAGAAACGGCAGCTCTCGATCTAAGCACCGAATAAGTGGATTTAGTTTTGAAAGTATTCATACAGGAATGTGTGGGGAAGGAAACTGGGGATTCCGTGGGTGTTTTTCCCATTCCTGTTGGGAAGATGGCAGGTCATTTCCTAGGCAAGTCTGCTGGAAATAAAGTTGGTAATGCTCGTGCTGGGTAATGGAGGTGTGACACTTCACTCTTGCTGTGAAGGAAGGAGAAGCCAATTATGGTAATATTTTGTTTAGGTTCAGATGATGCTGAGATGCTGCTTCTGAAAGCTGCACTGCTTCAGGTCATGTCTTCATCAGAAGGTTGTGCCCCACTTGGTAGCACAGAGCAACTTTGATTTTAGCAAGCTGCTAAAAGGTATGTGATGGGGGTTTGTATTTCCTCCAGTGTTTTCTCTGGCTGTTTACAAAGTCCACAGCAGAAAGGAAGGTTTGCTTTTCTGTGGAGATAAAGGAACTGTTTTCTAAAAGTAGCCCATTTTAGTTTCTCTGTTATGTTTTTATTATTTATTAAGTTTTTGTTGTTTGGTCTTACTGTTGGATTGCCTTGGTGGTGACTTTTTAAAATGTGATGTTGTTTCTCGAATGAGGGCCACAAAGATCCTACACAGGCTCCGAGAGGCTCAGACACCAGTGCTTTGTGCTGCTGATGTCAGGTCAGATGGGGGCAGCTCAGGTTCTGATTGCACTGCGACAGCTCCCTGACCTGTCACAAGAATAAGTGAGGTTATTCATGAGCTGGTGATAGCAGGGATGCAGGGAGAGACATGAGTGTGAAGTTCCATTGTCTGGAGCAAGTATTGTCGTGGTACAAGCATTTGTTGAGTTAAATTCTGTATTTTGCTCTCCAGTTTGTCCATCCTTTGTCCTGCCTGTAGGTCACAGCTTTTCAAGGTTGCTGAGACTGACAGAAGAGATTTTATATTTCCATGCACGACCAGTGCTTTGTGCTGGGGTTAGCTGATGAAATCTCCCTCCGAGGGCTGGATTCCCACCTTGGGTTGGCCAGCCTTCGCTGCAGTGTGTCTGGGGATCCCATGACATGAAGATCTCTGAATTGCCAGCTTGTCTCACAGTTGTGTTCTAAACCCTAAAACAGGAGTGTTCTGAAGTCTCAGGCAGAGGAACCGAAGTGAAGTTTGTTTCTTGCGTTCACACCTCAGGTATCGTCACTGGAAAGGGCCTGCAGGAGGAGGTCCCTCCTCTTCTGCAGCACCATATCCTGAAAGTGGCTTTAGAACTTCCTGCCAGCAAGTTTGCCTGGTTCAGAGGACAGGTAAGAGGCTGGTGCAAAATTATGTTTGCTTGCTCTGTTGTCCTCAAATGTTTTCCTCTGGCATCGCCTAGTTTTAAATTAGTCCAGCCATTTTAGGGGTGACCCTTTTGTAAAGCAGCAGGAATTACAGTCTTAGCAGTAGTGAAAACTCCCTTCTGAGCTGGAAGGTTTTTTACAGGAAAAACATTTTTTGCCTCCCTGATGAACGGAGGAGAAGGTTGCTGTAGCTCTTTGTGTCTCTGGAGATGTTCCCTCACAAGAAAGAGTGTGCTGGTTTCCACTTGTCTGGAAAGCCTGAGCTGCAGACCAGGGAAATGAGCTACTGATGGGAGCCGTCCCACCTCTTCCCAAGGAGGATTCCAACATTTTTTAATGCTCTCCATAATTGGTGGAAACCATCAGGGCCCCAGCTCTATTTTACTGCAGGCTTGTCAAATAAGTACTCTGTCAAGACTTGGCTTGTCATGTCAGGAGAAAGGAGTGGACCTGGCTTTGAGGAGGTAGCAGGGATAGACATGGAATGATTAGGGAATGAAATATGATTGATGAGGGAAGTTGCTTTGTCTTGGGCCCTTTCAATAGTTGGGGGTTTCCGTTACTACGGTCTTCTTCCACTTTTCAGGAAAACATTTTGCAAATGAATGCAACGATGCTGGCTCATTGACTGCAAAGTAGTGTAAATGATCCCACTGGTTTCTGGCCTTGGGACTTTTGGGCAGGTCTGTAAAGTAACACGCTTACCTTGCGTATCATTATCAGTGCAACATAGTCCTATACAGTGTTGCTGTAGCAGAGGAATTCTAATACATTTTTCTTGCAGGACATCTCTGAAACAGAGAAGCTATCTGGTGAAAAATCAGTCTTCTATTTACTGATGAAAATGTTTGTTACAAGTACCCACTCTCATCTGAAAACTTCCAGCAAACAATTAATCATCAAGGTACATATTTGAATTGAAATATCGGGATATTCACTATATCCCACTGGTCTGAAATGCCAGGATGGTAAAATTTTTTCTTGAAGCAGCAGATACCTTTACTGCATGGTTGTGTGGTCGACACCTGATTCAGGTTTAATTTAGCGATGATTTTCTTTGTTAGATCAGTAGTTTTCTAAACTGTCCTACAGGCTGTTGTTAAGGCACACTTTTTTTCTGCCTGTGATGACATGAAGATGTACAACCCTCTGAAAGCAGTATAGCCTGCTTTCCAGAAATTATAGAGGTAAGGTTTTTAGTGTCCACTGTGCAGTTGACAAGTCCCACTAGTGAGTGGAAAGAAAAGGCCTCTTGAGTTGAGGGGGTGAGGAGAGTGGCAGGTACTTCTTTTCATCGACCTGCTCTTCCTCTTTTCTTTCCCAAAAGAAGGAATCATGAAGTTACTGTACAAAAAGATCTGCATCTCCTGGAGTTTTGTATTTGAGGTGCTTTGAGGTTTATTTACGCACCTCCCCCTTTGTTTCCTGGACAGGTTTTACGTGACAGTGGAGTGTTTGAGTACACATGGAAGGGAACTTTCAGTTTGGCTGGAACATTTGGATAATGCAACAGAAGACCAGAAGGAAGCAGTGATTCAGCTTTTGGAAAGGGTAACAGTGTTCAAATTAGCTGGATAAACAATGCAAAGAATAATGTTGGTGGGAGCTAGAGATTTTGTTCTTTTGTTGAGAAACCTGTCGAAGACCAGTGAATGGATTCTCAGAAAAGCATTGTTTGGGGTTCTTTATACAGAGGTGGCATCATTCTTGACTCGAATGGGAGGACAGGAAAATTATTTGCAGGAAAATGCAATCCAAAAGGATCAGTTATTATTACAGCATTGTTGGTATAAGTGTAGAGAGCCATATGTGTGGTATCTTTGATCTCCTCTTTAGGTGCCAAAATTATCAGACCTCAGTGAATTGTGATCTTTTACAAGGAAAGCTGACACTTGCTGTTACTCTTCAGGATGTTGAATGCCCAGTGCTTCATTTCCAGTGCGGTCTCCCCAGGGACTCAGTCTGTGGTAGCAATCTAGATGCCAAATTGCAGTGGACCTTTCTTTTTTCCGCTCCCATGCAGAGCAGGAACCGTAGACAGAATGCTGCAGAAGTGATATGGAAGTTGTCCTTCTGAAACCTGCCCATCTTCCAACACCTTTTTGCACACGGTCTTTCTTAGCAGCATATGCTTCCCCTGCGCTTGACAGCCAGCGCACTTACCTTCCTCTCCACCTTTGCTGACAGATCCTGCTGAAGCTGGTGCCAGAGCCCTGCCCCTGCACAGACAAGGCAGCAGACCTGGTTCAGGAAGCCAGCATGCTCCAGGTCGCCGTGTTTAATTAAACAGGACTCTGATAAACTCAGCATCCCCGTCTCTCACATTACTGGTATGTGGTGACGCCTCAAACACAATTCCACGACTTGGGGCTACATTTTCTAGCCCCAGTAAGCAAACTGGGGATGGATAACTATAGAAATCCTGTTAAGTAAGGACCTCCAGGACTCAGCCCTCCATGTGAACTTGGTATCAGAAGTAGAAGTTGGAGTTGCAGTTACCACTTTAACCCCCAAAAGTAATTTCTGATGTGGCTGTGCCACTTTAACGGTATTTGAAGTCTCTATTCATGCTCTTGCAGCAGCATTTTTGAACTAAAATGGAAATTTAGTCCTTCTGCCTGGGGCTGTTCATAGAATCGTGGAATCCCAGAATGGTTTGGATGGGGAGGCACCTTAAAGCTTGTCAGTTCCACCCCCTGCTATGGGCAGGGAGACCTTTCAGTAGCCCAGGGTGCTCCAAGCCCCATCCAGCCTGGCTTTGGGCACTGCCGTGGATCCGGGGGCAGCGACAGCTTCTCTGGGCAGCCTGTGCTGGACAGCAGCATTGACAGGCAGAGTGAAGTTCAGCTGTGATTTTTGTGTTGCACTTAACAATGTATTGCGTGACAAATGGGGCTTTCATCCTTTCTTTGACTTTTTTTTTTTTTTTTTTTGGAGGAATTGAATTTAAAAAAATTGCCTTGTATTTCTGGAGTGTTGCATTCTGCCTCTGTTGGTTTTCCAGTTAGTCTGGATCCTCTGCTTAGATTTTTTTCTTCACTTAGATGTCCTGATTATATGGTGGATGTCCTGATCGAGGGCAGTGATGGCTTAGATGAAGAAATCGGGTTCTCTTTAAATGAAGATGTGATTGTCCAAACATTTCCTTTCAGTGCTGTTGTCCCTGCTGTGTTAGAAGCCAAGAATATGCTGTTGCTTCAGTCTGAAACTGGAACAGGTTTTTTGGTTTAATGGGTCATTTCTACCAGTGGAGTGAGAAGTGGCATCATTTTTACCCATTTTTAATAATTTTTTTGCCATTTATCGTTTTTTAGCTTAAGACATGACGTTATCTTCCCTGCAAGCAGAAGGAGATTCAAATCCATGGTGTTTCTTGCTCAAGAGAGGCATTGAAGCTCTGTAGGTGCTTCTGCCATTTTTCCCTGACCTGAAGAGAAGAGACAGTGTCCCTGCATGGACAGTCTGGATCTGGAGGTAGTTGGCTTCAGTATCACAGTGTTTTAAAGGACAGAGTGTGGAGACCAGGAGAGGAAAGCGGTTTCCATGGCTGTAGGCAGCTCTTCCGAGATCAGGGAGAGAGGACTGCGCTGTTAAATAGGAAATGGATGCATTTTCCAAAGAAAACTATTTCAGAAATGAAGCTCTGGTGGCAAAGTTCTGCCACCTCCTTGAAGAAAGCGCTGGAGTCACAGGGGCATCAGGTGGGCTTGGAGCAGGACTTGCCAACTCCACAGCACCTCACTGCGTTCTCAGTGTGTATTTGGCGATCGAGTAGCACCGGGGGTGGACTGAAAGGGGGGTGCACATTGGCAGGCACTCTGTCAGGAAAGTGTAGCAGTGAACAGGAGACCCGGTGATCCATTGCAGGGCGTAACTATGGAGGAACTAATGGGGCTTGGTAATTTTTTGAGAACAGAAGCACAGGCAACTCTTGGTCCTTTTAAGTGTTGTGAAGTGATGCACCTGGTGCGGCAGGCATTAGACAGAATTAAAGAGCCAGGTGGGATCCCTGCATATATGGGAATAAAGCAAGGAAGGGATGAGGCTTTTGGACCATTTATAGATAAAGTAACTAATGCAATTAACCAAGCAGGAGTTCCTGAGTTTATGAAAGGTACACTATTAAAACAGTGTGCGCTGCAAAATAGCAATCAGGCTACAAAGAATGTACTAAATACTCTAGGGGCCAGTTGGTCTATAGAGGAAGCTCTGGAGCGAATGTCCAACATGCCCACGGGGAGTCAGGCTTTGGTAGTTGATGCTTTGAGAGAAATTGGAATAGGGTTGAAAAAACAAGCAGAGGCTACAACACAGCAGGTACTTGCCGCTCTTGCACCTTTACAAGCAACGGTAACCAGCACACCGCGTCCAACCACTAGTGGCGGGATGCGGTGCTATCGATGTGGAGGAGCTGGTCACATACGGCGAAACTGCCAGGCAAACAATGTCTGGTGCCAAAACTGCCGATCGGACACACACAGTCTCAGAGTCTGACGACGTCACTCGGGAAACAGGAAGACCGGCACGCCCCCCAGCCACCACACTCTGACACAAGTAGCTGCTGCGACCAACAACATGCAACAACCCTCCAGCCAGTCACCCCAGGAAGCCTCGGCTTGGACCTGGCAGCCGCAGTAAGGATAACTTTACTGACTATCCAACCGGCAAAAATACCAATGGGAATAAAAGGACCTATAGTAATAAAAGGACAAGCCATGGGAGCCCTATTATTGGGTCACTCATCTGCTACAATGATGGGACTGTTCGTTCTACCTGGAGTAATAGACGCTGATTATACAGGGGAAATCTGTATCATGGACACACTAATACTCCCCCAATTCAAATTGAGAAGGGGCAACGTATAGCTCAGCTGGTACCTTTGCCACAACTTACTAAGGCTTTACCTCCACACCACATGCTCAATCAAGAGGTGACCAAGGCTTTGGCTCCTCTGGAGGACTTACCCTGCTGACTATGGGCCTACACGATTGGCCAAGGCGTACGGTATCCATAGAATACCAAGGGGAGCAGAAAAGACTTGAAGGTCTTTTGGATACCAGTGCAGACACTAGCATAATTGCTCCAGAATATTGGCCGCAACATTGGCCACTGCAGTCGAGTACATCCAGTTACAGGGGTCGGTGTATTGACATTGGCACAAAAATTGCCATTACTATTGGTAAAGCTAGATAAAAAATTGGTGCAAACTGTGTTCTCAATTGTTGCTTTGCCTCCCACTGTGCAGTGTCTTATTGGCCATGATGTTCTGGCCCAGCTGGGAGTGGTGTTGACTAACGAGTACAAACAGGGTTAAGTTTGGATGGCTGGCTAAAATTATTGGGTTTGAGTGCATGGCTATGTTCTATTGTCAAATTTGCTATAATAGTTAGTATCGTGATTTTTTTTTTAGCTGTATTGATTTTACCATGTTGTTGTTTGTGCTTACAAAAAAATGATGCAAAAAATGGTGGATACTGCATTTAATACCACCCTTCTTGTCCAACAGAAAAACGGGGGAAGTGTGGAGAGTGTGATTGATAACTGGCTAGCTGCAAAAGGTCACGCAGACATGAGAGAGCTTTGCTGAGCACACAGGCACTCTCATGAGAACCAGCAAGGCAGTAAGCTTCGCATGTCCTTGAGCACAGCTGGGATACGATAACAAGGCCTTGTAGCTGAAAGATATGAGGGAGAAGCACGGTAAAACTAAAACTTACTCAAACTATGTAACCACAAAGAAATGTAGAAAGAGGCGTGGCTGACTTTTAGTCTGAGCACCAATCCTGAGCTTAACTTTTGCAATATGCATGAGCTTATTAGTGTTATTATAAAAGCATTGTGTGAATTAACAATAAACGAGATTTGCCGATCACGTATATTGAGTGCACATTTCTCCCGCCGCGGATTTCCCACAGTGTCACAATGTTCTTCTCCCTTCTGAGGTGTCACAATGGCCTCTGGCTTCCATGAGGCCCAGCAGGGTCACAGTGGCCCTTTGGTTCTGTGGGGCCCTGCAGTGTCACCATGGTCTCCATGATTCCATGTGGCCTTGCAATGTCACAATGGTCTCCATGGATCCACAGTGCCCTGCAGGATCACAATGGTTCACCTTTGGTTCCACCAGGCCCTGTAATGCAACAACGGCCTCTTGGTTCCACAAAGCCCTGCTGCTTCACACTGGCCCCTTGGTCCCATGGGGCCCAGCAGTGCCACAATGATCCCACTGGTTCCATGAGACCCTTAGGTGTCACAATGGCCCCTGGGATCCCTGGTACCCTGCAATGTCACTGTGGCCCCTTGGTTCCATGGGGTCCCCATCGTGTCACAATGGTCTCCATAGGAATGAAACAACCGAGCCCCAGTATCTCAGGGGCAGATGAGCAGCAGTCACCAGAGGCCAAGGGCAGCCAGATGAGATGGTGCTGGCACATTTTGTCTGGGAGCAATCCTTGGATATAGGGAACTTTATAGGCGGAATACCAGTTTTGTACATTACCACCTAGAGGAGAAGGATGGCTCTTTTCCATAGGAAGGAAAGCATGGAACACCAATGTTTCAGGGGCAGATGAAAGGCGGCCACCAGAGGCCAAGGCCAGCCAGACCTCTCTGTCCTGGTAGCTTTTGTCTGAAAGCAACCCTTGGATATAGGGAATTTTGGAGGTGGAATCCCACATTCGGACATTTCTGCGTTGATAAGTGGGATGGTTCTTTTCCACTGGAAGGAAAGCACAGAGCACAAGTGTTTCAAAGGCAGAAGAGGAGAGAGGTGGATCCTGGGATGCCAAGACAGCCAGAGCTGTTCGTCCTGGCAGCTTTTTCCTGGGAGGAATTCTTGGACATACAGAATTTGAGAAGAGGAATCTCAATTTTAGCCATGGACACCTTGACAAGAATGATGGTTCTTTTCCACTGGATGGAAAGCACTGAGCCCCAGTGTTTCAGAAGCAGGTGAGAAGCAGCCCCCAAGAGGCCAAGGGCAGCCTGACCTGTCTGTTGTGGCAGCTTTCCCTTGGGAGCAATCCTTGGATGTACGGAGTTTTGGAGGTGGAATCCCAGTTTCGGCCATGGGTGCCTGGTGGAAATGGATGGTTTTATCTGTAGGAAGGAAAAGCACGAAGTCCAAGTGTTTTGGAAGAAAGTGACAGGTGGCCACCCATAGGTCAGGCCAGTCAGACTTGTCTCCCCTTGGCACGTTTTGTCTTTTTGTCACCTTTTTGGGGCAATCCTTGGACATGGGAATTTTGGAGGTGGAATCTCAATTTTGGCCATAGCTGCTGGGGCAGGAAGAAGAGTACTTTATATTAGGAAGGAAAGCACAGAGCCCCAGTATTTCAAAGGCAGATGAGAACCACATCTGTGGAAGCCAAGGCCAGCCAGACTTGTCTCTCCTGGCAGCTCTGGTCTGGGAGCTATCCTTGGATATAGGGAATTCTGGAGGTGGATCCCCAACTTTGGCCATGGGCACCTTGAAGGGAAAGGTGCATTTTTCCCATAGAAAAAAGAAGCACATGGTCCCAGTGCTTGAATGGCAGATGTGAGATGGACCCCAGGTTTCCAGGCCAGCCAGATCAGTCTCTCCTGGCAGATGTCATCTGGGAACAATCTTTCCATTTAAGGAAATTTGGAGGAGGAATCGCAAATTTAGCCACAGGCCCTTGGAGGAGAAGGACAGCTCTTTTCCACAGAAGGAGAACACAGAGCCCCAGAGCTTCCGGGGCAGATGAGCAGCAGCCCTCAACATGCCAAGGTCAGCCAGACCTGTCCAGCAGCCCCCGGGAGGCCAAACCAGCCAGGCCTATTCCACGTTCCCTTGCTTCCATGGGGCCCCTGAGTTTCACAATGGTCTCCTTGATTCCATGAGGCACCACAGTGTCCCCATGGCCCCTCGGTTCTGTAGGGTTCTGTACTGTCAGCAATGGTCTCCTTGGCTCTGCAGTGTCACAGTGGCCACACAAAGGCCCAGGAGCTTAAAAGACGGATCACAAGCTCAGCCCATGGTGTGGACCCTCCTTCTCCTGGGGTTTGTGTCTCACCCACACTGGAACCCAAGCAGTTGCTAGCTATATGTGTGTCTTTGGATATAGATCTTCTGTCTTTCTCAATCTCTCCTTTTCTTCTCCTTCTAATCCTCTTTACCTGAAACATTTTTGGGAAATTTAACATCTTTATTGTTTAACGGTTTCCAGGTTATAAGGGTGTCTTGGTTTGGAAAAGACAGGTGTTTACTAGGGAGGGGCAGGGCCTCCCTTGGAATGGAGAACTCAAATCCCCTCCCTCCAAATTATTATAATTTTGAATTTTGAGGGGGCTCTTAGGCAAAGATATGGGGATAGGATAAACAGTTCTTTTCTAGTATGTATAACAAGGCAAACAAACAACAAGAACAACAGCATTAACAACAAAACAGAACCAGGAACCTTGAGCGTCTTTGTTTCAGAAAGCTTGGGGCAGTCTGATTTTGGTGCCCCTGCGGGACTCTGAGAGCACCAAGCTGAACAGTGAAAAATCCTGGGCTGGTGGGTAAGGTATATCAGAAGCTCCACGGTGGTAGCTGCATTGGCAGGGACGTCCCGGCAGGACAGGGGAGTGCAGGCCCACAGAGTAGCAAAAAGGGCTGTGCCGAAGAAGGGGCAGTGGTGAGACAGGGCCGGCCCAGCTCCAGCAGGGCAGGAGGAGGCAGCCCTGAATTCCTGGGAACACGAGGAGAGGGTAGATTTCCCAGGACCGGACTTGGTAGTGTCAGTGGATTCCTCCCACAGCATGCAGCAGCCTGGCCGTGTCCTCTCTCCTAAATACGAGGGCAAGAGACAGCGTAGCTGCCCCCAGCCCCATCCTCTACCTGCCCCCAAAACTCAGATTATCTTCCCCCTCCGAGGGAAACTCCCAGAGACAAAAGAAGTGTAGTCCAATGCTACACTTACTCTCCTGACTTTTGGCTACTGCTTAGTTTTAGTCAAGCACCCACAAGTACCCAGCAGTTAGTCTCCTGGCAACTTATCGGACAAAATTCTGTAAGCAAAAAAGAAACAAATCTAACCCCCAACGATATCCACCCCAATATTTTTCCCCATACCAACATATTACATTGAATTTAAACCTTTAAATAATATACATACATTCGCTACCTTAATTATATACATATATACATGCCAACATGGATACAGACACAGTGTCACGGGTAGTTCTCCCTAAAACAAGGGTCCCTTGAGGTATGCATCGGATCTCTCCATCCTTTTGCATCACCCACCAGCTGCAACTTTGTCCCTGAGCAAAGACAACCCCACGGATGGGATTGTCTTTGCTGAAGGCAGAATTAATCCAGTTTTTCCCAGCATATCTCTCATGTGTGCCACTGGAACCTTATCTCCATCTATTGTTCTCAGGGGCTCAGATTGGGCAGGGCTGCTCTGTTGGTGGAACCTCAAGAGTTCACCAACCAGGTGGCCTTTGCTAATTAATCTCCCAGTTCTTCAAAGTCTCCCCATCCAGTGCCTTCAAGATGGTTTTAAGCAGGTCATTGCACCATTCAACTTTCCCGGCCACAGGCGCGTGATAAGGAATATGGTACACCCACTCCATGCCATGTTCTCTAGCCCAGGTGTTGGTAAGGCTGTTCTTGAAATGAGTCCCATTGTCAGACTCGATTCTCTCAGGGGTGCCATGTCTCCACAGGACTTGTTTTTCCAGGCCCAGGATGGTGTTCTGGGCAGTAGCGTGAGGCACAGGGTGGGTCTCCAACCAGCCAGTGGTGGCTTCCACCATGGCCAGCACATAGCACTTTCCTTGGAGGGTTTGGGGAAGGGTGATGTAGTCAATCTGCCAGGCCTCCCCATGCTTATATTTGGACCACCGCCCACCATACCATAGGGGCTTCACCCACATGGCTTGTTTGACTGCAGCACACGTCTCACAGTCATGGATAACCTGAGAAATACTGTCCATGGTTAAATTCACCCCTCAGTCTCGTGCCCGCTTACAGGTGGCATCTCTGCCCTGATCACCTGAGGCATCATGGGCCCATCGAGCTAGGAACAACTCTCCCTTGTTTTGCCAATCTAAATCTATCTTTGACACCTCTATCTTTGCAGCCTGATCTCCCTGCTCCTCATTAGCCCGACTCTTGGGGACATGGGCATCTACATGGCGGACTTTCATAGGTAGCTTCTCTACCCAAGAAACATCTCACTGTTCTCTAGTGGCAATGTCTTTCCATTCATCAGCAGCCCAGATTGGTTTTCCCCTCTGCTGCCAGCTGGCCTTTTTCCACCTTTCCAGCCAGCCCCACAGAGCATTGGCTGCCATCCACAAATCAGTGTAGAGGTAGAGCTTCTCTCTTTCAGCAATGTCCAGGGCCAATTGAACAGCTTTCAGTTCAGCAAGTTGACTCGATCCACCTTCTCCTTCAGTAGCTTCAGCGGCCTGTCTCCATACTCCCCTGCCTGGGGCTCCACACAGCTGCCTTCCACCTCCAGTTCATCCCTACGATGCGACAGGAGCTGTCAGTGAAAAGAGCGTAGAGTGTTTCTTCTGCTGGCAGTTGGTTGGACAGAGGAGCTTCTTCAGCCTTTGTCACTTGTTTCTGCTCCTCTTCATCAGTGAGACCAAAGTTTTCACCTTCTGGTCAGCTTGTAATTTTCTGTGAGTTGGCTATAGAAACCTCATTAGGTAACACCATGTTGTCTAGCTTACCCTGGTTTGGATGGCACATGGTTGTGGCTGTATTCCTCCCATTTGCAGGCCCTTATCAAAACAGGGGCCCTATAACTAAGGCTACTGGGTCTGTTATCTAGTTTGTTTTATGGGTTGATAATGTCGGAGTCCAGGGCATTCCTCTGGATGCCCTGGGAGGCCACAGACCTGAGCAAGAGGGTTTGAGATCTGTACAGGGGGGTTTTGGAGCTGTACAGGGAGGTTGGAGACCCTGGCACGGAGCTCCGGAAGACACTGTCTTTGACTTCAGTCCATGGGAACGGCTTCCAACATTGAGGGAAGAATTCAAAACCACAAAGATGTGAAAAAAGTAGTTTAGTTTGGTATAGGATGAGAAATGATGTAGGTTTGAGTTTTTAGAATATAGGTACATTCGGGAAACAAGATGGAGGACTTAGGGTGTTGCCCTTAGTTCTTCCTTCTTCTCCCCTGGCCTCCATCTTTTGGTGACGGTGGCACAAAGTAGTTTAAGGAGATTGGATTAGAGTAAAGTTAACCGTTTTACTATAGGTGATAGGTATTGGAATATAAGTGTAAACAGGTGATCCGTAACTTTCTGTATAAAGGGACTGCGACGTCCCACTGTGGGGGGAGGCGCCTCGTGTCCCAGCTGCTGTTCAGATCTCAGCTGGGCACGGAGAACATTTTAAGATATGAAACAATAAACAACACGAAATATCAAGAGAACAAGACCTTGAGGACTCCGCTTCTTTCTTGCGACCCGGCTCGGGGCTTTCAGAGGGAAAAAAGGCTTTTTACCATCTTCAAGCTCAGGTCAGGAGACCAAACCCAACAGATAAGGTGAGGAATTCATGGATTTTTAACTTCTGCTTGAAGTTAAAGCACATAGATACATGGCTATCACACTCTAAGTGTATGTTTTTGGAGTTACTTTAAGAATGGTACTTTCTGTGAGGAAATGACAGCAGGGGAAGTTTCCTCCCAGCCCTTCAACCAGTTCTTTGTGCCTACCCCACCAGCTTCTGAAGGGCTCTGTCAGCCCCTGGAGTGGACACACAGGCTGAGCCAGAGGTGAGAATGGAAGAAGAGGCTGAGCTGAGAGGGACCCAGAGGAATGATGGAGTGCAGGCAATGGCAGCCTGGGCATCCCTGGGAGGGGTGTCCAAAGGCTCCTGGAGCTGCAGCAGCCTCGGGGCTGTGATCATTCCCCGGGAGCCTGGTCAGTGTCCCAGCCCCCTGTAGGGGAAGGAGCTTTTGCTGCTCTCTGGCCCGGAGCCAGCCTGGCCCAGCCCCAGCCGTTCCCTGGGCTGCTGTCCCTGCTCCCCCGGGGCCCAGGTGGAGCTGCCCCAGCGCCGGCCCTGGCAAGGAGCCGCAGCCCCCGGGGAGCTCCGAGCTGCGTCTGCTGGGCTGCGGCCGAAGGGAGGCAGCGGCCGCAGAGCTGCGGGGAAAGGTCCTGGCCCTGGCTCTGGGCCGGGGCCACGGGGAGAAAATCAACTTGCAGCTTGTGACCCACAGCAGGGAGGAGCAGTAATTGCTGGCTGAGAGAGACTCTTGCCAAGGGTCTGCAAGGAGAGGCCACAGGGAAGGGCTTTGTGCTGCCGGGGCCAGGCCGAGATGGGATGTGGGCATGGACTTGTACCCTGGGAGGGCGGTCGGGCCGTGGCCCAGGTTGGCCCGAGAGGCTGCGGCTGCCCCCGAATCCCTGGAAGGTTTTAAGTCCTGGTTGGAAGGGACTTCCTGCCCCGAAGTCATGGGATGGGATGGGATGGGATGGGATGGGATGGGATGGGATGGGATGGGATGGGATGGTGTAGGGTACCGTGGGGTAGGGTGGTGTGGAGCGGTGAAATGTGGGGATTGCACTGTGGGGGTGGTAAGGAACTTGGCAGGTGTAGGGATTGCAATGAGGTATTGGGTAGTTTTTGCTCTTGGAGTAGTGGGTCTAGAGGAAGGGAAAGCAAGAGGCACTTTTTGGAGGCTCCTGTTGCTTGTAGCAATTTTGGGGCCTAGAAGTGCATTCTGGGAGATCACAGTGAAATTGGGAAGGCAGAGGTAAAGGTCCCAAGCTGTGCAGGGCTGAGGTTACGTGGCAGTGATTTGGGGAGGATAAGGGCACCACATTACAGAAAGGGAGGAAGGAAGAAAGGAGGGAAGGAAGGAGAGAGAGAGAGAGAGAAAAAGAAAGAAAGGAAAGAAAGGAAGATTAAATAAAAGGGACGGCGGGACTACTCCCCAAGAAACTACTGGGTAAGATAATATTGGGCAAGAAACTAATCCCCAAGAAACTATTGGGCAGGAAACTACTCCTCTAAAAAGTACTGGGCAACAAAGTGTTTGAAGTGCAATCACTGTGCTGTATGGCAAGACTGCAGGAAAAAAGAAAGAAGCAGAGAAGGAAGGATAGAAATGTTTGTCTAGACTGTGAAACTATCACCCTTGTTTTTGCCATGTTCCTGTCTCAGCACGAAGAGCTGGAATTCTGCACCAGAAAATGCAACAGCAGTTACTGAGTTCATCCTAGAGGGTTTCCCAGAGCATGATCCAAGACTGCGGATGTTTTTATCTCAGGTCCTTCTGCTCATGTACCTGACAACAGTGATGGGGAGTGAAACCATCCTTTTCCTCCTGTGTGTGGATCACCACCTGCAAACCCCCATGGACGTTTTCATCTGCAGCCTGGCCTTCCCGGAAATCTGGTTTACATCCTCCACAAGCATCAAATGGTTTGTGATGCTGAGTTCTGGTCAGAACACTCTCTCACTCGGCAGCTGCTTTGCCCAAAACTATTTTTATTTTGCCCTGGGCTGCACAGAGTTTTTCCCTGGTTGTCATGTCCTTTGACCGCTGTGTTGCCATCTGCCACCCTTTGCTCTATGCTGACATCACAAAGCCTCAGCTCTGTGTCCACCTGGGTGTTGCTGCTTGGGTCCTCGGCTTTGTCCTGCTGAGCTACTGCTGCTCTTCCTCTCTGAGCTGTCTTTCTGTGGCTCCAAGATCCCCCATTTCCTCTGGGACAACTCCCCCTTGTTCAAACTGTCCTGCTCTGACACCAGCCTGCTCTGGGAAACAGACTCTGTCTTCTTACCGTGTGTCGTGCTGGGCTCCTTATGTTTGACTCTGGCATTTGACATCTGCGTCCTTTTCTGTGTTCTGCATCTTCCAGCAGCCTCTGGGAGGAAGAAAGCTTTGACCACGTGTTCTTCCCATCCCATCACCTTATCCATTGCCCGTGGGAGCTGTATTGCTCTCTACACGTGTCCTGCAGAAGATGTTTCCTTGAGGACCAACAGAACTGGAGCTCTGCTGAACACAGTCCTGAGCGATGGACACCTTGTCCCAGCTCCTTTCCTGGGACAGCCATCAGCCCTGCTTTGAAACCCCAAAGTTTGAAACCCCAAAGTCACCCTCCCAGTAAAGAAAGACTTTCTCCTGTGCAGTCTAAACCCTCCCTGGTACAGCTTTGAACCATTCTCACACGTTCCATCCCAGGATATCAGGGAGAAGAGAAAGGGAAATGCAGGGCAGAGCCAGGGGGGCAGCGAGATGGGAGTGTGCAGCCTGCAGGGACACAGCAGCAGCTGTGGGACAGCGCAGGACAAGCTGTGCTGGACGTGGCCAAGGGCCCGGCAGGGCTGGCAGTGCCCAGGAGAAGCCAAGTCTTGGTGCCCTGGGGCACAGCAGGGTCTGTGCCACCAAGGGCTGGGAGGGGACACCTTGTCCTGAGGCCCTGGGGCCTCCTGGCACAGCCCCAGCAAGGCTGGGCACTGTCACCCCCTTGTCCTGCCCTCAGCATCCCCCCACATCCCAGTGGCCCCAGGGATCTGCGGGGACCAGTCCCTGGGAACCTTGGTCAGGAATGGCCCTGGGGGGCTCCTCAGTGCTCCCAGGGACTGCAGGTTTTTCAGAGCACTTTGGGTTTTGCTTTTGCCTGGGAGTCTCTGAGGGGTTTGTGCAATCACGGCCTCCAATTGTCTGCTGTAATTAGTCCCTTGAGATGTTTTGTCACTAACAACACTCAGTGGGGCTCATTAATGCCTCAAGTTACTCAAGAGTCATTAAAGTACTACTTTTTGACACTGAATCACTCTGAGAGGTTTGTGCAGTCATGGCCTCCAATTATCTGCTGTAATTAGTCCCTAGAGAGGCTTTGTACTGACACTCCGTGGGGCTCATTAATGCTCTGAGATACTCAATGTCTTTTAAGGTACTTTGGGTTTTCCTTCCCACACTCCGTCTCTGAGAGGTTTCTGGGCACTCTTGGCCTCCAGTTCTCTCCTCCAAGGAGTCCATGAGGAGCCTGTGTTGGGGATGGACCTCAGTGGGACCCAGGAATGCTTTGAGACACGTTGGGTTTTTCCTCTGACTTGGACTCCTGGAAAGGTTTGTGCCATCTCCTCTCAGGCCCTGAGGGCTCAGCACCAAATGCACCACGGGGCTCTTTGGGATCAAGCAAGTCCTGACAAACCACGGCTCTGCCTTGACTTCCCTCTGCTCTGGTGCAGTTCATTAGGAAGGTTTTGTACTGCAGTTATGGAGAAAGATTTCAAAGAGCTTCTAAGAAATTCACATTCCTGTTATAAAGGGTGTGTTTTATTACTGTTCTCTTTGGAGCAGAGGTGATTGCAGCATTCTGTGATTGATGTCGATCCATGGTCCCTCCTTAGGTCTGGCCTGCTCAGAGAAGCTGTGCCTTGAGGTCTGACCCAGTGTGGACAACCTTGTTCCACATTCCCCAAGCCCATCCTGCCTGTCCTCACTCACCTGGGACCTGCTTTGCTCAGAGAGCTGCCTGCACTCAGGCAAAAAGGGCTTTTCTATTTTTGAAGCAACGTAAAACTCGTAATTTTCCCCACTGAAAACAGACACACTCCTCAAGTGTGTGCCAGTCCAAGGGGCCACCAAAACCACTCCAGCCCTGCCCTGGGCCGGCTGTGAGGGTGGATCAGCATCCCAACCTGCCCTGGGCCACTGCAAGGGGCTGTGGCCACGGACACTGCACTGACCCCACTGCTGGGTTTGGGAGCCACGGCAACCGGGAGCAGTTCAAATGTCCTTGGAAACACTGGGGAGGACTGGGACATACTGGGGGACACTGGGAACACTTTGGGAGACACTGGGACATATTTTGAGTGATACTGGGGGATACTGGGACAAACTGGGGACAATGGCAACACTGTGGGGAAGACTGGGGAATACTGGGGCGTTCCATGAAAGATATGGGGGGAAATTGGAAGGGAATGGGAATGAACTCAGGTGTATTGGGAGGGACTGGGCTGTACTGGTGATGAAATGGGCTGTAAAGGGGGGGACTGAAGGGGCACTGGGGTACAACTGGGCTGTACTGGGGATGAACTGGGCTGTACTGGGGATGAACTGGGCTGTACTGGGAAGGACTAGAGGGGTTGAATCGGCTGTTCCCGCCTCCGCAAACTCCCATTTGCCGAGGCTCCCGCCCGTCACCGCCAGCACCCAATCAGTGCCAGGAAACCGGGGCCTCGGGGCGGTGCCTGGTGTCGGTGCCACGTTTCGGTTTTGCCTTCAACTCCCGTCATGCACCGCGGCCCAATTGAGCCCCATTGCACCCCGGACTACAATGCCCGTCACGCCCCGCGCTCCACAGAACCCCGCCCCCGTATCCCCCCTCCCCCCCATGTGTACCCTACCTTTCCCCCAGACCCTCCAGGATCCCGAAGTGCCCCCTCAGTATTTATTTGGAACCCCCCAAAATCGTCCCCGACTCCCCTGAATGCTCCCAACCCCAGAGATGCCCGTTAGAGCCACTTCTGGGAATTCATCTCCGATCATCCCCCGTGCTCTCAGAGCTCTGCCCAACACAGTCTCGCGCCGAAAATTCCTGCTGTGCCCCGTGTCCTAAAGCGCCCGGTTCGAGCTCCCCAAGTTCCCCCCAATTTCCCCCAGAAATGTCTCCGTGGACCCCAAAGTGGCCCCTTTTACCCTGTCTGAGAAAACGATAAAGAAGATGACAAAAGGAGTAAAAGTAGGACTAATTAGCATAAAGAGGGAGGAATCAATAGCCAGATGTTGTCAATGAATTAATGAAGGGACTTGTGTTACTTAGAACCAATGACCAATAATTTTTTGCGTTGCTAAAATTGTATCAATTTTTTAAAATACATGTAAAACGTAGGTTAAAACATATATAATAACATTTTATATATTTATAAGTATTAATATAATTTCCTTATATTTTTTTAAAAAAAGAAAAATTCATAATTTACAAAAATTATTTCAGATGTCAGTTTTTGGTGGATGATTTCAGACACGGTGAGGTTGGGGTGAGGAGCAGGTTGTCCAAACAGGGTCAGCCTGCAAGGGGCTCATTCTCCATGCCCAGACCTCCTAAGGAGACACTCAGCATTAAGATCACTTGGGGAATGTTTCTTTCACCTCTTCAATGGACTGAAAAAAAAAAAAAAATGCAGCCTTGATTAGAAAAACAAATCAGGAGATGCACTATGAAATCTTCCTCCATAAGAGAACTCCAAACTGGCTCCAAGCAGCTGCACAAGCCCTGGAGACGAAGACAAGTGAAGGAAGAAAAGGAGGTCGTGACTGCTTTCTGGATTTGAATCAGCCCCATTCTGGATTTGGGGCTGAGTCCAGAAGCTCCAGGCACTGAGAGAAGGTTGAAGAAGCTGCTCAAGGAGGCAGAAGCAAAACTCCAAGTCCCTTGGAGCATCCCTGGGCCCCACTGAGGGCAGGGAGTGCCAAAGGCTCCCCAGGGACTGCTGAGAGCAGATCCTTGAGGCCAGGATTGCAGGGAGCCGCAGGCTGTGAGCAGGGAACTGCAATGCTGAGCAAGGCCTGGGCTGGTTGGAGGCAGCAGAAAGGCCAAGCCCTGAGCCCAGGCCTGGCACAGCAGGGCCTGTCCCTCCCGGGTGGCTCGGGGCTGCTTGTGGGGCAGTGGGATGGGAGGGGCAGCGAGGACAAATGGCACAAAGCTGTGTGACACTCCCGATCCTCATGGCACTGCGGGCCAGTGTGACACAGCAGGGCCTCATGGAAACAAGAGGCCGTAATGAGCCTGCGGGGCTGTAACACCCCAGAACACTGAAATAATGGGGGTACCCAAAGGTTCTCTTACTCGAGTTTGGTGCACAAGGAGAAATGCCAACCAGATAGTCTCAGGATGAACAGATGCACAGAATATTCTTATTTGCAAGGAACAGTCAAGGATCATAAGTCCAATTCTGAAGTTAATGGCCCATAGAGGGATGGAACCCTAAACCTCGGTGATATTAGCACCATATTTTAACCAACTGAGCTAAGAGGTCAAAGCAACACACAGCTCTACTGGCAAAATGGAGAAAATCAAGGAACTTGGAAAACCATTTAATGGTTTTTTTTGTGGAGCAGGCCCAGCTGAGACACTCTGAGAGGAGCCCAGCGCTCCTTGCCCCTCTCCGCAGACACGTCAGCGTTGTCTGCTTTCGGGATGACCCCGGCTGTGTCAGGGGGTGCTGCTACGTGGACACGAGACAGCCGGTCCTGTCCTGCTGGGTGCCAGCAGTGCCTCGCAGCAGTCCTGCATCCCCATCAGGATACCGGCCAAGAGAGGTCCTGGAAGCTGAGGGAGCCGATTTGAAGCTTGCGCGGGTGCCTACAGGTCAAGGCCAAGGGCGTTCCCTCAGGATAGAGCAGTCCTGAGAGGTCTCTAGAATTCAAAGAAATCAGCAGACAAATGCATTGTCCACCAAAAGCTCTTTGATTGGCAGGAGGTTAGGGCTCTGCACCCCACCACAAGGCTTCTTTGCCACGTCCAAATTGCAGCGGGTTTCTGTAGGAATTCTATCAAAAATACCTTCCGTCTTTAGACTGCTGAGATGATTCCATAGGCAGGGGCTTAGAAAGAAACACATTGCATCAGAATCCTAGACTTGAAGCTAATGTCCACCTGCTGGCCAGGAGGAGTCTCAGCGCACCAAAGCAGCTCATCTTCCTCACCCCTTCCCTGCACAGGGCTGATTCTGTAGCCGCCCTTAGGTCTTCCCCAAGGCTATGTCTAAAGCTTTTTGTCAAGTCACTCTCTTGCCAAGTTAGGCTTCCAGGTTTTTCTTATGTTAACTGGTGCTAAGTACTTCTGGATATGTGTGCTAAGTACTCTTTCCTTCTGTCAATTGCCTGTGCTTCCTTACATCAAACAAAGGCCTTGTTTGGTTCCTAAATGTGCCTGATGCTGGCCCAAGTCTTTTGGCACTGCTTGCTCTCCTGTGGCATGCTCTATCTCCCCCGAGAGTAAAGAGGGAGCTGGAGAAGGAGCTTGCCAGGCTGCTCTCCATCCTTTACCAGCAGTCCTGCTTAAGCGGACAAGTCCGAGCTGAGTGCAAATGGAACAGCCGAGCACGGGAAGGGTGGGTGGGAAGGATGATCCAGGAACCGTAGGCCTGGCAGCCTGAGCTTGCTGCCGGGGAAGGCCTTGGAGCACATCCTCCTGAGTGCCATGCCACGGCACGTGCAGGGAACCAGGGAGTGGGAAAGCTCTCCGGAGGGATGGGGACAGCTGCGGGTCTTGGCAGGGTGTTGAGCTGGGGTTGGTGTTGCTGGGCGTGTTGGGGAAGGAGTCGTCTGGAAGAGGAGAGGTCTAGGCTGGAACTGGAGTCACTTTGAAGGCACCACCTGTGGTATGGCACAGCTTTGGTTATGGAGGACAGAAGGAATAGCTGGGACTTTTTCTCTTAGTCATCCTGCTTCTCCTGCAGGGAAGAGGAGGGGAGAGCTGTGCTTTCTTGGCCACTTAGATATCTGTAGCAGGGGCAGGATTAGCCCTTTTGTAATCTAGTCATTTGTTTGGGCTGCTTTTGTAACACTGAGTGGACTTTCATTCGTGGAGAGCTTTTATTCCTTAAGAGAATTAGGCTCTTAACATGCCTTCCTAGAAAAATGTTTGAAAGCAAAGCAAGGCCTTTATTTTGCCTCTGTGTGGTCTTATGATTTGTAAAGTGACATTCAGTGGATGACCTTAAGGCAAATGTGTTACTACTTTGAGGTGGGAAGGAAACTTGCAAATCTATCAGGTTCTCAGGCCATTGCTATGAATTTAGGAAGTTTGCAACTTTTTGGAACTATTTGAGTTGAGTAATGGGAAGAAAAGCTTTCCTGAACTGAAGATTCTTAAATGCCAGATCCTTCTCAGCCTTTGCTGCCAGGGTGATTTTGTGCTTCAGGAAATGGCTCCAAGTAGAAAACAATTTCAGCATGGAGTAACAGCTTCTGACAGAGCGCAACAGTTGCCAGCACTTGCTCCAGGTGCTCCTGCCCACATGCCCTGTAGGAAGGAGCACGGCCCCCAGCACACGTTGGCTTTGGCTGCCCTGTGGCAGAGAAGCGCCCCGGGGCACAAGTCTCTGGGGCAGGAGATGACACCAGCACTGCCAGGGCTCGGGGGGCGGCAGCTCTGCTTGGGCGGGGGCTCTGTCACAGCTGCCGGTTTCAGCGCTCCCCTGGCCCCAGGGCTCAGAGCAGCATCCGTGCCCTGGCCCACACGTTCCTCGTCTGCGTCACACCCGCGGGTTTAGGACGGCCAGCGGATGGGGTCGTGTCCCAGGGAGGCCGTGCCAGCTTCTGTGCAAGGCCCCGTGGCCTTCCCGCTGCGGCCGCGTCGGCAGCCCTGGGGGCTCCTTCTGCTGCCCTGGGCCCGCAGAGCCGGGCAGCGTTTGCTCACGGTTTGAGCCGCTCCGAAAAATGCTGTCTCAGGGCTGTCTTTGACACTTGGGGTGAGGGATTCCTTCCAACCTGGGCCACCTTGGCTGGGCTGGGGGTGGCCCCAGGGCAGGTGGCAGTGTGTGCATTGGCCCTTTGTGACACGGTGCAGCAGCGGGGTCACCATGGCATGGAACGGGACAGGGTGTCAAAGGACCCTTTGTGACCCGTGGCGACATAGGTGCTGGCGGTGACACAGCCAGGCCACAGTGCTCGGAGCAGGCGACGGGACAGGACGGGATAGAGCGGTGTCGTGAGGAGCCCCCCCAAGGCACACTCATTCCCGTCTGGTCCGGAGCTTTTCCGAGGCGTTATTCCTACAGGTGACCTCGAAGCCAGACCACAGGACTTGGTGACCTGTGGCCTACCCGAGGCTTCTCTTCTGCACGTACCATCGAGGACTTGTTGACTCGGAGCTCTTCTGAGCCACCTCTCTAGAAGGCGCCCTCAACACCACACTCAGGCATGGCGGGCAGATTTCTTGGCCTCTTCAAAGTCTTCAGGGGGGAAAGAAAGCAAGGCCGTGGAGCACAACAGCCTGAAGAGCCAGAGCAGCTCCAGCCAGTGCAGGACGGTGAGTGGCAGAACTGGGCCACAGGGCTGATGGCTGCAGCCAGCTTGGCTCCGTCCTCTCCCACCTGTTGTGGACATGCCCAGGGACAGGACGGAAGAGGGGCTGGGGCTGAACCTGGCAGTGCCCAAACTCCATCCCCTGGGGCATCCCGGGGCAGTCCCAGCCCGGGGAGGACAGGGCTGGGCTGTGTTCTCCGGCCTCTCCCGCAGCCCCTCAGCTCTGCCTGCTCTCGCTCTTTGCCAGATGCAGCCACGGACGGCACACAAGAGCACAGGCCTGCCAGTGGCCGCTTCCGCAGGACACTGAAGGTACCTGCAGCCCTCCCCACCTGGGCTGGGCCTGCTGTCACTGCTCGGCCGAGCACCGCGCTTGGAGCGCTCCACGGAACATCCCTGGCTTTGTTCCCCTGCAGATGTTCCCGAAATTCCTGCGCATTCGGCGTAGGAACACCAGCAGCACTGCAACTGCAGGTACAGCCAAGCTAAACTCCAGGCTGACCAGCTGCCAGGAAGAGCCTGATGTCAGCACAAATTTGACTGCACACTCAGAAAATTTTGTCACTGCAGAGAATGATCTCCGGGCGAAGGCTGTCGTCATGGAAATGACCGAGGGCACGAGCATCACAGACACTGCCACCAGCATGACTCAAGGCCTCCCAAATACTGACAGCACCCCCACTCCCACCATGACTCATGCTCCCACCGTGGATTTTTTCAAGGAGCGTTCTGTTTCTCCTCAGCAGCGGGTAAGCAGCCTGGGGCCAGGGCTGGAGGCCTCCCAGGATTGTGTGTCCCCTCATGCCACTGGGTCCTCTCAGCCTCTGAAGCCATTAGAGTACTGTGGGAAGGGAAGCTGGAGAAGTTGCTCCCTTAGACAGTGCTCCAAGTCTTCCCCATGCCTCCTCCAGGTACCAGCCATTGTTAGGAATATTCACCAGAGACTAGCATCCCATGCTACTGTGGATGCCAGGATGCAAACTGACATTGTGAGGCTGGCTGAAGAACACCCAGCGGACGTGGTGCTGACCCTCCTGCGCTGTGCCCCAACATGTGACAGGTATGGGCTCACCTGCCTTGAGAGCTCAGGGCTCACCGGCCTTTAGGGCCGTGGCCCTGCATGGCCTGTGCAATGGGCTCTGCCAGACAGGCAGACAGGTCCAGGACCCTCAGGCCCCTCTGTTTCCCGAGCCTGCTGCCATGCTCCCTCCCTGCCCTTCAGGGCACCGGGGCTCTGTCCCCTGGCCCCCAGACCCGCACAGGGCATGGTAGTGTGGCTGAGATGTCCCTCTGACAAAGAGCTCTGATCCCACAGAGCTGCTGCCATGATGTGGAGAACCATAGGCTCATCGAGTTCCACGGTGGAGAAGGTGCTGCCAACACTCCTCAATGTGATGGAGGACTGGCCTCTGTCTCGCATGTTCACCTCTGATGGGGACAACGAGGACGTCTTTGCTCTGGCTGTGAGTTTCTGGGCATTTGCTCACCCCCAGGTCACCTCTCCAGCAGCTCTCCATCCTCTCCCTGCCTCAGGCCCTGGGCTGAAACCTGGGCCAAGGGCAGGCTCAGGGGGCACCAGGCCCGCTGCTCCCCCTGCGTCTCCCCGGGGGCCCTGCCACATGGACACCTCAGCACTGAGTGCTCTCCTTGGCAACTTCTTTTGCAGGCGACTCTGGTGGTGTGGGTGATTGTCCAGGTGCCTGAGTGCCACGAGGCACTGATCCTTTATTCCTCCCGCCTCTTTGTGGCTCTGCTTTTCCATGTTGTCATCACCACACAGCAGATGCCACCACAGGAAATCGATCGCTTCTGGAGAGCATGCCGAGAGGAACACCGCCTTCCCAGCGACCCCAACAGGTCTCCGCCCTCCTGTCCTTCCCATGTCCTTGTGGCCAGTGCCAGTGCTCCCAGTGTGACCCGGGCTTTGCTCTGCACACAGGTTTGCAGTGCAGGCCATGAAGTCCCTGCTCTGCCGGCTGGAGTGCGACAATGAGGTGATCGCTGTGGAGTCCAAGCATGGCTGGGACACGCTGCCCTGTGCTGACACCCAGCACTATGCTATGGCTCTGCTGGCCAGGTGAGACCCCCTTCTCCCTGTTGTCCCTGGAATTTGTGCCCTGTGCCCGGGCTGCCCCACACAGTCCCTGTGGTCGTGGGCCAGAGGGCCTCGTCACTTTAGGGATGGCCGAGCAGACTGGAAAAGGCTGGGAGAGGAGGGTGCACAGGAGTGGCCGCCTCCCAAAGCACCCACGTCCCCTGCAGGGATGCTGGGGAAAGACTGCCCCTCTATGAGTCAGTCCTGAGAAAAGTGTGCTCCCCCACCTAAGGCTCTTTGTTCCTTTTTGCCCCTGACAGGGAGATGCGCCATGTCTCAGTCCCTTTGTCTTCCTGCATTGCAACCCACTTGCTCCGGCTGCTCAGCACTGAGAAGCCAGGCTGCGATCTGCCTCTCCTGGCATTCCTTGTGGAGGTGAGCCTGAAGGCCAGCGCGGCCTCGCTGAGCTGCCTCCCAGCTCTCTGCCCTCTCGCAGCCGCATCCCTGGCCTGGTATGGCACCAGGGCCCTGTGCTGCTGCCTGGGGCTGGCCCTGTGCACTTCTGGGCTCCTGCCAGCCGGGCCCTGTGCCACTGCCCTCTGCCTTTCAGGTCCTGGAGTGCCTGGACTTTACTAAATGTGGTGGCTGGGTCCTGATAGTCGTGTCGAGTTACCTGCGGATCGAGTGCAGGCAGATGTGTCGCCTGGCGCTCAGAGGCCTCCTGGTGCTCAGCAAGGATCCCCTGATGGTGAGAAAGGGGCAGCAGCTGAAGCTGCACTGGGGAGAGCAGCCCCATGGGCTGGCTGGGCTTCAGGAGCTGAGGCAGCTGCTCCCAGCTCTCCTGCCTCAGCTGCCCGAGTGCTTTGGGATGGGCCTTTGGTCTCTGGGCCCTGCGGCAGCAGGCTGGGCTTGCAGTGCCAGGGCGCTGTCGCTGGTGCAGCTGCTGACGGCTTCACAGCGCAGCCTTGTGTTCCACACAGGCCAGAAGAATGTGCTGTCTGTCTCGAAGCTTTGTGGATCTGCTGGGTGATGAAGATGGAGTGGTGGTTGCCCTGACCCTGCGCGTGCTTACTAATATGCTGAAGAACGAAGACATCCTGATATCCAGCACCACCGCCCCAAAGCTGGCTGAGGCACTCCTGGCGCTCTTTAACAATGTAAGGTTCGGCAACTGAAGCCACAGGCATTGGGTGCTGCCCAGAAACTTTGTGCTGTCTGCATTTTCAGGCCTTTGCCTAGGTGGGCCTGGAGTAATTGGTGTAATCGGTGCTTAGGTTTTTTCCTTTCCTCTAGGAAAATAGCTTCATGCAACTGCTCTCCATTGACCTCTTCCGTAAGGTGATGGAGGTGGTAGTGGATGAGGGAAAAGAACCCCTGAAGACAATTGTCAACAAGAGCCTGCACCTCCTTTTAATCTACTGCCGTGATGAGAACCGGCGTGTGGCAAATGTGAGGTTTTGGGCATCCCTGGGAGGGGGCTCAGCCACCTCCTGCCCTGGTGCCACGCAGGCTGCGTCCTCCTCCAGGCCTTGGCACAGGGATGCGGGTCCTTGTGCCCTGGGCTGTGGTGCCATCTCTGCATCTCTGCTGCTCTTCAGGCCTCTCGGGAAACCGTGCATTGTGCGGCCAAGTTCCTGGAGAGGAGGGATCTGGAGGAGCTAGTGAGGAAGGAATATCCCTTGAATATCGATGAGTGTAAGGTAAGGATGGCTTGGAGAAGTGCCAGCCTCAGCCTGGAGAAGATCCGTGGCCGCGGGGCTGGCAGCCGTGGCCCCTGCCCAGCGCTGCACCCAGGGGCTCCGGCCTGCGCCCCACACGCCGCTCCCTTCCCTGGGCCCCGCGGGCTCTTCTCCAGGCTCCTGCGGCCCCGAGCCGGGTGCCCGTGGAGT
Organism: Chamaea fasciata; assembly: GCF_029207755.1. NCBI lineage: Eukaryota > Metazoa > Chordata > Aves > Passeriformes > Sylviidae > Chamaea > Chamaea fasciata. Next base: position 601,833 of record NW_027094135.1, on the reverse strand, counting down.
CCCGGCCCAGCGGGGCTGCGGGGCGGGGCGGCAGCGCCGCTCCCCGGGCAGCAGCCGGCCCTCTGCCCCCTCCAGAGCCCGGCACCAGCGGCTGCTGGCCGCGCCTCAGGGCCGTGCGGGCAGGGGAGGCCGGGGCTGGGCGCGGCCAGAGCCCGGCCCAGGGGCTGAGCCCGCGCCCACCCTTCCCTCCTGTCGCTCTCTCCAGCTGGCAGACGACAGGAGCCGAGCGGCCGAGCACCTGCAGAACCCACAGCAGTCCCTGCTGGAGGCGGCCTTGCGGTTCATCGGTAAGCCACGAGCCCGGGCTCCCTCCCCGGCCCGCCGCAGCTCGGCCCCGGCCCCGGCTGCTGCCCCGGCTGCAGCGGCATCCGGGCCCGGCGCCGTGGAGCCCCGCCTGCCCTCGGGGCTGCTGCCGCCCTCTGGCAGCCGTGCCCTGGGGCGGCAGCAGGCGGCAAGGGCCCGGGCTGAGCCCTGCCGGGGCAGGAGGCCGTGTGGCCACAGGGCTGGCAGCGGCGCTGGCAGGGTGCCGTGCCTCTGGGGCCGTGACACGCTCTGTCTTCACAGGCATGGCCGTGCGGTTGATGAGGGTGTAGCAGGGAGAGCTCCAGCTCATCGCCAGGGGTGAGTGAGGGCAGCGGGTTGTCAGCGGCTCTGTCTGGCAGGGGAAGCTGCACTGCCTGGGCCGAGAGCTGCAGTCCCCGGCTGGGGAGGGCTTTGCTCCTTGTGTGGACGAGGGCTGGAGAGGGCACAACACACAGAGATTTCAGGGGCACGTGGGGGATTCGTGGCAAGCACCTTCTGGCTGATCCCAATGTCTCCTGCTTCCTTCTGGGTGGGATGGCCCTGGCCGGAAGATCTCCTAGGATTCCCACAGATCCCGGCTCTGACCATGGCTCTGTTCTTCTCTCTTCCAGTCCTTCAAACCCAGAGGCAAGACAACAGCCCGTCATGCTCTAAGCTGCAAGATGAAGCCCGGTTTCCTCAAAAAGCTCAACAACTGGGGACGTCTTCTGAAACCAGTGAACCAGTGTCCCAAGAACACACCAAAAGACACTGAAGAGGACACCATCTCTCAGTGCTGCTGGAGCTCCACGCACAGCTGAGGCTGAGCACAATTCCCATGGCTTCAGACCTTTCCCTGTTTGTAGTTAGCTCCCTCCCTCCAGCCCTCAGACCCTGCCCATGCCCTTTTTTTCCCTCCACTCTCCAACTCTTTTGACAGCTCTTTCCATCCCAGCCCTCAAACCCTGCCCATTCCCCCTTATTCCCTCCCAGCTCATCCCTTTCCTTCGACTTTCATTAATAAACACTTTGGCTTCTTCACTTCACCTGCATCTCTGTGGAGCTGAAGCGGCGTAAAAACCTGAGCCCTGGCACACACAGGCCCCTGCTGCCGTCCTCTTCCGCGCCGTGTTTTGTGCAGAGACACAGAGGAGCGAGGCCGCGTCAGGCTGGAAAGGTGCCTGTGCTGAAGGTCCAGTTCCACAACACTGTGGAGTTTAAGGTCCTACTGAGAAGCCTGAAGCTCCTGGATTTTGGAAGAGTCAACCTGAGTATGCTCTGGGCCCAGCTGTGAGGGATTCCATGGCAAGCATCTACAGAAGGCAAAGGAGCTTGGAATGCTGAAAGCTTTAAGAATAGCTTCCTGAAAGCACAGCAGTGCTCCATCCTTGCACAGGGTCAGGGAGAGGGCAGAAGCAGAGACCATCAGGCCTTAACAGGGAGCTTTGGGTGTGCCTAAGGGCAAGTGAAGCAGCAGCAGCATGGTGGCTGAGACTCAGACGCGTGACCGAGTCCATGGCCCCAGCGCCGTCAGGCAGTGCGGGGATCACA